>NW_012267225.1:20712139-20741165 GCF_000151885.1 Dipodomys ordii
TGAACATACTGTACAGAGGGGTTACAATTACATGGGCAGGATAATGCGTACATTTCTTACCAAGCATTGCAGCCTCCTCCTTTGTTTACCCTTCACATCCTACCAAGAGCTCTTGCTCACCTGGTAAAACACAAGTGAGAATAAAACATTTGAATCTCAGCCCCTCCCCTCCCCCTACCCATAACTCATTCATAAAAAGATACTTAAACCAATTGAAATGAAGAGGTACCGAATACCTTCTCACGAGCCAGCCTGATTTTCATTCGAGACTCTTGGTTCAGGGGCTCAGGAAGAAGCCCCTGGGTAGACAGAAGTAAGAAGTCCCCAAGTGGGTAGAAAAAGCATGTGCGCAGGGATCTCTTTTCTCTATCCCTACTGTGGTGTACAGACCTGAAGAACTAGAATCAAGTGGGTTGAACCAAATGATTTCCTGCCACTTCTGATGAACAGCAAAGGGAAGACAATCATTTGTCCTTTAAGGTGTCCTAGGATGCAAAGATGAAATTTCCAAAGCTGTCCAATGTGGCTTTGATGAGAAAGTAATTAAAGTCCCTGGCAGAACTTATCCCCATGTCTAAGTCAGATGACAATGTCATTGACAGCACGGTCTATGCGAAGGGTGGGAAGAGAAGACAAATGTAACCAGATCTATCTTAGATGGTCTTATTGACAGCTCCTGTTTTTTCAGGTAGACAGACTTGTTCCAGGATTATATCTTTATCTACATCTCTATTTATCTACATATACATGGCAATGTTTAACTGGTTGTTTCCCCTTTTTTTTGAAAGGCAAAATGAAGACAAAGAAATCAGTTTTTATTGATCCTATGACAAGAACCTATCTTTCACTTTCCTATGCTTTTCTATGACAGCTTTATTTAATTACATTTTCTCTCTCCCTCATTACTTTTTGTGATGGCAGCAATAGAGGAATTTGTGTGTGTGTGTGTGTGTGTGTGTGTGTGTGTGTGTGTGTGTGTGTGTAGTGTAGTGTAGTGTTGGGGATCAAACCCAATGCCTTACACATCCTGGAAAAATGATTTACCACTGAGCTACACCAGCCCCAAATACCATCCTCTAAATGTTCTTTAATATAAACAATTCTTGTGAAAATCTTGGTACTACTTAAGACTTAAAACTCAGTCTCAGGGCTAGGAAGGTGGCTCAGTGGTAGAGTGCTTGCCTCACATGCATGAGGCCCTGGGTTCAATTCCTCAGCATCACATAAACAGAAAAAGCCAGAAGTGGTGCTGTGGTTCAAGTGGTAGAGCACTAGTCTTGAGCTGAAGAGCTGAGGGACAGTACATAGGCCCAGAGTTCAAGCCCCATGTCTGACCAAAGGATAAAAAGAAAAAAGAAAAGAATGATAGCCAGGTAACAGTGGTTCACATCTGTAATCCTAGCTCCTCTGGAAGCTGAGATCTGAAGATCACGGTTCAAAGCCAGCCCAGGCAGGAAAGGCCGTGAGACTCTTATCTCCAATAAACCACTAGAAAACCAGAAGTAGTGCTGTGGCTCAAATGGTAGCGCACTCACCTTGAGCTGAAGAACTGAGGGGCAGTGGCCAGGCCCAGAGTTCAAGCCCCATGACCAACCAGAAAAAAACCCTCAGTCTGTGGAAAATGAACTATACAACTTGTGGGCGGGGACAGGAATGGAAAACTTTGTGAAAGGGAAGGAAGACTGACATTGCCTGAAGGAATTGTACTCATTACCTGACTTATGAAATGCTGATCCCTCTGTACAACACTTTAATAATAACCATTAAATTATATTTTTAAAAACTTAGTCTTACCAGACATAGTAGGACATAAGCCTGGCATTGGAGAGGTAGAGACAGCAGGATTACAAGTTCAAGTCCAACCTGAGCTACATAGGCAGGTTCTGTCCAAAGGAACAAACAGTAAAAATAACAGCAATACCACCTCGGTCTGATTTCTTTCAATGAACCAGAAGATTACATCTGCTATCTGGGCAATATCAGTATATCTTAGGCTTGTAGATCTCAATCCTGACATCTTTTACCCTCCTGTACCAGTTTTACCCTGAAAGGTAGCACTGATATGATAGGGACAAGATAAGAGCACACTTTTAAGTAAAAATATTGCATGGCTGCTCATTAGCAATAGTGCTCATTTCGGATGAATATAATGTTATTTCCTATAGATACAAAAGATTTCTCATGTTTATATAAACCATGTCATTTTGTTACTAGAATAGAAATTATGCTTTGATTGATGAGCATGTGTTGTAAATGTTCTACATTATAAAGAAATAATGAAGCCATACCATCAAACTCAAATTTGAATTGTGTCTTCATCAGTAAGGAAAAAAACTCTTACATAGAGATTATGCTTAGAAATCAGTCTCAGTCATTAATGTATTAAGACATGTAAGAATTAAGGGAAGTGATTACAAGGGAAACTTCTTGGTTTATTTGTTTATTTTGCTTTTTTGTTTGTTTTTTTTGTTTGATTTGATTTGGTTTGGTTCTAGGGCTTGAACTCAGGGTCTTGTTGCTGTCCTTGAGCTATTCTTGCTCAAGGCCAGTGCTCTGCCACTTGAGTCATAGCTCCACTTCTGGCTTTTTGGTGATTACTTGGAGAAAAGAATATCACAGACTTTTCTGCCTGGGCTGGCTTCAAACTGCAATCCTCACATCTCAACCTCTTGATGAAGGATCCCTCATATCCATCCCAGGGGACCACACAGAGGCAGGCAGGCACAGGAGAAAGATTATACCAGGTTTATTAGAGGAGCCATATTTCCCCCAAGAGGGAGAACATGGACCCTCCACTATCCGGGTAGCAGGAGGTGTCTGAGGGTCGGAAGTGAGGTAGATAGGAGGTCACATGGGTCTGGGCAGAGAAAGGGAAGGGCCAGCTGTTTGGTGGGATCTCCAGGACTAGGAGGAGCTCAGGTCTGGGTGGAGCTGAGGACCAAAGGTGGGCATAATACTAACACCTGAGTATCTGGGCTTACAGGTATGAGCCACTTGAACCAGGCTGTTCCCTGGTTCTTAAAGGTAGGATGAGTTTATACCTTTCCTAATCAGATATTTGGTAAGCATTTGCTATGTACATGACTATTGCTGGGACCTAGAGGAACTAAAAGGTTCCTGGCAATGAGTTTCTGTCCTCTTGAAGTTTATTAGCAGAAGAAATGTTACCCATATGGAATCTAAATGGAAAGTGGTGAAGGCCACAAGAAAATGTGGGGGTTTTGTTGTTGTTACAAGGCACAAAGACCCGGAACTACAACTATAATTTGGCAGAGGGAAACACTGTGCATCCTTAATAGTGTACTAAACAAATATTGCTGTTTTAAAATCATTTCAGAACTCAGTGGCTTAAATCAATGAATATTTAATGTGCTCAAGGTTTTCACTGTGTGTATTCTGGACATGGCTAAGCTGTATGTCTGTGTCTTAAGGCCTTTTGCCAAGATATAGTCCAGCCATCAGCTGTCACCATGGTCCCCAACTAGTATTTCTGTTAGGGTGGAAAGGTGAGTGCCTGTTTGCAAACTTTGGCCAGTTTCAGTGCTTCAGTCTCAGTGCTTCACATGGTGTGGCAGCTAGCTTCCTCCATGGCAGGCTACATAAGAAAGAGACTCCAAGATGGAAGCCACAGGATTTTCTTGCTTGAACTCAGGGTCTTGTGTTGGCTCAGCTTGCCTTACCCCTAACCTGGCTTTTTGCCGATTGTTTTGGGGATATAGTTCTCCTACCTGTGCTGGCTTCTCCATCCTCTACCCTCTGGATCTCTGCCTCCTGTGTTTCTCAGATTATAGGCTTAAGCCTAGCTTCACAGGACTTTTTAAAATACATAATCACAGATCACCATATTCTTTGTGTCATGTTGCAAATGCATACAAGATAAGGGCATAATACCAGAGCATGAAGATCAGGAAATAAGGGTCATTGAGGACCATTTGAGAGTCCACCAGTAACAAATATTTCCTATTTCCCTTTTTACTGCCATAATATTCCTGGGTGTGTATTGCTCTGCTTTCTGCCTGTATTAAGGAAGCATGTTATTCTCAGGCAATCTCTGAGTAGATGCTAGAAGGTAGTGTTGTGTTTAAGTCCTTCAGGACAGAGATCGAGCTGTACATGTCTTTCCTCCTTGTTTCTTGCTCAGAACATTTAGTCCTGTCAAAACAGGCAGAGTACATCTTGCATTTCTAACAATAGTCTGTGATCATGCAAAGGAAAAAGCTGAACTCTTAAAGAGAGCTTGACAAAAAGATGCCAGACAACAATATGTACCACCTTTCCATGTCCTGATTATATCTGAGATTATGCAGATCAGGTAGTAAGGTAGCAAAAGTATTGTCCTTCAGCATTTCTGATTGCCCTTTGAAGTCAGTGGGAGGCAGGAAGAGGCCTGCTCTTGGACAGGGGAAGGCCAAGCCTAGATATTGTGAGGGGTTAGCAAGAAAAATGTATTAAACAGAAAAAATAGATTTTTTAAAAAACAGGATAATGTCAGATCCTAAACCTGTAGGACACTTAATTTAGGGGAAAAAAATCAATCCCTTAGGCCCAATGCTTATAATCCTGCCACTCAAGGAAGTATACATGGGAAGGATCATGGTCATTGAGAGAAAATAGTTACCAAAATTTCATCTCAACAAATAAGCCAGGAGTGGTACCATGCATATAAAAACCCAAACATGTCACCTAACATCAACTTATCTGACCTTTTCTGCTTGACTCAGACATACACTAGTTATTACAAATAAGGGAAAGCATGGGACCTATGTTTCTTTGGGCCTGGCTTACTTCACTTAATATAATTTTTTCCAAGTCTTTCGATTTCCTAACATATGGGTCAATGTCATTCTTTCTGATGGAGACATAAAATTCCATTGTGTATGTATACCACATTTTCTTGATCCATTCATCTACTGAGGGGCATCTGGGTTGGTTCCATATCTTAGCTATGGTAAATAATGCTGCAATAAACATAGTTGTGCTGGTAGCTTTAGTATGGTCTTGTTTGTGATCATTTGGGTTAAATGCCCAAAAGTGGGATTGCTGGGTCATAGGGGAGCTCTATGTGGAGTCTTTTGAGGAACCTCCATACTGCTTTCCAAAGTAGTTGAACAAGTTTACACTCCCACCAACAATGCAGTTAGGTTCCTTTCTGTCCACATCCCCTCCAGCATCTGTTGTTATTAGAGTTCTTGATTTTAGCCATTCTAACTGGGGTGAGGTAGAATCTCAATGTTGTTTTGATTTGCATTTCTTTTATGGCTAGAGAGGTTGAGCATTTCTTAATGTGTCTATTAGCCATCCTTCTTTCCCCTTCAGAGAAGTTTCTCTTTAAGTCTTTAGCCCACTTATTTATTGGGCAGTTGTTTCTTTATAAGATGATTTCTTTGTTGCTTTGTATGTCCCTCCCACATAGTATAACCCCCGCTCTCACTGTATTTGATGCTGGTATAATTTGTGGAGGTGAAGGGCAAAAACAAATCGTTTAAATAGGGATACAAGTGGACCCAATGCAACAATGAGATGTACAAGTCGTAATGTCCAAAAATGAACGCATAACTTTGGCTGGCGGGAAAGGGAGGTGGAGATGGGAAGGGATGGGAAGGGGAAACAAAGGAGGAGACAACATGCTTGATAAGAAATGTACTCATTACCTTGCCCATGTAATTGTAATCCCTCTGTATGGTATTTTCACAATAAAAAAAAAAAGAAAGAACTAAAGCAAAACAATCTGAACCCTGAAAACATTACAGGAAGGAATAGTAGAAACTCTAGGGCTCCTTGGCACAGGCTGAAATTTTCTTAATAAAGACATAGAAACACAACAAATCAAAGAAACCTTGGACAAAGATTACATGCAATTGCCGAGTTTCTGCATGGCAAAGGACATAGCTAGCAAGATCAAAAAACAACCAATGAATTGGAAGATCTTCACTAGTCATACATCGGACAAGGATCTCAAATCTAAAATATACTTAGAACTAAAAAAATTAAATTCTACAACAACAAATCCTCAAAGAAACAACTGCCCAATAAATAGGTGGGCTAAAGACTTAAAGAGAAACTTGTCTGAAGAAGAAATAAGAATGGGCAATAGACATATGAAGAAATGCTCAACCTCTCTAGCCATAAAAGAAATGCAAATCAAAACAACATTGAGATACAACCTCATCCCAATTAGAATGGCTATAATCAAGAACTCTAATAACAACAGATGCTGGAGGGGATGTGGCCAGAAGGGAATCCTACTGCATTGTTGGTAGGAGTGTAAAATTGTTCAACCACTTTGGAAAGTAGTATGGAGGTTCTTCAAAAGAATCCACAGAGAGCTCCCCTATAACCCAGCAAACCAACTTTGGGGCATTTACCCAAATGATCACAAACAAGACCATACTAAAGCTACCAGCACAACTATGTTTATCACAGTATTATTCACCATAGCTAAGATATGGAGCCAACCCAGATGCCCCTCAGTAGATGAATGCATCAAGACAATGTGATATATATATAATGGAATTCTATGCCTCCATCAGAAAGAATGCCATTGACCCATTTGTTAGGAAATGGAAAGACTTGGAAAAAGTATATTAAATGAAGTAAGCCAGGCCCAAAGAAACATAGGTCCCATGATTTCCCTTATTTGACATAACTAGTACATGTGTAGGACAAGCAGAAAAGGTCAAAAGCTATGTACATATGACCATATAATATGATGTTAAGTGAAATGACCCCCAAGATAGGGACACAACTTGTTTTTTCTTGCTTGCTATTGTTTTTAATGTATCTAAAATGTGCTATGTGATTTTTTTTTGTTTCTTTGTATGTTCTTCCCCCACAGTAAAACCCCTGTTTTCACTGTATTTGATGTAGGTGCCCTACATATACATTTTTCTAATTAGGGGAGGGGAAGGGAAATAACAGAATGCTGAAACAAGGATACAGAGTGACACATTGTAACAATGAGACACTATGTAGAAAATGAACTTTACAACTTGAGGAGGGAAAGGGGGATCTGGGGAAGTGGGGCTGGAAGCTGGAAGCGATGGTAGAGGAAAAACAAAGGAGGGGGTAACTGCTGAATAGGAAATGTACTCATTACCTTATGTAACTGTAACCCCTCTGTACACTGTTTTTACAATAAAAACATAAAAAACAGTCTGAGGACATGGCTCAAGTGGTATAGCACCTGCCCAACAAGTACAAGGCCTTGTGTTAAAACCCCAGTTTCACTTAAGAGAGTGAGGAAAGAGAAACAAATAGAGAAGGAGAGAGAGAGAGAGAGAAAGAAGAAAACAATGCTTTAGATCTCCCTTGCTTTTAAAAATCATTTTTTAGTTCCTAGTATGTATTGGATACTAAGTTCCTGAATAAATGTGTGTGTGTGTGTGTGTGTGTGTATGTGTGTGTGAGTGTGAGTGTGAGTATATGCCAACAAATTGTTGCTACAGAAAATCTAGGGACATCTATTATGTTTACAAACTATTAGACTCCTCCAAAATTTTGTAGTTCCAAAACATTCATAGTCTATGATATTTGTTATTTCCTCAATTTTGGACATGTAAAACATGAGAACATTGTTTTAAGGACAGAACACATGTTGAAAATATGTATAATATGCATTAAAATAACAGACATGGTTCTAATACATTTAAAACTGCAAAATTATACATAGTCTTAAATTTATACAGCTATAAAAATTAAATGACACAACACTTGAAAATTTTTGCTTTGGACCTGGCACAGAGTAGCCATGAGTAAATGGAAGTCATCATTGCCACAGTGAAAAACCTGTGGTAATTTTGTAGCCTGGAGTAATACAGAGCAGAAGCTGGTGCAGAGAACAAAGGGTGTTGTCTTAGGAGCAGGCAGAGCACTAAGCAAAAGGAGCTTATTGTGTGTCTGCTTTCAACATAATTTTTAAATTGATCATTAAAGACCTGGTCTGGAGACTTGGCAAGTTAAATGAACATGCAGAGCTAGGAGAACACACTGAAAGAAGACACTAGAAACGATTCAAGGACCAGCAAAAGGAAACAGTAAGGAAAGGCAGTAGGCAGTAAGTGAGATGTACAAGTCGTTATGTCGAAAAATGAACTTTACAACTTTGGTGTGGGGGGTAGAATCAGATGGGGGGAGTTGGGGGGAGTATGGGAGGGGCTGAGAAGGGGAAACAAAGAGGAGGCAACAATGCTTGATAAGAAATGTACTTGCCCATATAATTGTAACTCCTCTGTACAGTATTCTCACAATAAAAAAAGAAAGAAAGAAATGAAGCCATGAGCCAGATACTGGTGGCTCATGCCTATAATCCTAGCTACTCGGGAGGCTGAGATCTGAGGTTCATGAGACTCATCTCTAATTAACCTGAAAAAAAATCCCAGAAATGGAATTTTAGGTTCAAATTGTGGAGGGCTAGCTTTGAGCAAAAAGCTAAGTTATACTGCCTAGGCCTTGAATTCAAGCCCCAGGACTGCTTCCCCTACAAAAATATGGGATAAGAAAAGACCAGGAAGAATGCTAAGTTGGGTACACAGAGGGTAGTGGCTCCTCACTTCTTAGTTTAGAAATCTCTGGGTAATAAACTTCACAAATCTTTGCAGGATTATTGCAGTTGCAAATTTGAATTACATGGCCAATTCTTTCCTACCCTACCATTTCTTAACCTGTAAGAACTACAACATCATAGTCTCCCATTCTGGACTAAGTATAACTGCAACACACTTAGGGCTTTGGCTGCATCTAATTCGGCCAAGATCAATTTTGTCAGCAGAAAGTCTGTTGGCTTTGATGTACTGCAGTATCTGGGGCAGCTTGTCTGGACAGAAAGAAGAGCCTGGTCTACTGCAGCCAGCCAGCATAATAGAGGAATGGGAGCAAAGGTGTGAAGAGACAAGGAATGCATCAGGGGACAGTGCCCAGTACCTGTCAGGCATCTTGTGTCCCACAATCGCTTTTTGCTATAATGTATCTGGCCAAATAGAATGCTCATCTAGTAGACATGAGGCTCGGTTTCCAAGTAAGCAGTTCCTGGGAAACACTCATTAAACTCCAGCCTCTCTTTTCTCCTAATTATGGCTTTTAGGAATCAGGTGGTTTTGCCCTTAATGGGCAGTTTGGGACTGGACTAACCTTGCCTTACAGTCTATTATGCCCCCAGCACACAGATTCATGATAGATGCATCTATTTGGCTGTTTTGTTTTCTGCTCAGGCTCTCTAAATAGTCAAACATTTCATACACCGACTAACACAATTCACAGTTGTGTTCATTCAAAAGGATATAGTAAAAGCTGATGTTCTCTGGCACGGAGTACACAAAAACAATTGCTAGCTGGGTTCCCGTGGCTCACGCCTATAATCCTAGCTTTTCAGAAGACTAGGACACACACACACACACACACACACACACACACACATACACATTGCTTCTCACAGCTTAGTATGTCCTTGTTTACAGATTTTATGTATAATGCAAATTTAATCACTAACTGTCATCTGGTCTTCATATCAAAAAAAAAGGATAGCACCCAAAAATTTGAGGAAAGGAGTAGTTTCAGTGAGTTATGATTTTGCTTGATATATGTGAATCACAAAGGTAAGTAGATTTCTGAATTCAGTTTAAAGTGTTGCCTTTCATCTTAATCTCTGTTTCCATTTCTTTTCATAGACATCACAGTTAGCTGCTAGTCAAATAACAAATATTTAGTACTTGTCAAAAGCAAGCAGTAGTAATGCATAGTACTAGACTGGATCTAGCATGGCCCAGTCTGGGACATGCTGTCATCATGATGGGCTCATAAAGCAGGCACTAGGTGGAATGGGCTGGTATCAGCTATGCTAAGGAGGAGTGGTTTATATGTGAAGTGCCAACAGCAGTTGTCTGAGGGTGTGTCCCCTGACAAATAAACACAGTTATGTGTGGAAAATTTATTGGGGGAGCTCTTAGAAATGATGCTGAGAAAACTGGTTAAACACCTATAGAAAACTAAAGCTAGATCCTTTTTTTCGGGGGGGTGGGGGTCCAATCATGGGGCCTGAACTCTGGGCCTGGGCACTGTCCCTCAGCTCTTCAGCTCAAGGCTAGCACTCTACCACTTGAGCCACCATGCCACTTCTGGCTTTTTTCTTTTTGCTTATGTGGTGCTGAGGAATCAAACCTAGGGCCTCATGCATGCAAGGAAAGCGCTCTACAACTGAGCCATCTTCCCAGCCCTAAAACTAGATCCTTATATAGCACCCTGCACCAGAATAGGAGAAACTCTATGGCTCCTTGGCACAGGCTGAAATTTTCTCAATAGAGACCCAGAAACACAATAAATCAAAGAAAGTTTGGACAAATGGGATTGCATGGCAAAGGACATAACTAGCAAGATCAATAGAAAGCCCACGGATTGGGAGAAGATCTTCACTAGTCATACAATGGACAAGGGTCTCAAATCTAAAATATATTTAGAACTCAAAAATTTAAATTCTACAACAACAAATCCTCAAAGAAACAACTTCCCAATAAATAAGTGGGCTAAAGATTTAAAGAGAAACGTGTCTGAAGAAATAAGAATGGCCAATAGACACACAAAAAAATGCTCAACCTCTCTAGCCATAAAAGAAATGCAAATCAAAACAACATTGAGATGAATGGATCAAGAAAATGTGATATATACATATATATATATATATATATATATATTACACACACACGCACATACACACACAATGGAATTCTATGCCTCCATCAGAAAGAATGCCATTGCCCCATTGGTCAGGAAATGGAAAGACTTGGAAAAAATTATATTAAGTGAAGTAAGCCAGGCCCAAAGAAACATAGTCCTATGGTTTCCCTCTGGGACAAGCAGAAAAGTTCAGATAAGATGATATTAAGTGAAATGACCCCCAAGATAGGGACAGAAATGGTTCTTTTCTTTGTTGCTATTGTTTCTAACTTATTTCTAAGGTACCATGTGATTTTTTTTGTTGCTTTGTATGTCCTTCCCTCACAGTTTAACCTCTGTTTCACTGTATTTGCTGTTGGTATAATTTGGGGATGGTATAATTTGGGGAGGGAAAGGGAAAAAACAAATTGTTTAAATATGGATACAGGTTGACCCATTGGAACAATGAGATGTACAAGACACTATACTGAAAATCGAACTTTACTATTTAGGCAGTGGGGGGGGGGGGTTTGAGGGGAGTGTAGTTGAGGAGGAGGTGGGAGGGAGGGATGGTAGGGGAAAATCAAAGGAGGAGGCAACAATGCTTGATAAGAAATGCACTCATTAACTTCCTTATGTAACTGTAACCCCTCTGTACAGTATTTTCACAATAAAAAAAACTTACTTTAAAAAAAAGAATGGCCAGTAAACACATGAAGAAATGCTCAACTTCTCTAGTCATAAAAGAAATGCAAATCAAAACAACATTGAGATTCCTCCTCACCCCAATTAGAATGGCTATAATCAAGAACTCTAATAACAACAGATGCTGGAGGGGATGTGGCCAAAAGGGAACCCCACTGCCTTGTTGGTGGGAGTGTAAAATTGTTCAACCACTTTGGAAAGTAGTATGGGGGTTCCTCAAAAGACTCCACATAGAGCTCCCCATGACCCAGCAATCCCACTTTTGAGCATTTATCCAAAAGATCACAAACAAGACCATACTAAAGCTAGCAACACAACTATGTTTATTGCAGGATTATTTACCATAGCTAAGATACGGAACCAACCCAGATGCCCCTCATTGGATGAATGAATCAAGAAAATGTGATAAAGGGGCTGGGAAGGTGGCTCAGTGGTAGAGCACTTGCCTTGCATGCTCAAGGCCCTGGGTTTGATTCCTCAGCACCACATAAGAAAAAAGCCAGTAGTGGCACTGTGGCTCAAGTGGTAGAGTGCTAGCCTTGAGCTGAAGAGCTGAGGGACAGCACCCAGGCCCAGAGTTCAGACCCCACGATTGGACCCCCAAAAAAAAAAAGAAAATGTGATATATGATATATATGTGTGTGTGTGTGTATGTGTATACATGTATATATATATACATACATACATAGATATAGATATAGAATGAAATTCTATTCCTCTATCAGAAATAATGACACCACCCCATTTGTTAGGAAATGGAAAGACTTGGAAAAAATTATATTAAGTGAAGTAAGCTAGGCCCAAAGAAACATAGGTCCCATGGTTTCCCTTATTTGCAATAACCAGTATATGTCTAGGACAATCAGAAAAGCTCAAAAGCTATGTACATATGATCTTATAAGATGATGCTAAGTGAATCAAACCCCAAGATAGGGACACAAGTGATTTTATCTTTCTTACTGTTGTTTTTTTAATGTATTTATAATGTACTATGTGATTTTTTTTGTTTCTCTTGTATGTTCTTCCCCCATTGTTATAACCCCTGTTTTCACAGTATTTGATATCAGTGCCCTACATCTTGTATATACATTTTTCTAATTTGGTGAGGGGAAGGGAAATAACAAAATGCTGAAATAAGGATACAGGTTGACCCATTGTAACAATGAGATTACAAGACACAAACTTTACAACTTTGGGGTAGGGGGAGGAGTTGGGGAGGTGGGGAGGGAAAAGATGGTAGGAAAAAAAAACAAAGGAGGAGGTAACAATGCTCAATAGGAAATGTACTCATTACCTTACTCGAGTAACTGTAACCCCTCTGTACAGTATTTTGCTATATACATTATTTATTTATTTATACACACACACACACACACACACACACACACACACACACACACACACACACGAAATGATGCTGAGATCCTGGAGCTGGTGGCTTATGCCTGTAATCCTAGCTACTCAAGAAGCTGAGAATTGAGAATTGTGATTCAAAAAAAGCCTGGGCCCACACATCAGAGAGAATTTTATCTTTAATTAAACAACAAAAATGCCAGAAATGGAAGAATGTCAGAAAGGGTCATGAGTCAGCCTTGAGAAAGAAAAAAAATATCCAAGTGCAAGAGAGGCCAAGAAGTTCTTTTTATGTTTTGTATGTAGTTGTTTCTATTTTTTATCTTTCTGTTTTGTTTTCTGCACCCTTTGTCCTGCCCTTTGTCTGTGTATAAGTGTATTTGATCTGTGGAAGGGAAAGGGAATCACAGAAACAGCAGGACAAAGGAGGAACTAATGCAAGAATGATACTCACTAAATACTATGTTGGAAATGAACTTTACAACTTGGGTGAGAAGGGGGAGGGGAGTGGAAAGTGGGAGAAAATAAGGGAGAAGGTAACAGTGTTTAAAAAGGAATGGACTCATAACCTTACTTATATAACTGCAAGCCCTCTGTTCATTACCTTTACAGTAAATTTTTTAAGTGGAAAGAAAAAAAAGAACATCTGAAAATAAGTAAAATAATATAATTATTTTTATAGTAAAATTACTTTAAAATGGGAACACAACAATAAAAATCATCTCTCTTAATAAAAGAAAAGAGAGGCCAAATTCAAATCCCAGTACCACTACCACTCTTGAAAAAAAAAGACATTGGAAGAGTTTGAGATGGGAAAACATGGAATGAAAAACAAATGGTGGTGTCATTGACACAAAAGCTGAAAGGGGAGACTCATAATGTCCTTCCTTACCCACGTGCTGACCCCTCCCATCCCTGTCCCAAGTAGGCTGTGTGTTAGATACAGGCTGTCCTCATAGAAGATTTACGACCTTGGCAAAACTGTGCCCTATAAAAGCAATGTCTAGAATGAAATTCAGCTAAGAGCCATCAGCAACCGCATTTCCAAACTGATGTGAGCTCCGGGAGTTCTCCCTGGATCTGTTCATTTTCACATTCTCCCAGCTCAGTTAATGGTGAATCATTCTTCCAGTTGCTTAAGCTAAAAGCCTTTCTGCTCTCCTCAGTGCCACTGTATTTTTCACACTCCCATCTTTTCCCTCAGCAAAGTCCACTGGATTTAACTGAAAAATAGATCCCTAATTCAACAACCTCTAACCTTTCTATTGCCTTCATCCTGAGCCAGTAACTATACCTGGCTGGGTTCTGCTGCAACCTGAGAGTTGGTCTAACTCACCTTTCTACTTCTGAGCTTATCTGTTTTTCACAAAGCAGCAAAATTGACCTTCTTTAAATGGAGTTCTTGTATCTTCTCCAACATCTGTGTGTGTGTGTGTGTGTGTGTGTGTGTGTGTGTACTGACACCAAGGCTTGAAATCAGTGCCTTATACTCACTCTCTTTTGGCTTTCCTGCTCATCACTATTGCTCTACTATTTGAGCCATATCTCCAGTCTGGCATTTTGCTAGTTAATTGAAGAGAGAGTCTTATAGACTTTTCTGCTCTGCTGGCTTTGAACCTGGATGCCCTCAGTCTCAGCCTCCTGAGTAGCTGCAATTACAGGCATGAGCCATCAATGACTGGCTTATCTTTTGTTTTGTGCAGTACTAGAGTTTGAACTAAGTGCCTCACACTTGCTAGACAAGTTCTCCATCACTTGAGTCAAATCTCAGTCCTTCACTTGTGGTTTGTTTTTTGGATAGGGCCTCATAATTCACTGCTTTACCTTCTTGAGTAGCTGGACCACAGGTGTGTACCACCACACCCAGACCTCCAAGACCTCCAAGTCACCTCTTGCACTTCAGGAAAGTTAAACCTGCCTGCAGCAGGTGCAGACAGTGGCTATTCTCCCTGCTGAAGGTTCACCCCAACTTTTCAGGCCTTGGCTCCAACACTACCTTTCCAGGACTGGAGATGTGGCTAAGCAGTAAAGCACCTGCCTAGCAAGTGTGATTCTCTGAGTTCAACTTGAGTACCATCTAAAACTATATCCTTTTTTTCAACCTTTCCTAACTATACTTCCCCTCTCAATTTTCTATGCTGAGGTCCTTCTTTTCTCATTAGCATTTATTTCTATCAACCTTGTACCTATTTTTATTCTTCAGAGACATTGATTGACTGTCTTTCTTAATAGGAAATCAGACAGGCAAGATTTTTGGTCTTGGAATTTACTGGCTGTCTCTAAGTATTTAGAGCAGTGGCTGGCATATGATTCAGGGTCAATTAATGAGTATGAACACCAGGAACAGGTGACTGAATGTCAAAGCTCAGAGGCCTTATGTGGGCTCTTTGGCATCCTAATGTATTGCATTTAGCTTTTAGCTGATGGTTCTAGACTCCAGAATCCAATTCTGGTTCTAACAAATTTTACTTTAGGGTTTTATAACTACTATCATTGCATTCTAGCATTTTTAATGTATGATATAATTAGATTAGGTCCCTGAGGCTTTTAACCAGAATGGAACATTCTTAAGTAGATAAATGAATCAATAAGTGATCTCCTGGGACCTAGAGTCCTGAAAATTAATAATAGATTTATTTATGCTTTAGTCATGTCTAGATTCTCATTCACAACCATAGCTGGCTGCTCTCTTCATCAACTAAAGTTTCAAGAAAGATTTTTGTTTGGATTGACTAGATTGTTGACTTTTTTTTCAAGATGCTTAAGAACTGAACAATGAAATGGAGATTTTTAAAAAAATTATCTCAATTTTTTGTTAACTGATTCCTCTGATTAGTTCCTCCTATATACAGCACTAAAAATAAGACAATAATAAGAGAAAGTCCTTGTGAAGCTACAATAAAACTAATGCCACTTCATTTTAGAAATAAATATCACTCCAATAACTTTAATGAAAAACTTGCTATCTTTAGTCAAGAACTATGACAAATATAGAAATATGTCATAAAAGGAAGCTATGTCATTTCTCTACTGTAGAACCAGAAAAGTCTAGAAAGATGGGTATTATTGTCAAATGGTATAACTAAATTCTTATTTTCTATTTGAATTTTCATTATTTTCATAGATTGTTAGTCATTCTCTTAGACATAATTACTAAATGTGATAAAAAAAAATTGGAAGATACAATGCATTTGTAAATATGTCTGCAGAGGGCTGGGAAGGTGGCTCAGGGGTAGAGTGCTTGCCTTGCATGCATGAGGCCCTGGGTTCGATTCCTCAGCACCATATAAGAAGAAAAAGCTGGAAGTGGTGTTGTGTGGCTCAAGTGGTAGAGCGCTAGCCTTGAGCTGAAGAGCTGCGGGACAGCGCCCAGGCCCAGAGTTCAGGCCCCACGACCGGCCCCCCCCCCAAAAAAAAAAAAACACAATCTAGCAAACATTATGTTGTCATGGCCTTCTAGAATGCTTCCCAAACGTAAAAAGCAAATGAGTCCATTCGACTGCAAATTCAAGCTTTAAAACAAATTTGAATTCAAACCATTGTTTCCTTTTCCTCTTCTAATAACACTAACACTTTATTTCAGTGGAGTGCTTTGATGTTTACAGGTGTTTTCCCATATGTTATTCTATTTAATTCATACAGTGACTTTGTTTACAGATTAGGTAATCAAACCTCTGTAGTTTGAGCAGTTGCCAAGGGTCCCAAGGCAATTAAATATGGAGCTACATGAAAAGTGAAAACTTATCTTTGAAGTTAAGTACAAGGATCTCCCCACCTTTCCATACAGTTTACTTACTGGAAGTAGGTCCATTATAAGAAAAGAAAATTCAGGGCTGGGAAGGTGGCTCAGTGGTGTTGTGCTTGTTTTGCATGCATGGGGCCCTGGGTTCAATTCCTCAGCATCACATTAGCAGAAAAAGCTGGAAATGGTGTGTGGATCAAGTGGTAGAGCGCTATCCTTGAGCTGAAGAGCTGGGGGAAACCGCCCAAGCCTAGAGTTCAGGCCTCACAACCGACAGCAAAGAAAAGAAAAGAAAAGAAAAGAATCTTCAGATCTAATCAATGATCTATAGTGGTAGCTTGTAAATATTAAGAATATTGATCACTCCTCATTGAAGCCTAATCAACAACAAGGAATTCTAATACTGAGAGGAAATGTCAAGGCCATCTTCATCTATCAGTATATCTTTCTCTCTATTTTTCTATCTTAGTCTTTGTTTCTGTCTGTCTTTCCTTGCCTATTTTTTCTTTCTGCCCCTCTCCCTGTTTCTCTCTGTCTCTCTCTTGTTTTTCATTGTCTCTGTTTCTGTCTCTCTCCCTGTCTCTGTTTCTCTCTGCCTGTCACTTCTCTCTGTCTCTGTCTCTGTGCTTGCTGTCTGTCATTCTCCTCTCTCTCTCTCTCTGGCTGGCTGGCTGTCTTCCTCCTCAGGGACAAGTAGCAGGCAATAGGTTTGTATGCAACAACACACCTTGGTAATTAGGTAATTTTTAGTAGTTATGTAACAGACTATAAGGCTAGACACTTAATAGTTTGGACTGAATGTGCGGGTTTTCACCTGGGACTTGGCCACCTACAAAGGCTAAATTGCAGTTCCCTCTCTCTGTTTGTTACAGTAAACATGCTTGGTCTTATTTGACCTTTGTGTACAGTACAAAAGTACTGGTTTCAGTTGCACTATTTACATTGAACTTTCCACTTACACTTCTTCAGAAGGAACAGTGAACCACTAGGGAAGCAGTCAAAGAACAACAAGTTCTTGATTCCAAAAGCACTTTTCCCTTGTGAAGTCTAGGAACTCCAAGATCCATTCCCCCTTCCACCTTCCTGTGCTTGCACCAAGAAGAGGCTACATTGATACATTTATTAATGTCTCACCACCCTCAAAATAAAAGACTAAAATAAAACTGCTTATCACCTATAGGTGCTGAAGATATACACAAATTTTAAATATAGTAATTCCATGAATTAAGACCATACCATCAGTTTATAATATACTAAACTATGAAAAATTACCAATAGAATTGATAGGCTTCAATAATAACAGTCACCTACAATGTGAAGTATTCTGTACTAAATCATATTGAAATCACAATGCTAGGGAACACACTCTCCTTACCTCCAGTGCATCAGAAGGTATGTACAAAGCACTGTATGTATAGTGGGCTCTGGGAAAACTAAAGGAGGAGAAAAAGAAATGGTAGCATGGGAAGCTTGGAAGAAGACTTCTTAAACAACAGAGCATATGGGTTGGTCCATGAAGTAGATATTTCCAGGTATCCCAGCTGCAGAAGTAAATACAGGTGAACCTGAAGGTACTAAAGAAAACTCAATGAAACTGGAAAGCAAAACAGCAAGTCTGACTGATTCCCAGGGAACAGAGTAGTGTGGTAGCATCTGGGTAAGGAAGGCTGGAACCAGATGAAAGTCTTTGACAGCAAAGCTGACTGGTTTATCATTAACCTCCCAGACTGTGGGGACAGCAGGAAAAAGTTCAAGTCAAAGAATGATAGAATAAGAGTATTTCAGGAAATTTAATTTGGCAGCAGAGCATACAAGAAATTAGAGATGGAAAAAAACAACCTAGAGGTGAAGAAATCAGTGAAGACAGTATTATATTCATCAAATTAAAAGGAACAATATCTAAAGCGGACAGGTGGTGGCAGGAGAGAGGGACAAGTGGGTGAAGGCTTACCTGTCTCTGGAGCATCAGTACAGCCATAAATAATGTCCTAATTAAAAAGTGGCATTAGGCTGGGTTACCAGCAGCTCACATCTGTAATCCTCAATCAGAAATGGAGCTGTGGCTCAAGTGGTAGAGCACTAGCCTTGAGAGAAAAAAAGAAAAAATGGCCCAGCATTGAGTTCAAGCCCTACTATTGTCACGCGCCCATGTGTGTGCACACACAAACATTAAGGCCTAAGCAATGCTCTACATCAGTGTGTAGTTTTATAATCTATTGAATCAACAGTAACACACATCTTGAAAGTTTGAGTAAGATCACATCTGTTCTCATAATTTATGAAATGATGGCCAGTTCTGTGAGACCAATATCATGCAAGCCCTTGTTTCTGTTCCTCTTGAAGTTCTCAGTAATTTTCCTTGTCTGGCTCAATGTTACTTTGTTTTGAGTGGCATTTTTCATCTTACTTTGTGTGGGAAGTACTTTCTATCCTTTCCTTCAGATTAAGTGTTCCTTCTCTCAGAATATCCTAGAATCCTTATCTTATATGATTTCTTGCTTACCATCTCCAATTCTACAATATACTACATATGGCATAAAGGCTAGGAATTTGCCCAAGTTTTAGATCTAGTGCTTGGATCAGTATGTTGCACCTTGTGGTAATTATTATCCACTACTTAGTATTAATATTCACTGACAAAGTAAATGCTTTATATTCAAGATAATGTAATATATTGCTTTGCTAAGGGCATCCCCATTATCCATCGCTACAGAATCCAAACACACATCTACACCCTCCCAGGAGAAGACAGATCCTATTTGTATTAGTACATACAACGGATTGGCAATTAATCTGATTTTGCACCTGCTTCAAATCACCTCAGGGTATTGCCCTAATTCCAGGAATCAATAGATTTTTTTTTCTTTTTTGGGTCCGGTCATGGGGCCTGAACTCTGGGCCTGGGCACTGTCCCTCAGCTCTGCTGCTCAAAGCTAGCGCTCTACCACTTGAGCCACAGTGCCACTTCCAGCTTTTTTCTTTTTGCTTATGTGGTGCTGAGGAATCGAACCCAGGGCCTCAGGCATGCAAGGCAAGCGCTCTACCACTGAGTCACCTTCCCAGCCCAGGAATCAATAGATTTAAAGTATAGTTTTCAAAAATTAAGACCTACCTTTCAAACGGCTACTCACACTTTCCCAAGCAAATGTCATATTGACATCCTCTAAGCACTATAACAAAAGCGCTTGTTTTAGATACATGAGTAATGCCCAAGTTGGCTACCACAGTAATTCTTACAGCCCCCCTTTTCCATAGTTAATACAAGTCAATATAGACATAATATTTTGCAGACATCATCCCACTTTATCACAATCATTTTTCTAGCTCATATTTTGGTGATGCCTCTTTTACATTCAAGCAACTAGCACAAAGAAAATAGGAATCTAGTCCAAGTCTATCTCTAATAGCCACAGAACTAAGTACATGGCATCTAGGGAATGGTAGAGCTAAATATGAACCTATCAGACACTAGTAACCAAGAACTTTTATGATTCTTCTACTACAGACATTGAAGCTTGTTACACCCACTCACCAGTGCCACACCAGAAGGGAAAAGTATTCTTTGAAAGTTGCAAGTTTGAAATACACTCTTGTGAATAAGCCTTATTTCTTCACCCTTACCATCAGTCTGTTAATCCAACGAAGTTACATATTATATATTACAGAATTCAAAGTGTTAGAACATAGATATTTTCCATTTTTAGTCTTGGATCTCAGCATAGAGTTGGATTTTTTTTTTTGGTGGTCATGGGGCTTGAATTCAGGGCTTGGGTTCTGTCCTACGAGCTCTTTTGCTCAAAGTTAGTGTTTTACGACTCTGAGCCACAGCTCCTCTTCTGGTTTTCTAGTGGTTCATTGGAGATAAGAGTGTCACAGACTTTCCTGCCTGGGTTGCCTTTAAACTGCAATCCCCAGATCTCTACCTCCTGAGTAGCTAAAATTATAGGTATGAACCTCTAGCACCAGCCTTAGAGTTTGAAGTTTTTATGATCTGAAAACTAAGATACTTTACATAAAATCTGGGCTTTTAAGTTCTCACGAAAAATCAGAAGGTCTGATGGTTCCAATCTGTAGTCTGTGATGGTCACATGCAGCAGCTGTGGTTGCCCTCTTTCAATGAGCACACACTTTTCAGTGCGACCCCATCCTCACAATGTCCATGATTGTCTTCAAAATAGCATAAATGAGTAAGCCATCTTTATTCCCCTGAATCTACCCTAGAAGCCCTGAGTAACAAACCTCCCCCCGACTTGAACATCGAACCAGATCTCACTGCATGTCACTTTCCTCTTGATTTTCCAGCAACAGCAAGCTACTCTGAATTCCATTTCTAAACAATAAATCAGCAACTGAGGCTATCTCTAGAGTGATGTAAATATTGAATAAGTAAAGAGTTTTGTAAGGATAAATACAGAATAGAAATGTATTATTAAGTAAAAAAGAACTGTGTTTTTTCAAAGTTAGATATAGGCAACTGCATAGAGTTTATTGGACTTCCATAGTACTAATTGAATTCTTTTTCCTCTTCTGTCTTTTCCTGGCTAATTGTTACACAATATATACAACTCTGTTCACATTTTTTTTGTTGTTGTTGTTGAAGATTGTGGGGTCTGAACTCTGGGCCTGGGTGCTGTCTCTCAGCTCTTCAGCTCGAGGCTAGCGTTCTACCACTTGAGCCACAGCGGCACTTCCAGCTTTTTCTATTTATGTGTTGCTGAGGAATCGAACCTAGGGCCTAATGCATGCAAGGCTAGCACTCTACCACTGAGTCATCTTCCCAGCCCTGTTCACATATTTTTTTCTCCTGGAAGCTTTGCCTAAAACTCATGGCATTTCCAATATTTTCTCCCCCCCCTCTCAAACACACACACATACACATACACATTCCATGTTGATTTTCCCATCCTTAATCTAAATTTCCCTGTGTTTATATATTTAGAATATATCACAGAAGTTAACACATATTTAACTTTATTTTTCTATTTTCTTTACTAAACTTATACATGCTGATGAATAAATACTATTTGTCCTATTTCTACAAAACCAATTACAGAGTAGTTTAAAGCTAATGAGTAAATGAATGAAGGAATGAATGAGGAATCAGATGATGATACCAGAAAACATGCACATGAATTGCACATTTAAAAATGCTGTCTGATGTTTAGGATAAATTGAATTAGAAGCAACTCAACCAACAGTTTAAAATCAAATCACATTTTTGCAACCAGGAATCATGAAACCAGCTGAAAGTATGCTAAAAGTTGAGTAATTAAGTACATTTTCATTTTAATCCAAATGGCTTAGTATTTGTACACAATGGAAAAAAATCCTTCTAATACAGAGATAGAATGACTTTTAAATACTGACTGACTTTCTGTAAACTTACAGATGATGTAATAACATCTGTGGAATAATGATTTCCTACCAGTGTCTACAGTTGCTATTCACAGCAAATCACTTACCAGAATTTCCAAGTAATAAAAGAAAATTAGGTCAGGAATCCACATAAAATATAGTAATTGTTAGTAAAAGTCTTTTATATTATTACTGTAATGCTGTATTTTACAATCATACAAACATATACTTGGATAATAGCAGCATTTTAAACTTGATGTTCAGAAGTCTTAAAACACTGCTGATTAAATAAATGATGACCACACTGGACATAAAGGGACAACCAATAACAGGAAGCAGTTTGCTCAAAGTAAATTATTTATTACCAGAATAGTTGAAAATAAAAAGATGTATTAATACCAATATATGTGTTGGGAGTTGAGCAAGGATATCAAAGTTAATTTATTTTGTGCTAGTAATCCAAGTCAATGCTTTGTTGAAATTGTGGTTCCTGGCAAGCATATTATATAAAGGGAATTAATTGTCACCATTTCCTTATAAAATTTAAATGATAGAAAGGATTATTTTCACACACACCTATGATTAGCTCTGTGCAACTGTCCATATGTAATTTTAGAAAAACTAATTCTTCCAAACTAAATGACAGGCTATTTCAAGTACAAATGTTCTTGAACAAATGTCTTTTCCAAAGTCTCTGTCTACTTCATAGTTATAACTTCCTAGGCATGTTATTTGTGTATTTATCCAACAAATACATATTAGAGCCTAAGTATGTGTTCCAAGTCCATAGTTGTAGGGAAAATGAGTCAAGGTCCTCACAATCTTATAGTTTATGTTCATTACCCCAATCACCCTGTGAGCTAACCAAGAGAACAATATTCCTGTTGCCCCAATGGTGCACAAATTATCCTTTATCTGAACAAATTCTTGTGTTGCCCAGTTGTAGCTCAGAGGAAGAACCTAGGACTAGTTTGTGCAATGTTCTGTGGTCAGTTCCTAGCACAACCAAAGTAAAAAAGAAGGGATTATTGGTTGCCAGAGGTTAAGGGTGGTCAGGGAGGAGGTAGATGTGGGTAACAGGAGTCATCCTTATGGTGATGAAAACATTCTGCCTCTTGATTGGCTCAATGTCAATATCTCCTGATTGTCTTCTATTTTACAGTAGATTGGAAAGGTGTTACTGTAACACAGTGTTACATACTGAATGGCTTAAATAATAGATTTTCCCTCCCCCACCTTTCTTACTCCCCCCCGCCCGCCCCAAGTTGTAAAGTTCATTTCCAACATAGTGTCTTGTGAATAGATTTATTTTTTGATCCTGGATGCTGAAAGCCAGAGATCAAGGTGCTGGCAGAGATAGATTCTTCTGAGGTCCAGCTCCTTGGCTTGGAGATGTCTTCTCCCTGTATCTTCCCATGGCCTTCCCTCTGTACCAGTTGGATGGAATTAGAGCCCAGCCAAATGGCCACATTTTAACTACCTCACATCTTTAAGACTCTATTTTTAACCATAGCCCCATACTGAGGCACTGGATGTTAGAATCTCAACATAAATTTGTAGGAGAGAGAACAAGATTCAACTTACTTCTTCCTATGAGTGCTAGGATGAGGTTGGGAGAGCTGGGTAAAGTGTGTGTGGGGGGGGGTAGAGTCTTTATTATTTCTTGCAGCTGGATGTGAACTTACCACCATCTCAAAATGAGAAGCTTAATTAAAAATATTTGTAAAGGGAATTTGACTAAGTAAAATTCAAATGTAGTAGAAATCACTGGACCTTAATTAAAAGAAGTAATTAGAATGTGCTCACATAAAGTTTAGTCTTTCTATGACATAAAGCAAAATAGTGTGAGAGGAGAGAAAGAACATCTAAGTACCTCTGTTTTTATTATCTACAGAGAATCTTTTTAGTGATTTTAATGGACAGAAAGCCTTTAATCTCCCAAACATCATTAGACTGCATATAGACTGAATACAAATTCACTTCAACTTAAAAGCCATTCAGAATCAGTTTAAAATGCCCTTAAACTCCAGTATTTAGTAACAAGAATATCTACAACAAAAGATCAGTTTCTATAGCTAGCAGAGATTTAAGGAATGTGGTCCATTTTTCTGCTTAAGAACTCCTTGTTCTGTGCCTATTGTTTTGAGTATGAAGTACATATGTCTGTATCTATGTTTCAAGGTGAGTTCTTTGATAGCATTTATCAAAAACGTCTGATGCATAGGTTTTGTGTTCAACTTCTTATATTCTCACTGTATGTTGAGTATTAGCACTGCATACCATCAATGAAGTCATTCTGAAAGCCACTTCACCATAGACTACCTCCAGTATTTTAGCAGAAGCTGATTTCCCACTCCAGGCAATCTCACTACCAGTATGTAGATAAGGCTTATTTCTTGGAGCTGCTCTGGTGAACCACATATAGGCATGTGATTTTTGTTAATGCTCTACAAGAGCAAATTCATTGACAGTTGTTTGGACCATACAATACTGTGGATTGTAACACTGCACTCCCTATATTTAACACTATTCACAAGGGCTACCTTTCCTCCAAGTGGCGGCTCAGTGCAATCCAGAGTTGCCTCACTCATGTGGTTCGTGGCACCACAGAGAGCAAAAGGAAAGTTCTTTGTCTTTGCAGATACACAAGACAGTCCCCATGAATTGCAATCAGAGACCCACCAAATATCATTTGTGTGAATTTAGGCAATGGTTTTACTTTTTAGTATCTCAATTTCCTGTCCTGGAAAATAAGGATTAACAATAATACCTACCTACAGAGTTTGTAGAAGATTAAACATTTGTAGACTTAGTTGTGAGTCATTACACAAATATATATTCTGAGTTCATGGATATGAATATGAAAACATTTTTGAAGGGAAATCTGTAGGCTTCAGGAAGTTCCATTTGCAGAAAAATTGCTTCCCATTGCTTCTAGAAAGTCTTCTTGCGTAACTGCTCCTCATGAACTTTTCCAAGAAAAATAAAAATTTGTCCATGTACAATCAAAGTGCTTTTTCTCTAGGATCTTCTCTCTAAAAGGGCAAAGAAAATGAGGACCAAGGAGCACTCCCTGTACCGTGGAGCTTCCTGTGGGCCTCTGAAACCTCTGGGAGACGCATCAGGAAGGAGGGGTCTTTGTCCACAGCCTGTCCCTCCTATCCTGTTCTGCCCATGAGGAGAAGACTTGCTCTAACAGAAGCAGTGCTTCTGTTTAGTCTTTTTAAAATACTTTTTAATATAAATTTGAATTACATATTTTTTAAGTATGTATGATGTTTTCCAACCAGTACCAGTGTCTTTTGTTCCCAAGCCCAAGTATTATTTCCATTTAAAATATTGAGACAAAAATATATCCTTAGAAAAGAGGTAACTATCTAAATGCAAAAGTAATTCATTTGTAATTTCTGAAATACTAGCCAACAAATAAGCTTTGCTTATTGCTTTGAAATTACAACACATCAGGGAAGGAATTTGTTCACTGGTGGCCTAAAGTAATGACTGGATATAGGAGCCAATAAATGATGGCATCACCTGTGGCATGCTGCCTCCTCTTATTCCCTTATTATGACTGCCACAATTGTGAATATAGGAACAGGCAATGAGAGCAAGTCATTAACGTGGGCCTTATTTACTTTTTATACTCTCATTTTCAAGGCTACTGATTTAAGTGAATCTCTTCCTTTTTTAAGAGTCTACTGATAGGCATTATAAATGAAATGAGGATTCATATTCCTATGAATCTTTCTCACCCCAGAGGAAAATAATCTTTAAATCAATGAAAACTTTGGAATGGAGGGTAACATTCAAAGAATGAATAGAAAAGGTGCAGGGGGAAAGGGAAGGAAGGAGAAGGTGTGGGAGGGGAGAAGAGAAGAAGGGAGAGCTAATTGTCTGATAAAGAGTGTTATAGGTGTTTGCTATTATTAAAGAATGGAAGGGACAGAAAACAAAAATCTAGCTCTTTAAATAGTGGAGGCAACAATGCTGGATAAGAAATGTACTCATTATCTTGTTCATATAACTCTAACTCCTTTGTACAGTATTTTCACAATAAAAAAACTTAATTAAAAATAAAAATAAATAAATAGCTATTGCCAGAGAAAAATTAGTTTTAACATAGATACTTCATTTTTCTTTTAAAATATTTATTTATTAAAATACTTATACATACAAAACATAAATTGTGAGCAATTTATCCATGTATTAGGCAATTTTGTGGACAGTACTGAAACTGAACTCAGGAACTTGTACTGCCTAGGCAAATATTTTACCACCTGAGCCACATCCTCAATTTTTTTGTTCTATTTTTTTTAAATAGTATCTCACGTTTTTGTTTAAACTGGCCTCAGACTGCCCTCCTCCTATTTTCACCTCCAAGGTAGCTGGTATCACAAGTGTGTGCCACCACCCTGACTTGTTTGTAAGATAGGGTCATCCTAACCCTTTGGCCTGGGCTGACCTTGAACTATGATCTTTCTATCTGTTTCCTGAACAGCTTGGATGCCCAGCTACATCTGGTAAATTTACTGATGATTCACAGTATAAATGTTCAACATATTGTCTCCTTATTCTTTACAACTTTTTACCTAATTGCGTCACCTCTGAAAAGAGCCTTCATCATTTAATCATTTTTTGTTGTTGTTGCTTTGAATAGTGTTACCAGAAGAACAAAATTAAATATAGCTCTGAAAATATTTGGCAAAAGAATGTAACTTTGCAAACCTTTATTTTTGGTTGTTTTTCTCTTGATACTCAAATTTTATTGTTAGTTGAAACAATGAAAAAATTAGATATGTGCAAATAACATATTAGATACTTGTCTATTGGATGAATTCCAATCACAGCATACAAATCCAGCCTTAAAACGAGTTTCAACATGGGATGGTGATATGCAGACAAAAATTCCCTCACTGGCATGCACAAAGTCAGCAGTCCTTAGATTTTGCTTTCTCATGGTAATTCATCATAGAACGTTTTCAGACGGACTCCTGTGATGATGTTGGATACGTGTGGGTAAATCTGTTCATGGCAAAGAGATTCCCCAGCTCAGCATGGTATAGACTACCAACTCCACTGTTTCTAGAATCACCTTAGTAATTGTTTAGTGGAAGAATATTTAATTCAAATATTCTTTGCACATGTTGTTAGGCCTGCTTATTGTCCGAGGACTTTTCTTGCTTGTCTTTAAAGACCATAAAGGGTTCCCATGGTCATCCCTGACCCCCTTTCCATACCTGCTATCCAAAATCGGGTTCACTGTGAAGTAACTCCTTACCTCACAAAACTTAACAATGTTTTAGTACGGGGTTTACTACACAGAAAGCATGTTTGCAGTGATTTCATCATCATCATCATTGTCATCATCATCATGATCATTATATGTAAGTAGTTATTCAAAGGGGTTTCAATTGAACATATCAAGTTATGAGTACAACGCATTTTGATCAATCATTTCCCCATCTTCCCAATCCCACCCATCCCCACTAGCTACCCAGTTCTCTTTTCACATATAATTGGAATATTATGACTGCATTCTCCCCTCTTTTCCTCTCTCTCCAGTCATCTTCTCCCCTCATCTTGACCTCCTCCATCTTGACAACTTTCAGCTTACTGATATTCATTTTGTTAAACTGTGCATTCGTTGTTCAAAGACATGACATGATTGCAATCCTCCCCTTCAAATACTGTGCTTTAGACAACACATTTATGTATATATGTATGTAACCCTGTATAGGGTCTTGGGGGAGAGTTCTAGAGCTTGAACTCACAGCCTAAGCACTGTCCCTGAGTATCTTTGCTCGGGGTTAGCACTCTACCACTTAAGCCATAATTCTACTTCTGTCTTTTTTGGTGGTTAATTAGAGATAAGGCTCTCCTGCCTACTCTGGCTTCAAACTTAAATTCTCAGTCTCAGTTTCCTTGGTCTCAGCTAGGTATACAGGCATGAGCCACTGGTGCCTGGCTGCTCTATGTGTGTTTATACATGTTTAGAATCTAGATTTTGCACATATGAGAGAAACTATACTTCTGAAAGTACAAGGAATATTTGTGCTTTAACAAACAAGGCTACTCTCACACCCACAATGGTATCTGAAGTCTTCATTGGACTAAAATATGTCCCATATCTACCAGAGAGAACCTACCCCAGGCACTAGCACTGGCTCCTCAAGACCTGGAGAAAATGTATACATGTCTTCTGGGTTTGTATGTGAGGGTGCACATGGAACTTGAGGGCAAAAGGGTGAAAAAGTGCAGTAGTGGAGCTCACTGAACACTGATGAAAGTGAACTATACAACTCATAGGTAGAGATAGGAGAGAAAGACTGGGAGGGAGGGAACAGAAGACATTGGACAAAAGGTTATGTGCTCATTACCTTATTCATGTAATTGTGGTCCCTCTGTACTTCAGCTCTCTAATAACAATAAAGTTATTTTTTTAAAAAAACACTCTATCACCCCATTTGTTAGGAAATGAATAGACTTGGAAAAAATATATTAAGTGAAGTAAGCAAGGCCTAAAGAAACATAGGTCCTAACAAAGGAGGAGGAAACAATGCTAGATAAGAAATGTACTCATTACCTTGCTTATGTAACTGTAACCCTTTTGTACAGTATTTTCACAATAAAAAAAACTTAATTAAAATTTAAAAAAAGAAACATAGGTCCCATGTTTTTCCTTATTTGCAATGACTAGTATATGTCTGGGACAAGCAGAAAAGGTCAAAAGCTATGTACATATGACTAGATAAGATGATGTTAAGTGTAATGAACCCCAAGATAGGGACACAAGTGGTTTTCTCTTTCTTGCTAGTGCTCCTAACATATTTATAATGTACCATGTGATTTTTTTGTTTCTTTGTATGTTCCTCCCCCATGGTATAAACACTGTTTTCACTGTATTTGATATAAGATACCCTGCATCTTATATATACACTTCTCTAATTTGGGGAGGGGAAGGGAAAAAACAAAATGCTTAAATAAGGATAGAAGTTGACCCGTGGTAACAATGAGATGTACAGGATACTATGTTAAAAATGAACTTTAAAGAATGGCCAATAGATATATGAAGAAATGCTCAACCTCTCTAGCCATAAAAATGCAAATCAAAACAACATTGAGATACCACCTCACTCCAGTTAGAATGGCTATAATCAAGAACTCTAACAACAACAGATGCTGGAGGGGATGTGGCCAGAAGGGAACCCTACTGCATTGTTGGTGGGA
>NW_012267225.1:20744520-20778593 GCF_000151885.1 Dipodomys ordii
GTGGGATTGTTGAGTCATAGGGGAGCTCTATGTGGAGTAAAAAAGTTTGATACTTGCTATTCCAATACAGTATTTTCAACATAGGCTGAATATGTATATATATATATATATATATATATATATATATATATATATATATATATATATGAAGTATGTTGTACACAGAGGTTTTGATAACAGGATTCTGCTCTCCAAACTGAATCAAGAAATAATTTTAGCAAACAGCTTATTCAGTTTTCTATATTAAAGGGGGAGGTTTCTATCCCAAATCAAATCTCAAAGTTTGCATTTGATCTTTGAATCAGGCTTAAGTGGCAACGTAGTTGACAATGTAGAGTCTGATCTACACCCAAGGGCTTATAGCAAAACTTCAAAGCTTCCCTTGTTCTAATTATATTTCTAGCTACCTACATTGATTTTAGAAGTTGGTGGTTAGCCATCAAAATTCCCACAACATTCTTCAATGATATAGAGGAAGCAATCCAAAAATTCATATGGAATTATAGAAGACTCCCAATAGCAAAAAACAATCCTTAGCAGGAAGAACAGTGCTGGAGGAATATCAACATGAAACTTCAAGCTCCACTACAAGATGTAGTAATAAAAACAGCTTGGTACTGCACAATAATAGGCCTGAGAATCAAAGGAATAGAATGGAAGACACAGAAATGAATCCATATAGCCACCTAATTTTTTATGAGAGGCAAAAATACAGGATGGAAGAAAGACAGCTTCTTCAACAAATGGTGGTGGTGGAATTGACTATGCTTATATATTTTCCTACACCAGAATCAATTCAAAATGGATCAAAGACTTCAATGAAAATATTACAAGGATTAGGGGAAACACTAGGTATCCTTGGCACCAGTCAAAACTTCCTAAATAATGATCCAGAATCACAACAAATCAAAGAAAGACTGAATAAATGGGATTGCATCAAAGTGATGAATTTCTGCATGACAAATGATAAGTAGAAAGCCCACAAAATAGGACAAGGTTTTTACTAGCTATGTATAAGACATTGTACTTGTAGCTCAAAAAAATTAATCCTACCAAAAGCAAACCCTCAAAGAAACAATAACTCAATGAATAAGTGAGCTAAAGTCTTAAAGAGAAACTTCTCTGAAGAGGAAAGAAGGGTGGCCAATAGACACATGAAGAAATATTCAACATTTCTGGCCATAAAAAATGCACCGATGGCTCACACCTGTAATCTTAGCTACTCAGGAGGCTGAGATCTGAGGGTCACGATTCAAAGGCAGCCCAGACAGGAAAGTGTGTGAGACTCTTATCTCCAGTATACCACCAGAAAACCAGAAGTGGCACAGTGGATCAAGTAGTAGAGCACTTGACTTGAGCTGAAGAGCTGAGGGACAGTGCCCAGGCCTAGAGTTCAAGCCCTACAACCAAACAAAAAAAAATCAAAACAACACTAAGATTCTACCTCACCACAGTTAAAATAGCCATTATTAAGAAAACAATAACAGATGCTGACAGGGATATGACCAAAAGGGAATATTACTGTTGGTAGGAATGTAAATTTGTTCAAGCACTCTGGGTAGCACTATGGAGATTCCTCAAAAGACTTAACATAGAGCTTCCTTATGACCCAGTAATCCCACTCCTGGGTATTTAACCAAAACACTGCAAACCAGGCCAGACTAAAGCCACCAGCACAACCATGTTCATTGCAGCATTGTTTACCACAGCCAAGATATAGAATCAACCCAGATGCCCCTCAGTGGATGAATGGATCAAGAAAATGTGGTATATGTAATTTTATTTTTTGTGGGGCTATTACAAGAAGAGTTGCTTTCCTGATTTCAGCCATGCTCTTCTCATGGTTGGCACACAGAAGAACCATTGAATTTTGAGGGTGAATTTTATACCCTGATACTTTGCCAAAGTTTTGAATCAGCTCTAGTAATTTGGCAGTGGAGTCCATGGGATTCTTTAAATACAAGGTCATATCATCTGCAAAGAGGGAGAGTTGTTTTACTTCAGCTTTTCCTATTTGGATCCCCTTTATCTTTGCATCTTGTCTTATTGCTGTAGCTAGGCATTCTAATACTAAATTGAAGAGAAGTGGAGAGAGTAGGCATCCTTATCTTGTTACTGAGTTTAGATGAAATAGCTTTAATTTTTCATCATTAAGTATAATGCTGGCTGTAGGTTTGTCATATACAGCCTTTATTGTATTGAGGAATGTTCCATGGATTCCTAGTTTTTCCAGAGCCTTCATTACAACTGGGTGTTGGATCTTGTCAAGTGCTTTTTTTGCATCTATTGAGATGTGGTTCTTATCCTTGCTCTTGTTGGTGTGATGAATTATAATAATTGATTTGCATATATTGAACCAGCTTTGCATAACTGAAATGAATCCTGTTTGATTGTAGTGTATGATTTTGTTTATGAATTGTTGAAGTTGATTGGCCAAAATTTTGTTGAGAAGGTTTGCCTCGATGTTCATCAAAGAAATGGGTCTATAGTTCTCTTTCTTTGATGAGTCCTTGCCTGGTTTTGGGATGAGAGTTATGATTACCTCATAGAAAGAGCTCAGTAGTAAACTTTCTCTTTCAATTTCATTGAAGAGTTGGTGGAGTATTGGTTACACAATGGAATTCTATGCTTTCATCAGAAAGAATGATATTGTCCCATTCATAAGGAAATAGAAAGACTTGGAAAATACTATATTAAATGAAGTCAGACACAAGGGAATGTAGGTTGCACGGTTTTCCTTATTTGTAGTAATTGGAATGTGTCTATAAATCCACAAGTAAACATAATGGATGACAAAAAATTTCACTTGAATAGAAGAAATCATGTAAGACTCTAAACATTCACACAGTGAAACCAAAGGAGTATATTTTTAAGAGAAGATCACAAAAGCTCAATAGCTATGTGCATATGATCGTATAAAATGATACTTACTTGTTCTCACTTATATGTAGCAAAAAATTAATCTCATTGTTTTGAGAGAAACAGAGCAGAGTAGGTAGAGGGAGAAATGGGGGGAAGTTGCTCAACAGATATTAAAGTATCTTTAGATAGTGGTTCTGAAGGACTGCTAAAAAGTAGAGTTACTGCAGAGGTCAGTAATGTATGGTAAACTAGAGAAAAATGATTTTAAAGTTTTGTCAGAAATAAGTGAGAAACATTTGAAAAAATAAAATGATGCTTACTGAAATGAACTCCAAGAAATGGAAAGAAGAGGCATTTTTGTTATTTTACTTTTTGTTTTTCTTTTCTTTTTTTTAAATTGTGTTATTTTCTTCTTAGGGGCTTTTATTTCTCCTTTGTTGCTATTTTTTATTTCTGTAACTTTTGTCCTGTATGTAAGTTTATCTGTTTGGGGAGGAGGTAGGGGGAGCACAGAAATGGCATGACAAAGGGTGAACAAATGCAGCAGTGATACTCACTAGACACTATATTGAAAGTGAACCATGGGTCAGGAGGGAAAAAGTGGGAGAAAATGAGGGAAGAGGTGACACTGTTATAAAATAAATGCACTCATCATCTGACATATAAATGCAGCCCCCTCTGTACATCACCCTTACAATAAAGAGAAATGAATAAATATGGAAATGGCACTGTAAATCAAGTACTGGTAGAGCACTAGCCTTGAGCACAATGAGGTTGAGGGCAGAGCCCGGGCCCTGTGTTGAAGCACCAGGACTGGCAATAAATAAATAATAAAATTGAATGGAAGTGAGTCCAGGAACAGTGTAAGGAGGAGAGCAAACATGGCTGAGCATCCACACTGTGATTTCAGGAGGCAAACTACTGCTTTTTTTGACATGGAGGTAGTGTTGCATACTGCAAAACATGGGATCCTTAATAAGACTATCTAATTCAAATCCATCTATACTTCTCATGGCAAGAAAATATAAGCATATAGCACACAAATAAGCAATAGCAAGAAAATACAATATCTATGCTTCATCTTTGTGTCTATAAAATGGAGATTCTAAAACTTACCCCTGTTGGGAAAAACTAATTGAGTGTATTAAATAGGATAAGTTTGCACAGTGTTTAAAACAAGATCTAGTAGATAGAACACTTAGCAACTAATTGGATAATTACATTGGTTAAAAATTCATAACAAGGAATTGTTTTGCCTGTCATCATTGGGAATGATATGGTTTGCAGACAGCCCTGATGGTGCCAGGGTAGATGACATGAACAACAGAGATGTGAAAGTCTTTAAAAGGAAATATTAAAGGAGTTGCAAAGAGCAAGGAAATAGAAATATGAAGAACCATGAAATTCTCCCATAAAGAGGCTAGAAAGGGGACAAAGAAGGATGGATGGGAAAAATTTGAAAAAGTCCTAGGGGTACAATCATGAGAGAAGATGTGCTGCCCAGAGTGGCTGAAAGAGCAGGAGAGGTTGGATGAAGAAAGACTTGATTCAGTGAGTGGAGCACCAGGGATATGTCACTAGGTAAGAAGAGTAAACTTGTTCTGAGCTTATGTCAAGGGAGGAACACCTGGAGCAATGCACCAAAATAGCCTTGTGTGCTATATGAGCAGTGACTTGCAGCAGGATCCTTTGCCTAAAGATTGGTAAAGTATGGAAACAGGAAGCAAAACATTGAGGGGATTTGCAAAAGAGATTGATGAGAGAGAGTACGAAGAAATGAGCCTACCAAAATCAATGTAAAGAGAGAGCCATGACACTTCTCTTCTTGACAATATACTTTTTATAGAGATATAGAAAGCCCTCTGGTTTTCTGCTGGATGAGATATATTTTTTAATGTTGAAGCACAGCTGAGCTGGCAGGAATATAAAAACAAAGCAATGCTGCAGACAACAGGAGCACAGAATCCAGAGCAGCAGTGGGAGGCCCACTTTTAACATGAGAGCATGTGCTCGTTTCCCTTGACAGAGAACTTGAGGCTTAACCTAAATAGTGAAGAATACCAGCACAGATTCCAGCACAGAAAGCCTGAACCCCTGAAATAGTGGTAAGGAGGAGGAGGGAAGTAGATGGAACAAAGTTCATAGGGGACTTTCAGGGCTCTGCAGAGATCTTGAGCAGAGAAGTAAATGAGATTAAAATGTCTCCTGAAAAAATTTCCACCTTCTAGCTCATTCTGACAGGGGATGTGGTCTTAAACGCACATTGCTTATGTGGCCTTAAAACCCCCAAATTAGAAATTTAATAGAATGTACAATGGATTGATTTTTGTTAGCCCCCATCACCTGTCAGAAGTAAACAAATGTTCTGTGGGGAATGCATGCTCAACTCATGTCTTAAATATTGCCTGTATTAGGCAGTTTTCAGTCACTGTGATAAAATACTTGAGAAAACTAACTTAAAGGAAGAAACATATTTTGGTTGATAGAATCATTGGTTTCAATCCATGGTTGACGCCATTGCAATGGCTTGTGAGACAGATTCTCATGGCATCAGGAACTTGTGAGAGAGGTTGCTACTCATCCTCGGTGGCTGGAAATCCGAGGAGAAGAAAGGATTTGGGACAGGGTTTACTCGATGCTATGTCCCAGAGACCAACTTCTTCCAATTAAGTTCCATCACTTCCCAATCATGCCATCAACTTCTGAATCTATAAATGGATGAATGCATTGATAATGTTACAGCTCTTCTGACCCAATCATTTCCCAAAAGCCCTTCATTTGAACAATGCATTAGGAAATAAACCTACAGCCTATGAAGGGATTAGAGAGGCATTTCATATCCAAATGTATAAAATCCCAAGAAGTTCTGAATTCCTTTGTAATCAAAACCAGGCACCAAGAGTAAGAGATAGAGGACCACAAAAGCAATTCTGTGTAGTCAGCAGATTCAAGAAAAAAATACAGTTCTGTCACTGATTAAAAATAACTGTATTCATTTCCAAGAAAGCTACTTATTCTTACCAAGAAGGCTACCTATTCTTAAGCAGATTAAATACAAATGAAGCCAGACATACCATATTAACTAAGAGTCTCTCAAGAAAATGCAATGAAAGGCAGATTATGTTATAATAATATCTTTAAAGTATGGAGGACAAGAAGAAAAGAGATAGAAAGATAGTGAAAGAGACACAAAGAAACAGAGAATGATAACTATAAATCTAGATGTACATAGCTAGAGAAAAGCTGCAGTTATAAACACAAAAACAAAACAAAACACTTAACATTAATGCACATTCTCTAAAGAAAGTTACAACTTCAAGTAAAAGAAGAATTATTTGATAAAGTATATGATACAAAAAGGAATTAAATGCAGGAAGGTAAAATGGTATTGTTATGAATGTATATCTAAGCAAAGAGTAATGATATTAAACAATTTAAAATATCTCATTTGGGTGACATAAAATTCAAGATAGAACTCAAATCTGGGTTATAAATCTAGACAAGGTGACCAGATTTTTTTTGGTGGGTCATGGTGCTTGAACTCTGGGCATGTGCACTGTCCCTCAGCTTTTCAGCTCAAGGCAAGCACTCTACCACTTAAGCCACAGTGCCACCTCAGGTTTTCTGGGGTGTTTTTTTTTTGGAGATAAGAGTTTCACAGCTTTTCCTGTCCTGGCTGGCTTTGAACCATGATCCTCAGATCTCATTCTACTGAGTAGCTAGTATTACAGGAGTGAACCACCAGCACCCAGCATGACCAGACTTTTTTAAAGTCCTGAACTAAGAATTATTTGAGAGAAGGTAAAATTTCAGATTTAGACTTCTGGTTAAATATCCCTTCTAAGGTAAGAATACAAATAGAATATGTAACATCTAGGGCTGGGAAGGTGGCTCAGTGGTAGAGCGCTTGCCTTGCATGCATGAGGCCCTGGGTTCGATTCCTCAGTACCACATAAGAAAAAAGAAAAAAAGCCAGAACTGGCACTGTGGCTCAAGTGGTAGAGGGCTAGCCTTGAGCTGAAGACCTGAGGGACAGCACCCAGGGCCAGAGTTCAGGCCCCACAACCAGACTACCCCCCCAAAAAAAAGAACATGTAACATCTAAACCAATATCAAAAAATTTAAATGAGAAAAAAGAAATTATTATGATTATGGAACATGGCTCAAGTGGTTGAGTGTCAGCTCAAGTGAAAAAGCTCTGACATTGGCACAAAAATAAAAATGAAAGCTGGGAGCTGGTGGCTTACACCTATAATCCTAGATATTCAGGAGGCTGAAATCTAAGGATTGCAGTTCAGAGCCAGCCCAGGCAGGAAAGTTCAACTCCAACTAACCGTCAGAAAACTGGGAGTGGAACTGTGGCTCAAAGTGGTAGAGCACTAGCCTTTTCCAAAAAAACTCAAGGAGAGTGTTCTAGGTTCTGAGTTCAAGCCCCATGAAACACAACAAAACAAAGCAAAACAAAAATCAGAAATAAAGAAATTTCAAGAAAGAAAAGTTGAAGGATTTTTTTTCTCATAGACACAGGCATAGAAATTACAAACAAGTATTAGTAAGTTGAATCCAGTTATGTATAATACAATCAACTGCCAGAGCCAAAAATCAGTATCAGATTGTTATATTATAAAACATACTGCTTTATAATATACTCAACTACCTGCCTATGGAAATCTTCAAAGAAAAAGCCCCCTTGTTCTGGCTGGGGCTCAGAACTAAATCTTCTGAAGGTGGCAGTTTATCCTTCAACTCAGTAGATTACTGACTCCAATCTGCAGCTTCCATGTCACTGTACTTCATTCCTTTGTGTCCTCCTACCACTATATTTGGTTCATCCTTTGCTCTGAATCTACAACTTTATTCCTAACAGTGGAGAGGAAAGGCATTCTGCAAGTCCAACCCACAAAGAACCCTGGCTTAGTGCAAACAAATCTCAGAGGTTAAATCTTCATGCTATATAGAGCCTTGGAATGCACAACCATTTGGCCAGGGTTTGGGCACTATGAACTTATCCAAAAGAAAGACTGAAACAAAACTGCTTTCATTGGCCCATTTCAAGAGATCAGTAGTCATGGGATTGCCCACTAAAGTTTTGGGGACAGTATTTCTACTATTAAATACTATTTGGTGATGTCCAAACCTTTCTGGAGTGGATCCACAGACAAAGCCACCTGCTCTGGTCAACAGTGACATTCAGGGAGCAAATCCTTACAGAAAACTGTGATTGCCTTTATGTTTAGTACCAAAAACCTAAACCTTTCTTTTGTGAAAAATTGGATAGGAAAAAAAATCTATTAACCCCAGAGGAAAATGTAGTTCTATATCTTTTTTGAGGTGATAGTATAGCTTATATGGTTGAAAAATGATAAGCCAAGGGGTAAGCCTGGGATATAAAGCTGATAATAATACAAATAGAGAGCTCTGGTCCTATAGGGCCATTTATCTGGACAGGACTTATATGATCTGCCAGTCATGAAGCAATCAAAGCTAAGACTAGCAATAGGCTGATACTGAAAAGGTCAGAGAGCACAAACTAATATTAGAAACAGTTTTCTGTAGCAAGATTGGGAGAAAGAGGAGTTAGGTCAGATCCATACTGAGGATCAAATCCATGCTTCATTCCAAGGTTGAAATCATAGATAGTAGATGGTCTCTGACCCAGAGCCCTTGCTCTGGGATGAGATAGGAGAAATGAAGACAGCAAATAAAAACTGCCTTCCAAGAAAGTTGACCAAAAATGAAAGAATTAGGGTAATAGGTACAGAAATAGAAGCTGAATTCAATGAGTGCTTTGATGTTTTGCTGCTTTTTTCTGTTCTCTTTATATTTAATTAAGTAGTTTCACAGAGGGGTTTCAATTCAACAAATTGGTTTCTAAGTAAAATGCATCTTGATTGATAATCATCTCTTCCATCATTCTCTACCATCATTCTCAACGCCCCCCATATCTTCAAATAATGCCATTCTTAAATGTGTGTCACTTTCTACCAATAACCATCTTTTGTTAAAATTTTATTAAATTCCACTAAGTATCTGCCCCCTGCTTTCAAACAGACAGCCCCAAAAGCCCCTCTTCAGAGTAAAGAAGCTCCTAGTCCAGCTTGCAATTCAAGCAACATATTTTTCCTGAGGCCTCTGTCTTTAAAAGACTTTTTTCTAAACTGTAGAATTGTAAGGGATGGCTAATTTTTAAGGGACATCCCTTACATTTCCATCAGTACTTCCTCTCAAACTGAAGAATTAGGAATCTAAAACTAGGGAATTAGAGACCTCTTTAACTCAGTTTTGATGTTTGGTTTATTAAACTATTCGTTTTGAACAAGGGTAACATTAACCTCTCAAAGTAAATGGCGCCTGCCTGTCAAACATCCTAGGTAGGATGTAGGATATCAGTCAGACAGTGAGTGACACTGAGCTTCCTCCCTCACTCCTGAGACTGTCAGCCCCAGTTACAAAGCTCCCTGGCAGGCAAGATGCCTGTCAAGTTTGCTAAAAAGAACAGCTAAGCTTGTACAATTTTACAGCTCTTTCTCTCTTTGGTGTATTTTTAGCTTGCCAGGAATTGATTTCCTCTTCTGTGCTTTATACATTTCTATTCATAAGCCTGGCACTACCAGACAATTTATTAAACTTCATTTTATTCATATAAAATAGTCACTGCTCTGAAAAAGAATGACTCAATAAAGTGCTCATCTTCCTATGCATCTGGACTCCTAACCAGAGAATGAGACACAAGGTGCACAATGACCAATCAATGAAATGAAGAACAGTTTGAACAAAACTAGCTAAAAAAATCCAAAGATTTCTTTTATAAGTGACTGATTGAAGGGATCATTGCAAGAAAAATGAATCCAGTCAAAGCTATGGTACTGATTTTGATAAATTAAGCCAAAACCCATTCATCTAAATAATGTCTAGTTGGTAAGATGTTTTCATCAGTGGGGAGAATGTGGTTTGGAGAAGAGGTTGTCAGAGGGGCTTGCTAACTAGCACATTAATTTTCCTCTTGTTGGGCTTCTGTAGATAGTAGTATAATCATAATCCTTGGATTTCCACCATGAACCTCCACCATAACTAAATGGAGACCAGTGCTATCAGCTGAAATGCAGTTTGGTAAGGCTGTCTTCCTAAAGTTTTTTTCTGATGGAACAGATATGAAGTTCCAAATGACAAAATTTACATCTTACTCATAAAATTATAACTGACAATGATAAACTAATTACAACAGCCTGAACACAAATAAACAACCAGGGTATGTTGGTATGTTCACAACAGGCTGGGGCAACTGCTGGTGGCCCTGTGATTAGGGCCTCACAGACCAGCCACAGTGCTTTTATCTAAATTCTTCTAGTATTCTCAAAATCTAGTCACAGGACTTACTTCTTATATAAAGAGTAGAAGACTTGAATTTGCATCCCTGGGTAATATTAAAAGGTCAATAAATGTTGTGATCCTAAAAAATAAGCATAAAATTGGCAAGAAATGTCAAAAATTGTCTAAGCACTGGTGGCTTGTTCCTATAACCCCAACCACTCAGGAAGCTGAGATTTGCAACCTTGAGGTTTGAAGCCAATCTGGGTAGAAAAATCTTCAAGACTCAATCTCCAAAATTACCAGCAAAAAGTCAGAATAGAGGGAGTACCAGAGCAAGCAAGCTAGGCAAGCAAGACATATTAGCCTAAGACCCTGAGTTCAAACCCTGGTATAAGCAAAAAAAAAGAAGTAAAATTGGCCAAAGATAGGTAACAAACTGAGATGTATTTGTAAAATATTTATTGAGGAAGTAGTGCTGTGGCTCAAGTGGTAGAGGGCTCACCTTGAGCTGAAGAGCTCAGGCCCACAGTTCAAGCCCCCCAACCAACAAGAAAAAAAGAAAAGGAAATATTTACTTTGTAGGGCTTTAGGTGCGAACAGAGAGAATATGCTTTCCCCTTCCTACCCTCTCCCCTTGTCAGTTACTGGGCTTGAACTCAGGCTCTGGGCACTATCCCTGAGTTTTTGCACGCAGGCTAGTGTTCTACTACTTTGAGCCACAGCACCACTTCTGATTTTCTAGTGGTTAAAGATAAGAGCCTCACAGACTTCCTGCCCAGTCTAGCTTTGAATGTGATCCTGAGTAGCCAGCACTACAGGCATGAGGCACCAGTATCTAGCTCCATTGCTTTCTTTACAAGGGTTTTTCCAGTTGTTACTCTAAGCTCAGTCAGTAAGAACTCTAGTTTCACCATCAGTGTTCATGACATGGAGGGCTGACTTGATTGGGAAGTGATCAGAATATTATGGTTTTGTCAGTTAGAAGTACCAAAAAAAAAACATAGTAGAAAACAAAATAAGATCTTTCTAGCTGGAGATTGCAGCAGATTTCCCAGGCTGATGTTGAAGTCTCAGTTGTGACAAGCAACAGATCAATAAGAAATTGAGCAGAGAGATCCTAAATATGAGAAATCCTTAGGAGAGCTGGGTAGGTCCTGTTCCCTGGCTGGTGTGGGAAGGAGACCACAGAGAACCCAGCAGAAAGCTAGAGCCAAGGCAGACTTGAGTGTGGATCTCATACACACCAATCAGCAAAGGAAGAACACTTGTGGCCTTAAGGAACTTGAGAAAAATTTTCCCAAATCACTAAGCTATACAGACGAAGGTGCAATCTTAGTAACCAGTGGTCATAGGGAAGAAATGTCATGCCGTTTAAGTCCATAGAACTTAGAGTTGCCATAATATGCTATCTAGAATTCCCATTTTTGAGCAAAATGAGGAAATTGTGACCTATATTCAGAAAAAAATAGTCAATAGATTGATGACTTTGAATAGACCTAGATGATGTATTTAGCAAATGAATATAGAGAAATAGATCTAAGAACACAAAGAATTGAATGGAAATTATAGAGTTGAAAAAGTATAAGAAACAATATAAAAATTTACTTATTCGATGGCAGATTTGAGAAGGGCAGTAGACTGACCAATCACTAGTAATTATGTCAGTATGAAACACACACTAATGTATAAATAAGCCGTCTCAAAGACATATGAGAAAATTTTAGTCATATCAACATATATCGAATGGAATTCTTAGGAGGAAAGGAAAGAGAGGAACACAAATGTGAAAAAACAATTGCTAACATCTTCCCAAATAAATCTACAAGTCTTAGACAGCCCTCAAACCCTAAGAAATATAAACATAACAGAATCCACACCTAAATTCCACATAAGCTAACTACTGCAATAAAAGGACAAAGAAAAAATATGGAAAATGGTTAAAGAAATGTAACTTACTATGTACAGGAAAGAATATGACTAATTCTTACTATATCACTATAAACAGTGGTAGCTGGAAACACTGGAATACTGGCGCTTTAAACTGTCAATCAAAATGGCAGCTCCTTTGTAAAACTAAAGATAATAAAAATGTTTTTAATTCTTTATCCATCAAAACTGTTTCCTCAAAAAGAAAATGCAAAATAAATATATTCTCAGGTAAATTAAAACTGAGAATATGCTAATGAGGAGATATCAGCCACAGGCAGTACTAAATATTTGGAGCTTAACAAAATAGTTTCAAACAGAAACTATGACCCATTGAAAAGAATGAAGGACAATGAAAAATAGTAAAATGTAAATTAGAAAATTCTTTTTTAACTTAGTTTCCTTTTAAAAACACAAATTGTAAACAATAATTAAAAACCTTTATTGGTATGTATGTAATATGAAAATGAAAGTATGGATACATAGTCATCTACATGTAATGGTGTGTCTATGCATGTGAATGACAATCCAAAGAAGGAAGAAATGGGGTTGCATTACAGCAGAGTTGTTATTTTTAACTGGAATTAAGTGTGTATTAACCAAACACACAGTGAAATTCACAAAACATTGCTGTGAGAGATTTAAAGAAGATCCAAACCAAAGAAGCTAAACCATGTTTATAGATTGAAAACTGTTAGTGTGACAGGTCCTGCATGGGTTGATGTACAGTTTAATCCCGTCCTCTGAAATGTTTTGCAAGGTTTTTCATAGACAAGCTTACATGGAGAAAGATAAGAATAGCCAAAACAATTTTGAAATTTATTGATTTCCAAAGTAGCGATAAAACTGCAAAAATTGAGAGGGTGACACTGGAGTAAGAAAAGGAGATCAATAGGGCAGAATGTTGACTAGAGAATCAAACTTTCATCTTTATGGTCAAATGGGTTTTGACAGAAGGACCAAGGCAACTCAGTGGGAAAGAAGAGGGAGCTCAACAATGTTGAATTAACTGACTATGAGAAAAAAGTAATGATCTTAGACTCCTAGCTCACTTCAACAGCAAAACGTATTGCAGAACAGAATGTAAACCTAGATATAAAGATAGAACTCTAAAATATATGGAAGAAAACAGGAGGAATTCTTTCTGTGATTTACACAAAAATTCATTCAGTGTGATTGCAGAAGTCCAATCCATTAGAGAGTATAATTGAAAATTAAATTTCATACAAATTATCTTCTTTGTACATTATTGTAAAACTGCTGTACAAAGGGGCTACAGTTACATGAGTAAAGTAATGAGTATGTTTCCTATTAAAAATTGTTGCCTCCTTCTTCGTTTTCCCCTCGCATCCCTTCCCTCCCACCTCCACAACTACAACTCCCCACCCCTCCCACCAAAGTTGTAAAGTTCACCTTCAACATGGTGTTTTGTATATCTCAATGTTACAATGGGTCAACCTGTATCCTCATTTAACAATTTGATTTTTTCCCTGCCCTCCTCAAATTAGAGAAGTGAATATACACGATGCAGGGCACTGACATCAAATACAGTGAAAACAGGGGTTATACCATAGGGGAGGAACATACAAAAAATAAATCATATGGTACATTATAAATATGTTAGGAACAATAGCAAGAAAGAAAAAAGATATTTGTGTCCTTATCTTGGGGTTCATTTCACTTACCATCATCTTATATGGTCATATGTACATAGCTTTTGGCCTTTTCCACTTGTCCTACACAAGTACTAGTTATTGCAAATAAGGGAAAACATGGGACCTATGTTTCTTTGGGCCTGGCTTACTTCACTTAATATAATTTTTCCAAGTCTTTCCATTTCCTAACAAATAGGGCAATGGCATTCTTTCTGATGGAGGCATAGAATTCCATTGTATGTATATAGCACATTTTCTTGATCCATTCATCTACTGAGGGGCATCTGAGTTGGTTCCATATCTTAGCTATGGTAAATAATGCTGCAGTAAACATAATTGTGCTAGTAGACTTAGTGTGGCCTTGTTTGTGATCATTTGGGTAAATGCCCAAAAGTGGGATTGCTGGGTAATAGGGGAGCTCTATGTGAAGTCTTTTGAGGAACCTCCATACTTTTTTCCAAAATGGTTGAACAAGTTTACACTCCTACCAACAATGCAGTAGGATTCCCTTCTGGCCACATCCCCTCCAACATCTATTGTTATTAGAGTTCTTGATTATAGCCATTATAACTGGGGTGAGATGGAATCTCACTGTTGTTTTTATTTGCATTTCTTTAAGGCTAGAGAGGTTGAGCATTTCTTCATATGTCTATTAGCCATTCTTATTTCCTTTTCAGAGAAGTTTCCCTTTAAGTCTTTAGTCCATTTATTTATTAGGCAGTTGTTTCTGTGAGGATTTGTTGCTGGGGGATTTAATTTTTTGAGTTCCAATTATATTTTAGATATGAGACTCTTAATTCGTTTTATGGCTAATGAAGATCTTCTCCCAGTCCATGGGTTTTCTATTGATCTTGCTAGCTATGTCCTTTGCCATGTAGAAGATCTGTAGCTTCATGAACTGCCATTTGTCCAACCTTTCTTTGATTTGTTGTGTTTCTGAGTCTCTTGTATTGTGCCAAGGAGACCTAGGGTTTCTGCTATTCCTTCCTGTAATGTTTTCAGAGTGTCTGCTTTGACTTCAAGAACTTCAATCCATCTTGAGTTGATTCTGGTGCAGGATGCTATATAAGGATCTAGCTTTAGTTTTCTACAGGTGATTAACCAATTTTGGCAGCACCATTTACTGAAGAGACTGTCTTTCTTCCATCCTATTGTTTAGCTTCCTTATCAAAGATTAGGTGGCTATAGGTCTGTGGGTTCATTTCTGGGTTTTCAGATCTATTCCATTGGTCCTCAGGTCTCTTCTTGTGCCAGTAACCAAGCTGTTTTGATTCCTATCGCTTTGTAGTAGAGTTTGAAATTTGGTATTGATATTCTTTCTGTAAATGATTGTTTTTGCTATTTGGGGACTTTTATTGTTCCATATGAATTTTTGGATTGCCTCTTCTATTTGAAGGATGAAGTTAGAATATTGATAGGTATCACATTGAATTTGTAGATATCCCTAGAAAGTATTGCCATTTTCAAGATATTGATCCTTCCGATCCAGGGGCATGGGAGGTTTTTCCACTTCCTTAGTTCTGCTTTAATTTCCTTTTTCATTTGTTTGAAGTTTTCATCATAGCAGTCCTTTACTTTTTTAGTTAACTCCTAGGTATTTTTTTTGTGGAACTATTACAAAAAGAGTTGCTTTCCTGATTTCAACCATGCTCTTCTCATGGTTGGCACACAGAAGAGCCATTGACTTTTGAGGGTGAATTTTATACCCTGATACTTTGCCAAAGTTTTGAATCAGCTCGAGTAATTTGGGAGTGGAGTCCATGAGATTCTTTAAATACAACATCATGTCATCTGCAAAGAGGGAGAGTTTTACTTCATGTTTCCCTATTTGGATTCCCTTTATGTTTGCATCTTGTCTTATTGCTGTAGCTAGGCATTCTAATTCTAAATTGAAGAGAAGAGGAGAGAGTGGACATCCTTGTCTCATTCCTGAATTTATAGGAAATGGCTTTAGCTTTCCCCATTAAGTATAATGCTGGCTGTAGGTTTATCATACACAGTTTTTATTATATTGAGTAATGTTCCATGGATTCATAATTTTTCCAGAACCTTCATCATAAAGGGGTGTTGGATCTAGTCAAATGCTTTTTCCTCATATATTGAGATAATCATGTGGTTCTTATCCTTGCTCTTGTTGATGTGATGAATTATATTATTTCACTTGTGTATATTGAACCAGCTTTGCATCCCTGAAATGAATCCTGTTTGATCAGGGTGTATGATTTTGTTGATGAATTGTTGATGAATTGTTTGTTTTTATGGGCAAGGTGTGACTCTTGAAGGCAGCAGATAGAAGGATCTTGATTTTTAATCCAACTAGACAGTCTATGTTCCTTAATTGGAGAGTCAAGTCCATTAATATTGAGAGTTAGGGCTGAGAGGTGTTTGGTAGTTCCTGCCATGTTATCCACCTTCTTGGGGTCTGTGATAACTGGGTTCTTCCTATGGTTCCTGGATTCTTTGGGTGAGGTTTCTTGGCCTTTATCATGGTCTTGTTGGTTTTCTCTGTGTAGGACATCTTTAAGTATCTTTTATAGGGCTTGTTTGGTTGAGATATATTGTTTCCATTTTTCTTTGCTATGTAATGTTTTTATTTGACCTTTGGTTATGAAGGAGAGTTTAGCTGGGTACAGTATTATTGGTTGATTGTTTTTTTTCTTTAGGGCATGGCATACATCATTCCAGGCTCTTCTTGTTTTAAATGTCTGCTGAGAAATCTGAGGTGATTCTAATTGGTTTCCCTTTATAGGTAATTGATCTTTTCTCCTTGACAGCTTTAAGGATCCTTTCCTTGATCTGACTTGATCCTATGCAGATTATAATGTGACAGTGTGATGTCCTATTCTGGTCTGGTCTATTTGGGGTTCTAAAGCTTTTTGTATCTGAATAGGCCTGTCTTTTTGCATGTTTGGGAAGTTCTCTGCTAGGATACTGTTAAATAAATTTCCTAGACCATTAACTTCTGTCTCTAGTTGCTCCTCTACACCCATTACCCTGAGATTAGGTCTTCTGATGGTGTCTTCTAAATGTTGAATAAATCTATCATATTTCTTGGATTGGTCTTGGATAGTTTGTATGTTCTTTCTCTATATCTAAGCTGTCTTCAATCCCAGAGATTTGATCTGAATTGTCTAACCTACTGTCAAGATCTTTCTACTTTGTTTTTTTTATTTCCTTTCCTTCTAATTGGTTGGCTTTGATGGCTTCAAATTCTTTGTTGGAGCTTTGTTTTAGATCTTGTATGGATTTCTTTACTTCCTTAATTTGGTGTTCAGTGTTTGTGCTCAAATCACTTAGTTGATTGGTTCTGGTTTCCTTGAACTCTTTTTCGTTTTGATGGGCTCCATTCAGCCTTCCCTCTGTGGTCTCCCTGCAATCCTTCATCTGTCTGTTAATGGGTTCCATGAATGTTTCCATTGATCTTTGTCTATTCTCATCCTGCTCACACAATTCCTGTATTACTCTTTCATTAGCTACCTCATGCTCATGAAATTCCTGTATTACTCTTTGACTGTTCTCAGCCTGTTCACCCAATTCCTATATTAATCTTTGATTACCTTCCTCACACTCATGAGATTCCTGTATTAATTTTTGGTTAGCCTCATTATGCTCGTGAAGTTCCAGTATTAATCTTTGGCTAGCCTCGTCTTGCTCCCTATCATGCCTACTGAGTCCTTTGCAGGTTTTCAATCTTTTCATTCACCATGTATACCAGTACTGTTCGTACAGCATTTTGGAAATCTCTTCTGGATTAGCCATTAACTGTTTTGTGACCTGATTATCATGTGTGGAAGTTGAGATACCTGGACTTGCCATTTTTCTTGTGTTTCTCCAGCTTGTTCTGCCCATTTGGTATAAAACTAACACCAATTTCATGCTGGAACACTATTTTAAGGCAAGCATCAACCAGAGTCCTGGAGTTGCACAGATAGATTGATGCAGTCTAAATGGCTGCAGATGCAATCTATTTCAATAGATACAATCTACTTCACCATCAAACAACTGTGGATTAATGGACTAAGAACATCGAAGAGGGATTCAGCAGACCAGAAATTAAAAGGTTTAGGGAGAAGTGTGGAGAAAAATAGGATTAGAAGAATGTGCAGTGGTAAAAGGAAAGAGTTAATTTGACTAAGCTCTAATTTAGAGAGGAAATGGTTACAACAAAATGAAAGGAGGAAAGAGAGAAAGAAACAAGAAAAAATGAAAAAACAAAAATTTAAATTTAAAAAATGAAATACTTAAAAATTATTTAAGTATAAGAAATAATACTGATAGAAAAAGGATAGAATGAGAGAAGAAGAGAGATAAAAAGGAAAAAGGAAAAAAGGAATAATAAAGTATTAAAAATAATACTACTATTAAAGGTGTTAGCCTAAGATGTTGTGAATTGAGTAATCAATTTCTGAATTAAGCATACACACAATGAAGGATAAGGTCTAATAATCAACAACAGGTATATCTCTGAAGATGAGCATAACAGCAGTTAAATCGTCCAAAAATTTAGAAAGACCAAAAGGTTAAAAGATATTTTAAAATGAAAACAAAAACAAAACACACACACACACACACACACACACACACACACCTAAAGTAATTGTGAAAGAAAAAAATAGAAAACATTTTTTTATTTTAATTTGAAAAATTACGTAGAGTTCTTTGATTTTTTTGGAGGGGGGTTGGGAGGATCTTGTATCTCCCTTGTGTGTCTGTAACCAGTCTCTTGGTGGATTCTCTGGTTTGCTTGTGGTATTTGGTTTTCCTGTGGCTTGATTGGTTTCTTAAGTCAGTTTGTTTAAGCAAGCAGAAAGCTCTGCCTTACCCCAGACTTTGTGATCCTCCTCCCAATCTAGTTCAGTGGGAGGGAAATCTGCTTTGAGTATCACAAAAGAGGGATAGATGGCTGATTCCTCTAGTTTCCAATTGTTGTGATGAGGCTAGGTTATAGATAGGGTTGAAGCCTATCAGCAATCAGTAGCTTTTCCCTGGGGGGCTAGCTCTTGAGGCACTCACAGAGCTCAGCCTGGAGCCATTCTCAGGATTTATGTTTACTGAGTTTCAATTGTTTTTCCTTTACCTCTCCTGCTGCTGAGTCTGTGGCCTATGCTGCAGTGGGGAGGACAGCCTCTGGCTCTATTTACCCCGTGAAGAAAGTCACTCCTGGGGGTAGAGCTACCTCTGCCTGGGAAGGGCAATTTTTCCTGGGATGTAAGTGAGCCGGTCAGGCTCCTGTGACTTGCTGAATGCCCCCTATTGTTTTCTTCCAAGGCTTGAGTTGGAGTTAGCTGCTCAGACCAGGCCTTTGTCAGTATCAAAGATGGAGTTCTTCTCTGGTGGTGGGGGAGGGGTTATCTTCCCACCGCTGCTTCTTGAGAAGGAGTGAGGATGTCTTGGGGCTATTCACAACAATCTCTTGGTTTCCGGGCCATCCATGTTCTGTGATCAGCAGGATGAAGATTTCTGCTTCTTGTTAGTTCCTGCTGGCCATGAGTAGAATCCACTCACACACCTCCTCTGGCACCTTTGTCCTGGACTCTCTCTGTTGATATGCCACAGCAGACACCAGCAAGTGCTGATATCTGTCTCCTTAACTAAGCTGCCTGAATTTTCCCTCTCTGGCCAAGCTCTCTGAACTGTTATGGCACACTTGGTGTGATTCTCTAGCCTAGGACTGTTCACTGAAACACTAAAACTGCTTTCTATTCGAGAGCTTGCTTAGCCTCCAGCTTTTCCTCTGCCATCTTCCTCCAGACCTCATATTATCAACTCTTTCTCTTCAAGGAAAAATTAAAATAGAAACCATTGCCTAAATGACATTTATGAAGTAGGAATTACACTCATAATATGTAACTAATGATTGCAACTCAGCAATACTGCAAACAATCCAGAAAAAAAGAGCAAAGATATGACTGAACTTTATACCAAAATAGTGGAATGTTAATAAGCTCATGAAAAGATTGTCAATTGTAGTAACTGGAAAATGAAAATTAAAGCACACTCCCTCAGAAATGGCAACAATAAAGAAGACCAGTAACACCAAGAGTTTGAATGAATGTAAAGAAATCAAACCTTCATCTCTTGTTAGTGGTGATATAGAAGAATGGTGTACTTACATAGAAAGTAGATTGGCCATTTCCCTAAAATCTAACTAGATACACACAACCCAGAAGTTCTATGCCTTTAATTTCCCCAGAAATGATAGCATATATTCACACAAAGTCCTGTCCACAGATGCTTGTAACAGAAATTTTCATAACAGCTAGGGAGAAAAAAACAATGTCTATCTGATGAATGCAAAACAAAATATAGTAGATTCGGATAACTGAATATTATTCAACAATATAAAGGAGTAACTATTGAGAGATGCAGCAGCTTAAAAAGCCATAGAGGAATACTATATATTATATGATACCAGTTATATAAAACTTCTAGAAAATGCAAAGCCAAACAAATAGAACACTGATTAAGAGCAAACTGAGGTGGAAGGGCAGGGTGTAAGGATTGATTGCAAAGGGCCACAGGGAAAAACAAGGGTGATAGAATGTTCTCAACTGGATGATGATGATGGTTATTCCACAGAATAAATTTGTTGTTCAAAATCATTGAACTGCATGTTTAAAATTATGCATCAATGATGCTATTTAAAAAATAATCAGGGATGGGAAGGTGGCTCAGTGTTAGAGTGCTTGCCTTGCATGCATGAGGTCCTGGGTTTGATTCCTCAGCACTACATAAGCAGAAAAAGCCAGAAGTGGTGCTGTGGCTCAAGTGGTAGAGCACTAGCCTTGAACTGAAGAGCTGAGGGACAGTGCCCAGACCCAGAGTTCAGGCAACATGACTGGAAAGAAAAAAAATCAACAGATAAATTTCTCCAAGAAAATAAAAATAGAAGATACAAAAAAATTATTCATCCATAATTTTTAACTTTCATAATCAGACAATTATTGTATCATTTTGTTGCTGTTTCTTATGCTATAAATGTTTCTTTGAGCTTTTTGTTTCTAAGAAATAAAGGAATCACGTGGAATTTCCCATTTCTGTCCCAGAAGCTGGTCTGGCATGATGGGAAATATACAGATGTTTCAGATGAGGCAATGCCCATCCGGCTCCTAATTGTTATGTAAACTGCTTCTTAGCCTGAGGTACTCCCATCAAGAAATACATCGCATCGCCCTGTTAACAGCCTAGGACCCAGTGTCAGTTCTAATTTTGTCTCTTCATTTCTTGCCTTAGGGGTATCAGATTACAGTTCTGAATATGTGAAAACAGAGGGATGAAAACAGCCTTTTCTAAAATACTGCATTTTGGTCATGATTTTTAGCCTCACTTCCAAATACTATTACTATTATTAAAGTTAATCCTTTAATCCAAAAATACTCAAGCCCCTTACATAACATAGTGTCATATTTGATGTTACCTATATGTCTATTCCTATGAACTTTAAATCACCTGTAGATGACTTAAAGATGTAGGGAAAGATTTCGTGTTAATCTGGGACCTAAAATAAGCTATCAAAAATTACTTTGGATAACTAAAGCAGTATATTTTTCAGACAAGATCATCTCTTCCTGCTGAAGTGCAAAATAATGATGAGATATATTCTTGACAGAAACAAAATCACTTTATGATTTGTCCACTAAAACGTAGGCTCAAATTCCCCCTTTGTTTATAGTTGAGTGAATCATAATGAAAGGATGTCAGTTTCTTAAACCTCACCTGAAGAGTCAGCACTAAATGTTCCTATTTATAAAATAAGATCGTCATACCAACTGACCTCTGAGGTACTCCATAGACCTTACATTGGTTCTCCTTGATGTCTCATCCACATTTTCTCTTTTTTTTGTTTTTTAATTCTATTTTATTGTAAAGGTTATCTACAGAGGAGTTACAATCACATAGAAAGATACATTTCTTTTCAAACAGTGTTAACCCCTCCCTCATTTTCTCCTCCTTTCCTTCCCCTCTAACTCCTATCCCCCACAAATTGTAAGTTCTTTCCCCCTTTCCAAGACAAAATCTAAACTCTCACTTTCAACTTCTCTCTCTCTTAATATTCAGATTCCTACAATGCATTCTTATATTTTTAAAAAAAATTATATTTTAAAAAAAATTTCCAAATTAAATACACAAAAGCAAACTCTTACTACCAATCTCAAATCTCTTGGTTTCCATCTTCCTTAGATTTGCACTACTTTCCTTCTTGGTACATAGGTACAAGCAATTTTTCATCATCTTGTTTTCATGTGTATCTAATCAATATGTAAAAAACAGAATGCTTATCCAAGAGATCTTGTCTCTTTAAGCTTCTTTTCTTCCTTCCAACATATGAGTTCAAGGTCTTAGTCTGTCTTTTCTGAGCTAAGTGTTGAAAATTCTTCATATTCTTTATCATTCATCAGTGGAAAAAGCCAAAATACCATAGCCAGCTTACCATTCCTATGGTTCTCTATTTTTTCTTGAATTAGAAGCACCTATAGAGCCTGACAATACAGCCCTTTTTTCCTTTAGTTTAAATTATCTTTTAAGTAGTTGTAGAAAAGGATTTCAATTAAACATGTCAGTTTAATGCATCTTGAGCAATGTTACCCAACCCATCATTCTCCCCATCTCTCTCAACCCCACCCATGCCCTCAATTTTCCTTGTTCCATTTTCACACAGATACTTTGAATATTATGACTACAATGAAGCCTTTGAGGTAGGTCTCAGTTTGGATTTCCTAATTTTTGTTCGTCTTCTCCTTGCTTATGCCCACAGTCTTAGTCTCCTGAGATACTTGCTGTTTCCTGACTGTTTTGCCAATTCTTTGGTTTTTCTATTTCTTATTTTTGTTGTTTAAACTTTTATAAATGTTTAAAACATCTACTTTAATACCAGAAAATGTAATGCTTGAAAATATACTCCTTATAAAAAAAATACTCAATTCTTCTTTTAACTGGGGCCAAAACAGTATCTCATCGCTCATTGTTTTTGAGATTTCTGATGCAGATTTGAAAATCCAATGATTCTTGACATAAGTAATGTAGCATTTGCCTATAACCTACCTGACTTTTCCTACCTCTAGATTACTTATAATATTTAGTTAAGTAGACCTGCCTATAAGTAGCTTTTACATGATATCTTGAAGGTCAATAACAAGAAAAATATGTGCATGTTCATCAAAGATACAATTTTTCCCAAAATATTTTTTCTCTGTAATTGATTGAATCCATGAATCTAGAACCTGGGTAGACAGAAAGCTGACTCTATTCCATGTAAAATTAAGTATAGTAGGGGGATGTCAAATGAAACAATGTCTAATGTGATTGAGATTGACTGTAGTGAAAGATGGATGGAGACTTTAGAGTCTCTACTCCTCTTCTTTTCCTGAGGGTCATAGGAGTCTGCTCAACTAAAGTAACAGCTATTCAGGAAAATGTTGGAACAGATATTTGAATGATAGTGTATAGCATTGGCAATGAGCAAAATCTTTGTCTGGTCAACCATTCATTCAGCAGAGGCTTTTTGTGCCTGCAGTATGTGATGTGCTGGGTCCTGGGAATACAGAAGTGTATGTTGTCTATAGGAGATGTGTGTGGATGACTAACTACAAAATTAAAGAAATGATTACCTGTATAAAGGAAGAAGTAGTCTACTAGACTAGAGTTAGAAGTCTAGTCTGTACTAGAGTTAGAAATAGGAAAGCAGGGAGGGGATGTGGACAGAAGGGAACCCTACTTCATTGTTGGTGGGAGTGTAAACTTGTTCAACCACTTTGGAAAGTAGTATGGAGGTTCCTCAAAAGACTCCACATAGAGCTCCCTTATGACCCAGAAATCCCACTTTTGGCATTTACCCAAATGTTTACATACAAGACCACACTAAAGCTACCAGCACAACTATGTTTACTGCAGCATTATTTACTATAGCTAAGATATGGAACCAACCCAGATGCCCCTCAGTAGATGAATGGATCAATAAAATGTGGTATATATACACAATGGAATTCTATGCCTCCATCAGAAAGAATGCCATTGCCCCATTTGTTAGGAAATGGAAAGGCTTGGAAAAAATTATATTAAGTGAAGTAAGCCAAGCCCAAAGAAACATAGGTCCCATGGTTTCCCTTATTTGCAATATCTAGTATATGTATGAGTCAAGCAGAAAAGGTCAAATAAGGTGATGTTAGGAAAATGAACCCTAAGATATTTATTCAAATGTTTTGTTCTTTCATGTGATTGTTTCTAACACATTTATAAGATTATTTCTTTGTTGCTTTGTATGTCCCTCCCCCACAGTATAACCCTGCTTTCACTGTATTTGATGTCGGTATAATTTGTGGAGGGGAAGGGGAAAAACAAGTCGTTTAAATAAGGATACAGGTAGACCCATTGCAACAATGAAAAGTACAAGTTGTCATGTCGAAAACAAACTTTACAACTTTGGTGGGGGGGAGGATTGGGTGGGGGGTAGGGAGAGGCTGGAAAGGGATGGGATAAAAAAATTAAAAAAAAGAAAGAAACAGGAAAGCAGAAGGATTTCATAGACCAAGTAATCTCTTGGGCTTCTACAAAAAGATAAGTGAAGTTCATCAAGGTAGATCAGCAAGCATCCAACACAACCAATAACAGAGAAGCCTAAAGGAAATGAAAGTATTTAGGAAAATCCCAACATGAAAATATTTAGGAAAATCCCAACAATTTTGAGAATTTAGATATTAATGTAGAATGTGTGGGAACATAACATGGTTATCTCATAAATGTGTCCAGTTTTTATGGTTTTGTCAGTTAAAGTGAATTTAAAACCAGAAAAGGAAGTTTAAGAGAAAGCATAACAAAATTAAATTTGGAAGCAAGGCATTTTCCCTGATACAAAGACACTTGTAAGTCCTACAGAGGTATTTGGAACAATAATTGTTATTATTATCAATATTACTAGCTTTTTTTAACTATAGTTCTATTTGTTGCTCACATTCTATAATCACTGTTGCAAGTGATTTATATTGATAGGCAAACAAACTGAGAATCAAAGATTACAATGCAACATGGGCATCAAGTATTGGAGGCAAGATTGAACTGTTTTACCTAATCTCAAAGCTGATCGCAAATCACACTATAATATTTACTCTGTAGAGCATTGAACATTTTGAATAGAAAAGAATTTTTTAAAGGGAAATGTATGTGCATAATAGATTTGTTTATTATGTTGATTATGGTGGTAATAACATAAGTATATACATATATTCAAATTGATCATGTTTTATATATTAATTGTATAGTTTGTATAAACCAATTATATCTCAACAAAACTTGAAAAATTCTTTAAGCACAATACACATATATAGAATTAAAATGTGGGTTAAAAATCCTGACCCTTAGGTTTCCAGTAATGGAAAATTTTTATCATTTAAAAACTTTATCTTAAGCGAGGCTCTGGTGGTTCATGCCTGTAATCCTAGCTACTGAGAAGGCTTAGATCCCAGGATCCTGATTGGAAGCCAGCCCAGATAGGAAAATCTAAAGGGACAGGAAGACATTCTCAAGAGTCTACCCCTTGAGTTGTTACACTTCTCATCTCATTTCATTCTTGAGTTCTTCATGTAAACCTCGTATGATCCATGCTTCTTGATATGGCCAAAAATTGTTTGATTTGGCTGTCTGTATTTATCCAAAGCTAGAAAAGAATCTTGAATGAATTTTCCTGTCATAATTCTGGACAGTAGGGCCAAATTGTGCTTTCCAATTCAGTAGCTTCCAGGAAAACTAAGTAACTACTTAATAATTATGAGCCCAGGTACTTGGTGGTAGTAACTGCATATAAAGTGCCCAATAAGCATGTGTCTAATAGCTATTGACTTAGGTAATATAGAGGATGTATTAGTTTCATTCTAGAAATTACAACTGGCTAATATTGATATAAATAATACACTGAAATGGGGCAAGGAAATGTCAGACACGTGAGAGGAAAAAATTAAAGTTCCATTTGTGGAAAATTATATCCATGCCACTAATGTGGAAGACCCTAGTCTTTTCATAATTTAACATTACCTAGGAACTTGATAGAAATGCAAATCCTCAGTTCCACCACAGACACACTGAGAGAAAGAAACTGGGAACAAAGCCCAGCCATGTGTGCTGCAGCCAGCAGTCCTGGGATGTTGATGCTCACTGTGGTGTGAAGACCATTAATCTAGAAGAAAAGGAAGAACTATAAAATATGGCAGAGAAATGTAGGTGACCTTGAACCTAAGTGAGCTATGCCCAGAGGAAGAATGAACCCAAGATAACCCCAGATGGACTGGTAAACAGAAAGTTAGAAACATACTTAGGGGTGGGTGTGGAAGAGTTCTGGACTAGAGATGCCAGGATTTACATGGCAAATTATCCAGAAGTGAATGAGCTAGATAATTTCTTGATTTTTCAACCTACTTAATTGATATCATCTTTGGTGTCTGTCTAGGCTTATGCATAATTTTCTCCAGTTTCTTTTTTTCTCATTCAAAAAGATCACTAGGATGAGAATTCAGTCAGCTATGAATATATTCTATTTTGAAAAATAAATAATGAACACATCTTGTTATTCTGACAATTAGTATTCATAGCTTATCAAGCAGGATGAGCAGAACCTTATAATATATTGTGAAAGGAGAACACGCATAAAGGCCAACACCACTTCTTCTTAATATTAGAGTAGGGTCTAGTAAAAGGACTGCCTAAATAAGATGAGACTGAGTCTTACACAGTCAGAGAGGAGCAATTCACAGAGAAAAGGATGGACACTGTCAAATTCTAGAGACATCAGTGAGATGAAACTCAAAGTCATTTCTGTATAATGTAGCCCATCAGTTCAAATATATGTAGTCGTTTGAATAAAGAAGTGGGAAGGGAGTGGAAGCAGCAATAGAGGGTATATGCTTTGAGCTATCAGTTGATTATAGACAAGTTGCCTTATATTCTCAGCATCTTACAGAGAATTTACTGGAACAGCACTCCAAATTTTTTATACTTTCTTTTCCTAAAGCCCTTGCATAAATATGGCAAGAAAGAGCCATGTTAGAAATAGCATCACTCTTCCCACTAAATCCATCCTCTGCTCCTAGATAATGAATCCATGGTGGTCCTCCTTCACCCAGATTAAAATCCTTTCCAGGTTCTTCCCTGTCCTTCACGGTCTTGAACAACATGACCCATACCTACCAGTAACAGCTCTGAATGCTCAGAGGAAATATAGAGCAGGCTTGGAAGTAGGGACCTTTTCTACTAAAATACCATTTGACTAGTCTCTCTGAGAAACCTGGTCTAAATCCATCCTCATGCCCCTCCTGTGAAGTGGGAAAGAAAGGATTATGATGCTTGTTTGGCAGGTGAAAATTGAACCTTAGTGACTTGCCTGGTATCGCCATGCCTCCTAAGTCACAAAACAGTTATCTTATTTTATATATTGTACTAATGTATTTATCTTACATTTTCCCATGAAATATTTCATATTGTGGGGATAAGAGGGAGCATCTAAAGAATAATGAGTAGAGTGTGAAGACGAGATGCTGAAAGAATCTAGATATTCAGCTGTAACTCCTCTACATAATTGGCATAGCTGAGCTTTAAATTTAGCTCTAAGCTTTTTGGCAGCCAAACAAAAAGGCAGACAGTGTCAATTATGCAGTTCCTGTTTTCAAAAAGAAACTTAAGTACATCCTTGCCCAAGTTCCAAAGGAAATTTTAGGTCCTAGTCTTCTCTACTCAAGTGTAATGAAATCTTGCTTATAGTGGCTTCTGGTAAAATTCCAATTAAATCCCTAAGTTAAAGCAACTTTCTATCATAAATACATCTACTACTTATTGGTCATTGATGGAAAGTTACCAGAAGGATGTAAAACCTTTCAACTTGAATTGCCTCTCAGTGGTCCTAGCTATGGTTAAATTTTGTGCACTAATTAGTGTGAATTGATGTAGCAAGCTTCTTGGATAAATCAAAAAATCAACTTATTTTTCTAAGTCTTTATATTTGTATACATACTATATACACTATCACCATCACCATCTAAAAAGCAAAAGGGAAAACAAAAGCAAAAAACAAAACAGTCAAGTTCAATGGTATGCCTCTGTCATCCCAGCTACACAAGAGGTTGAGCTCAGAACAATGGTAGTACTGGGGTATGCTAGACCAAAATAGTCCATGAGACTCCATCTCACCAGAAAAGTCTGAGCATATTGGCTATACCTGTCTTTACACCTATGGCAGAAGTAAAAAAGGAGTATTGTGGTCCAGGTTGGCATGGGCAAAATGCAAGACCCTATCTCTAAAATAGCCAGTACAAAAAGGGCTAGAAGCATAGTTCAAATGGTAAAGCATTTGCCTAACAAACATAAAATCCTGAGTTCAAACCCTTATACCATCAAAATTAATAATAACAAGAAGAACATAAAGTACTTTCTGCAAAGAAGAAGTTAGTGTTTTGGGAATCTTAGGAAATGGTCATTGACTTAATTGAAATGTCAACTATTATTCTAATACTGTCTTGGAAATAATACACATTGAGGTGACTAAAACATAAGCAAAATTGGGGGGAGCATTTAAGTAATAATTTGAGCGGGTGTGAATAATCATCTCCCTTGCCAGTCAGGCAATGATGATCACTAACATTTTTAATTAATCACAAACCCCTATTGAATGCTAACAAGACTATACCAAAATGCCCTTCCCTAGCATGAAGCATCAAATGAGCACATAGCCAATGCTATGTTTGTAGCGCTCATTAGGTAATCTATCCATGGAAATCCACTCATTGCATTAGCATGGTGTTCTCAAGACATGCTTGTTCTAGAACTAAGGTAAGTGAATGGAGAAAAAAAGTCTGTGGAAATACATTTAATGAACACCTGCTGGCTCCAGAATCCTGAGCAAGGCACTGGTCCAGAATATTAAAGAAACAAGACTTCTTTCTGCCTGCAAGGAGTTTAAAATCTTATCCAAGAAATAAATAAACACTCATCACTAGGAACACATGCAAAATAATGCAGTATGTAATCAATGATACTAAAAAGCAAACAAACCTCAAGGAAGGAGGTAAGGGTAAGAACTTTGATGGGACAAAGACTTAAAGGGTGACCTCCATGCCCACTGACTGATAAAAAATAACATCACATAGTATCCAAATGCAGAAAACAATGTTAAATACAATAACAAGGTGTTATATCTGAGCCAAATTATGCTTCATGCAGAGGAATTTCATGGTTAAAGTTATAAATTGTCTTGATCCAGACCAATAATTTATCAATGATGACAAGCTCTTACTTTACCTGGGACTATTTTTTAAATGCAGACTTTGGGAACAATTATATTCATATTCTGTGAATATGAAGTAGATACTTGAAAACTACATTTTCTCAGTACTCCCAAGGGCACAGTTAATTAAATAAGTCCTAGTTGCAGTCTAAAGCCTAGGGCACTAACCCAAATCAGCTCACATATGACAAAGGGATGAATATTCGTGGGGGGTCACAGTTCCCAACCATTATTCATAAAAAGTACATAGAAAAGGATAGGGACTCTTAAATTACCCTATCAAAATCAGAATGTCATTGAAAGCCAGAAATAGGTAACATTTTAATTGATGAAATTGCACATTAAATAGAAATTATAAACACATGCACAAAACTGTATTAAAAGCTATTATTCTATGCTCATTTACTAATCAGTAGATTTTACCATATGATTATATGTTGGATTTTTTTAATCATTTAATTATGCTCACTGAATTTAGAGGGGAGTACAATGTAAATTCAAAGGGGAATAATAGAAAGGAGCTGTTTACTCTGAGGTTTTGGGGTTTTTGTTTGTTTATTTGCCAGGCCTGAGGCTTGAACTATGAATTGTCCCTGAGCTCATTTTGCTCATGGTTAGCATTCTACCATTTGAGCCACAGCACCACTTCTGGCTTTTTCTGTGATTTAATTGGAGATAAGAGTCTCACAGACTTTCCTTCCCGAGCTGGCTTCAAAATGTAACTCAGATCTCAACCTCCTGAGGAGCTAGGATTATAGGCTTAAGCCACCAGCTACTACCAGATAACTTCTGTTGAATGTATTTTGATTTCCAGAAGAGAATTTCTATTCTTTATTATTCAGCAGGTCTCAGTTAGATGTATTTATATTCTGTTTAAAGACTGTGAAACCACATGCCATAGTGTTATTAATTATATATTGTTTTAAATTTTTCAGATATGAGACCTCTTTACTAGAAGCATTTGCAAATGAATAGTTATTAGCTGTGTTAGAAGAAACTCAGAAACATTAGGAGTTTACATAGATTTTCTGAGCAAATGAATGTGAGTGAGAATTGACTGTGAGCTCATTCATTCAGTTGGGAAAAAAAACTCATCCTATGTTCTTAGAGTGGGACCATATTGGGCAAAGGACTGGATACTGAAGGTCTAGGAATTAATATGGTCATACCTTATACCATGTCTGTCCCCAAATAATAATAATCACTCTGCATTCTACTGCTACCATACTAACCACAAACTTAACCAAGAAAACTCACTCTGAATAGGAATTTTCTTGTAGCATACCCTTTAAATAACTTGGTACCTGATTTTTTTTTTAGAAATGAACAGTTGATCATTCAAGAATTTCAAATATAGGCAAAAATGAGATCTCAAAGCAAAGCCAAGGGTAAGAGTATTCTAAATTGTCTAGAAATAGAATTCTTTTTGCAAGCAGCAATAGGAATTGAGGCTATAAAATAGATTGAACTAAATATACAAGGTTTAGAAGCCAAGTGGACCCCCAAATATTGGGGAAACTAGAGAAAATACCTGAAAGCAAAACAATATAATTGAAAATAGGAAGTCAAAAATGAAGTCTCCAGGGATATTTTAAAAAATGCATCTAACTGAATGACAACGAAAATACAACGTAAGAGTGAAGTTGGAAATGAGGGAAGAGGTGACACTGTTAAAAAAGAAATGTACTCATTACCTGACTTAGGTAACTGCAATCCCTCTGCACATCACCTTTACAATAACAATTTTTTAAAACAATAGTGAAGTTTACAACAGAAGTCCAAACAAGATCTAAAACAAAGCTCCAACAAAGAAATTGAAGCCATCAGATCTGACCAATTAGAAGGAAAGGAGATGAAAAACCAAGTGGAAAGTCTTGATCGTAGGTTAGACCATGGAGAGGATCGACTCTCTGAGATTGAAGAGAGCCTAGATATTATAGAGAAAAAACAGACAATTATTCAAGACAAATCCAAGAAATATGATAGATCCATTCAACAGATAGAAGACACCATCAGAAGACCTAATTTACAGCTAATGGGTGTAGAGGAGGGCCTAGAGACAGAAGCTAAATGTCTAGGAAATTTATTTTACAGAATCCTGGCAGAGAACTTCCCAAACATACAAAAAGATAGGCCCATTCAGATACAGGAAGCCTTTAGAACTCCAAATAGACCAGACCAGAGCATGACATCCCACCATCACATTGTATTCCGCACAGGATCAATAGAGACCAAGGAAAGGAAGCAATCAGAATAACTATAGATTTCTCAGCAGAGACCATGAAAGCAAGAAGCGCCTGGAATAATATATGCCATGCTCCAAAGTCAAACAATTATCAAGCAAGAATACTGTACCCAGATAAACTCTCCTCCATAACTGAGGGACAAATAAAACCTTTCCACAACAAAGAAAAATTGAAACAATATATTTCCACCAAACCAGCCCTACAAAAAATACTTAAAGATGTCTTACACTTAGAGAACCAACAAGACTATGATGAAGGCAGAGAAACAGCCCCCACACAAAGAATCAGATAAACATAGTAAGAACCCAGTAGTCACAGCCCGCAAGAAGGTGGATAACATGGAAGGTACTACCAAACACCTCTCAGTCCTAACTCTCAAAATTAATGGAATTAACTCTCCACTTAAGTGACATAGTCTTAGTTGGATCAAAAGATCCTTCTAGCTGCTATCTTCAAGGGACACACCTTGCCCACAAAAACAAATATATTCTGAAAGTGAAGGCTGGAATAAAATCTACCAAACAAATGGTTCCCATATCAGATAAAATAGACTTCAAATTAAAATTAGCCAGAAGAGATAAAGAAGGTTATTACATACTAATAAAGGACTTTCTCCCACAGGATGATATAATAATTCTAAACACCTATTCATCAAATAATGGAGCACCCAAATTTATCCAATAAACACTACTTTCCCTAACATCATACCTAGATCCAAGCACATCAATTGTTGGGGATTTTAACACACCACTACTCCTGTTGGATAGATCAACCCAGCAAAAACTAAAGAGAGAAACCTCGGATCTAAACAACTGCATAGACCAACTAGGCTTAACATACATCTACAGAATATTTCACCCAGCAGCAACAGAATACATGTTTATCTCAGCAGCACATGGAACGTTCTCCAAAATAGACCACATTTTAAGTCACAAAACAAATCTGGCCAAATTCAGAAACACTGAAATTATGTCCTGCATTATCTCAGACCACAAGAGAATAAAATTTGAATTCAACACCAAAAGCCTTCAAAGAAAATCCTGTAACACATGGAGGCTGAACAACACACTGTTAAACCACCAGTGTGTCATGGAGGAGATTACAAAAGAATTGCAAATGTTCATGATATTCAACAAAAATGAACATAAAAAGTACCAGCTCCTCTGGGACACAGTAAAGGCAGTACTCAGAGGCAAGTTTATAGCTCTGAGTTCCTACATCAACAAATTGGAGAGATCTGAAACCAACAATTTAACAGGGCACCTGAAGCATCTTGAAAAAGAGAAACAAGCCAAACCCCAATCCAGTAGATAGAAACAAATAATTAAAATTAAATCAGAATTAAATTAATTAGAGTCCAAAAAAACATAGAAAGAATCAACAAAACAAAGAGTTGGTTCTGCAAAAAACTTGAGAAAATTGACAGATACTTAGCAAATCTTACCAGAAAAAGAGACAAAACCCAAGTAAACAAACTCAGAGACGAGAATGGAAACATCACCACAGAAACAACCAAGATTCAGACCATTATAAGGGAACACTTCTCAAACCTGTATGTTAATATGCTTGAGAATCTGGAATGAATGCAAGAATTTCTAGCAAATATTATTATACCCAAACTAAACCAAGATGATTTAAACCAACTTAAGAGACCCATATCAAGCATCATAGAAACAGAAACAGCAATAAGAGACCTCCCACCCAAGAAAAGCCCAGAACCACATGGATTCACAGCTGAATTCTACAAGACCTTCAAAATAGAATTCACACAATACTCCTCTATCTCTTCAATGAAATTGAAAGTGAAAGTTCACTACCAAGCTCTTTCTATGAAGCCAGAATAACCTTTATCCCAAAACTAGAAAGGGACTCATCAAAGAAAGAGAATTATAGACCCATTTCTTTGATGAACATCAATGTAAAACTTAACAAAATTAACTAAAGAAGTGAAAGACCCCTATGATGAAAACTTTAAATACCTGAAAAAGGAAATTAAAGCAGAAATAAGGAAGTGGAAAAACCTCCTATACTCCTGGATTGGGAAGATTAACATGGTGAAAATGGCAATGCTGCCAAAGACTATCTACAAATTCAAAGTGATACCCTTCAATATCCCAACTTCATTGTTTAATGAAATAGAAGAAGCAATCCAAAAATTCATATGGAACAATAAAAGTCCCGAATAACAAAAATAATCCTTTACAGAAAGAACAGTGCTGGAGGAATATCAATACTAGACTTCAAACTCTACTACAAAGCCATAGTAATCAAAACAACATGGTGCTGGCACAAGAGCAGACCTGAGGACCAATGGAATAGAACTGAAAACCCAGAAATGAACCCACAGACCTATAGCCAGCTAATCTTCGTAAGGGAGCCAAAAACATAGACTAGAAGAAAGATAGCCTGTTGAGTAAATGGTGCTGGCAAAATTGGTTAAACATCTATAGAAAACTAAAGCTAGATCCTTATATTGCACCTTGCATGAGAACAACTCGAAATGGATCAAAGACCTCAAAGTCAAAGCAGATACCCTGAAAACATTAGAGGAAGGAATAGGAGAAATTCTGGGGTTTGTTGGCATAGGTTGAAATTTTCTTAATAAAGACCCAGAAACACAACAAATCAAAGGTTGAACAAATTGGATTGAAAATGCAGAACTTCGGGATAGAGGGGGGACCAAGATGGCGACGGGGCAGTAGGGAAACGCCACAGCTCTCTCCAACCAAAAAGAGAGTTCGAGTTCCAACGCTTAATCTCCCCAAGAGACCGACAACAACAAAAAGACGAACACTCAGAGAAAAACCAGAG
>NW_012267225.1:20784698-20799608 GCF_000151885.1 Dipodomys ordii
AAAAAAAAAAAAAAAGAAAATGCAGAACTTCTGCATGGAAAAGGACATAGAAAGCAAGATCAATAGAAAGCCCATGGATTAGGAGAAGATCTTCACTAGCCATACAATGGACAAGAACCTCATATCTAAAATATACTTAGAACTCAAAAAATTAAATCCTCCAAAAACAAATCCTCAAAGAAACAACCACCCCATTAATAAGTGGGCTAATGACTTAAAGAGAGACTTCTTTGAAGAAGAAATAAGAATGGCCAATAGACACATGAAGAAATGCTTACCATCTCTGGCCATAAAAGAAATGCAAATCAAAACAACTTTGATATTCCGCCTCAGCCCAGTTAGAATGGCTATAATCAAGAAATCTATTAACAACAGATGCTGGAGGGGATGTGGCCAATAGGGAACCTACTGCATTGTTGGTGGGAGTGTAAACTTGTTCAACCACTTTGGAAAGAATTGTGGAGATTCCTCAAAAGACTATACATAGAGCTCCCCTATTATCCAGCAATCCCATTTTTTGGCATTTACCTAAACAATCACAAACAAGGCCATACTAAAACTACCAGCACAACTATGTTTATCACAGCATTATTCACCATAACTAGAATATGGAATAAACCCAGATGCCCCTCAGTAGATGAATGGATCAAGAAAATGATAGATATAGATATAGATAGATATATGAATTCTATGCTTCCATCAGAAAGAATGACACCACTCCATTTGTTAGGAAATGGAAAGACTTGGAAAAATTATATTAAGTGAAGTAAGCCAGGCCCAAAGAAACAGGTCCCATAGTTTCCCTTATTTTCAATAACTAATATATGTCTAGTTCAAGCAGAAAAGGTCAAAAGCTATGTACATATGGCCATATAAGATGATGCTAAGTGAAATGAATCCCAAGTTAGGGACACCAGAGGTCCTTCTTTGTTGTTGTAGTATTTAATGTATTATGTGATTTTTTTTGTTTCCTTTTTTTCCTGATTTTTTTCTTCCCCTATCGTATATCCCTTGCTGTCACTGTACTTGATTTTGGTACCCTGCATCTTGTATATACATTTATCTAATTTGGGGAGCTAAAGGAGAATAACAAAATGCTGAAACAAAGACACAGGTTGATCATTGCAACAATGATACCCACAAGACAGTATATTGGAAATGAACTTTACAACTTGGGGGAAGGAGTGAGGGAGGTGGGGGGGGGAAGGGATAGTGGGAGAACAACAAGGGAGAGGGTAACACTGCTTGACAAGAAATGTACTCATTGCCTTACTCATGTAACTATAACCCCTCTGTACAGCATCTTTACAATAAAATAATAAAAAAAATCCATAGGAACCAAATAGCTAAAACAATTTTGTAAATAAAGTGAGAAGCTGTCTTCCAAATTTCAGAACTACTATATAGCTACTGTAATCAAAAGTATGTGCTGTACAGAGCAGTGATATATGCATCACTCAATGGGCAGCACAGAGCATCTGAAGATTCACAGGATGCCAACCGAATTTTGACAAAGTTGCCAGTGTTACGTATTAAACAAAGGTAGCTTTCAACATACAGTACAAGAATCACTGGTAATATTAGAGCAATGGGCAATCCAAGAGCAAAATAATAAAATAATAACAATTAGGAGAAGTGGAAGAGGAGGAGGAAGAGGGGAGGAGGAGGAGGAAGAAGAAGAGATGGAGGAGAAGGAGAGAAGAAGAAGGGGAAGAAAAAGAGCAACAAGAATAACTCTAAATCTGATTCTTTTCTAGAAATTCACTCGAACATAGATCATAGGCTTAAATGTATGGTATAAGATGGTAAAATCTCAGGAAAAGAAATCTTTGGGATCCACCACTAAGCAAAGTTCTTAGAATTAACACTAAAAGCAAAGCATAAAAGGAAATTTGATTAATTAGATTAATTAGATCCCACCAAAATTTAAAATTTTCCTCTGTGAAATGTTTTGCTAAAGAAAAGGAAAAGAAGCTAGGTACTACATCTGGCTCAAACCTGTAATCCTGGCCACTCAGGAGGCTGAGATCTCAGGATGGTGAATTAAAACAAGCCCAAGCAAAAAGTCCAAGAAACTCTTATCTCCAATTAACCAGCAAGCTGCTACACATAGAGATGTGGCTCCAATATTAGGGCAACAGCTTATACCAAAAAAGCTAAATGTCCAGTCCCTGAGTTCTAGTCAATACAAGCACTGGAAAAAAATTGTTTAAAAACACATGAGCAGTAGGGACCTGGCAAATTTATTGGCAGAAGGTAAGGCATCTGGTATGAAATAATATTAAGGTAGTTGAGAGGGAGAGAATTCTACTTAAAATTTGGGGGGAAATGATATTGAGAAAAGAAAAAGGAACCTTATAAGCAATAAAGTTATAACCTCCAAAAAATGGAGGAAGGAGAGGGGACTGGAGGGAGGATAGTTCTCTAATGCTGCAGAGACTGAAGATAAAAAGTACCTTTCACCACTTTCCTCCTCTGAGGTGGAGAAGAGCAAGAGTTCAGGACACTGCTTTTCAAATTAGGATTCAAAGAACCTTGGGGGCCTGGGGCACACAGAATTTGAGGGAAATTGACTTCTGGATTTCCCATATCCCTCTGTATTCTTTCTTAAATATGACTTTACACATTCCCTCCTCACTTCCCCAAAACAACACAAGTCTCATCTTCTCATTGCTCAGGTGTGACATTCCCAGTGCAGAAGACAAAGGAAAAATATTCAAGTGTTCCTTATGTTACATAAGAAGATACCCATTCCCATTCATCTGAGGAATGCCTTTCCAATAAAATATTGATGGAGCAATTATCTCTTCAATCCTACCATATATCATGTTTTAAGTATCTCTCTCTACATATACAGATATATCTACCTATATTCATATATACATAGATAGATATGGTAGCATGTAGTCTTGCAGTTATAGTACATAAAAATAAATACAAAAATAAAACCCATCTGTATTTTATTGTATAGAAGTTCAATAAAGTGATTAATGCCATCAAATACAAAGGTGCACTAGGATAATCTGTTGCTGGTGACTTATGCCTGAAATCTTTGCTACTCAGGAGGCTGAGATGCAAGGATCACAGTATAAAGCCAGGCAGGAAACTGTGAGATTCTGATCTCCAATTAAGCACACAACAAAAAAAAACCTGGAAGTAATGGTGTAATTCAAGGGCTGGAGGGCCAGCCTTAAGCAAAAATATAAAGTTCAGCTCCTAGACACAATAAATAAAAATTTTACAAGATATTAGGATAAAATTGGAGGAAATCAGAATGGAAAATGAGCTCAGAAAGTGAAAAGAATAATGTAAAATCTCTGCTTTAAAAAAAGGCTTTGTAGATCTTATTAAATAGATAGAGCTAGGTGTCAAATTAAGCTAGTATTTCCATTATCCTGAATTCATTGAAAGGAATGATGTAACACTTTATCTTTAAATTTCAATATTACAATATGCTAGAAAGTACACATGTTTAATTACTTCAACTTCTGCTGGAAACTTTTATGTCAATTTTTAAATGCACAAGTATATACATAGATTTCTAAAATTATTTTAGGGTTTATAATGATTTAAAAGATTATTGTAGTTCTCTAGGGAAACAAAAAGACTTGAATGAAGGGAACTATGAGTACAAATATGTGCCCAGCTTGAGATAACATGGATGTGTAATAGATGAAGTTGGCAAAGTTTCAGCATTTTCCTTGGCAATGATCTGTGGCCAGGAGCACAAATTAAGAATGAATATAGCAGTTATCCAAAATTGGGCATGGCAGAATGCTAAGAAGGCTTTGAGTATGAATGGAATCAAGTTAAAATTAGCTGATCCTATAAAACTTAAATTGGATTGGGATTTGAGACCAGAGGTAAGTTCCCAGATAGTATAGGGTGAAAAGATCTCAGTTTAAAAGTTGGGGCTACAAGAAGGAAAAAAGAGTTAAAGGGGAAATAGTCATTTCAAGCTGTTGAAGGCACATCAGTATGGTATAACAATAATATTGCTCTTGGCTGCACTGTGGAAAAGATAGAAATTTTCAGCCCAAATAGTATTTTGACTTTCCATTACAGCTCAGTGATGTTCCAGATAGTTTCAGCGTCAGCATTTCCCTGATCTCCCATTTATAACTTTACTTCTACTCACTTTTTATCCATCGGTTTTATGTATAGTAGACACAACATGTGTCAAACCAATGGCTATCAAATGTGTACAGGTTGCCACCTATGGCCACTACAAAAGGACATGTACCCTACGTGCTGAAAAATAAATATATAAAGTCAGCTTTCAAGAAATTAACTTAGGACAGATTTCTCAATCAAGTTCATTCTGTTAGGCCATAAGAGGGAAAGTAATTTCAAAGAACCTTTGCAGCATTTACTATAGAATAATAAAATTTTACAAGGTGATAAAAAGGCTGCCTTTTCAAATTAGTTGTTATGTAATTGTTTTGTCATTAATAAAATCTTTAAGCAATGTAGTTTAAAAAAAGGAAATTTATAGACCAAGAAGGTCTAGGAATCATGAGGCTAAAGGGGGGGGCGGGAGGGGGAAAGAAGAAGAACCACATACATAGCCTATCAGTGATGTATAAATTTAGTAGTAGTTTTAATGTTATCTTTTTCTCACTGACAAAATTTTCCTTAAAATGACAAATTCTTTTGAAAATAGGCACGTATTTATTTTCTTTTCCTTAATTATTTTGGTGGTACTAGAGCTTGAACTCAGGACCTTAGCTCTCATTCAGTTTTGTTGCTTAGAGATGACACTCTACCATTTGAGCCATGCCCTTATGCCCTTTGTCCAGCTTTTTGCTGGTTTATTGGAGATGGAGTCATATAGACTCTCAGCATAGGCAGCCACAATCCTCCAGGGCCTAACCTCCAAAATAGCTAGGATTATATCTCTTAACCATTGTTATATTTAATCCTCAATTTTACAGGGGTTAAAAGATTGTGAACCACTGATAAAATCAATTATATCCCAGCTAACCCAGTAGAATTTATCCACAGCATTAGGTTCTCCTTGGCATCCCTGAGGGGACTTGCTGCATAACATTTATAACTGCTGGATCAACTGTGGCATAACTCCAAAGGTCCAGTGAGCCTCTATCCCTGGATTCAAGATAAACATATTACCTTTTTTTTTTTTTACTGTATTCACAGAAGTCTGCGACTCAGGCTCATCAATTGATTGCAATCTGCAAATTTGTTTCCAAGCTACATGTGTGTGTGTGTGTGTGTGTGTGTGTGTGTGTGTGTGTGTGTGTGTGTGTGTGTGTGTGTGGCTGGATATTTAATCCAGGCTGTGCATAGCTTGGTGATAAGCACTCTACATGTCTGAACAATGTGTTTCTTTATGTCTTAAAAGACTTTAAATTCTGCATGTTCCTATGCTTATTTTTTGAGGAACCTCCAGACTGCAGAAAACTAAACATAGATCTTCCTTACAATCCAGGTGTACCACTCCTTGGTATCTACCCAGAATATCACAAGCCAGCATACTGTAAAGACACTTATCCACCCATGTTTTTTGCTGCACTATCCATAAAAGCCAAGTTGTGAAAACAGACCTACAATAATGAGTGGATCCAAAAATAAATGTGGTGCCGATACACAGTGGAATTTTACATGGCCATTACAAGAATATTATTTTCAAGGAAATGAATGGACCTAGAACAAATCATGTTAAGTGAGGTAATCCAAGCCCAGAAAGACAAATGGCACATGTTTTCTCTCATATGCAGAAGCAAGATCTGAAATACACTGGGACATAATAAATTATACAGGACTCTAGGCATTCACACACAGTGAGACCAAAGGAGGACACTCTTAGGAGAGGAATACAAAAGCACAATGCCTATACGCATCTGATCATTCCATTCAGGAAATGGAAGCAAAAAATTTTCTTTTTTGCTGTTTTTGTTTACTTTTTATCTTGCTTGTTCATTTATACGTCTTTGAAAGTGTAAAGGGAGGCACAGACATGAAGGGACAAAGAGCAAATGCAGCAGTAGCACTCACTGGACATGACTCACTGGACATGGTTGAACATTAACCATACAAATTGTGGGTGTGTCGGGAGTGAAAAACTTGGAGAAAGCAAGAGAAGGGGTAACATTGTCCAAAAGAAAATATACTCTTTTTTATTTTTATTTTTTATTGTGAAAATACTGTACAGAGGGGTTACAATTACATGGGCAAAATAATGAGTACATTTCTTATCAAGCATTGTAGCCTCCTCCTTTACATAATGACTTGTACATCTCATTGTTGCAATGGGTCCACCTGTATCCCTATTTAAACGACTTGTTTTTCCCCTTCCCCTCCACAAATTATACCGACATCAAATACAGTGAAAGCAGGGGTTATACTGTGGGGGAGGGACATACAAAGCAACAAAGAAATAATCTTATAAATGTGTTAAAAACAATCGCATGAAAGAAAAAAAAACATTTGAATACATATCTTAAGGTTCATTTCCCTAACATCACCTTATCTCACCTTTTCTGCTTGACTCAGACATATACTAGTTATTGCAAATAAGGGAAACCATGGGACCTGTTTCTTTGGGCCTGGCTTATTTCACTTAATATAATTTAGAAAATATACTCTTTGCCTGATTTTTGTAACTGTAACCCCTCTGTTATTAGCATTTTCAATTTTTTAAAAAAGACTTTACATTTTATGGAATTGTATACATTTTTCAGTCTCAACACTTGCACTGTCATTCTGGGATTTCTGGTATCTCTCACAGCATTGCCAAGCTTGCAACTGTAATACCTGCAATCATCCTGTTGACACTGGGACTGTATGAATGTGTGAGCACTGTGTTTTCATGGGGCTAAAGCATTTACGCAGGCAGGGCAGAAGGAGCAGAGTTGATGATGTCAACCTTAATTGGTTGAAAAGAAAAGGGTCTTATCACCACACACACATGCAAGGACTCAGGAGGGGACTACTCACCACATGGATATGATGTTGATTCCTTCAGGAAAACAAAGAAACTCCTCCAAACATTTTTTTAATTAGAAGAGAAAAAACGGTGTCATGAAGGTGCAAAGAATGAGGTATTTGGTGTTGCCCAAAGATGAGAAAGTGCAGAAAGTCTCACCAGCATAGCAGGATGATGTCATCTGCCCTCCCACAGTGTGAGGGGCCCATAAAGCCTGGACTTTACCACTGTGGCACCTAGGGCATTCATCTTCACCTTTCAAATAGACGGCAAATATACTGCCACTGCCAGGAACAGGCAATTTGCCTTTTCTTCTCACACTTAATTTGTTGTGAGTAGCTCTTGTTGCCAGCAACAGATCTCAGCTGAGCAGGAATCTGGAAAGGGCAGTTTGCAGGATTTGGTTGTTGTAGTGAAGCAGAAAAAATGAAAGGCCAATCATGGGATGCATCAACCCACAACACTTGGCACCATTGACTAGGCCAGTTACTGTGCCTGCCAGTCAGTTTAGGACACAGTACCAAACTCATAGGGTTTTTATAGGAATGTAAGGAGCTGTATAGCTTAAGAGCCTGATTAAAAGTATCTGGTTCATAGGATGCTCATCATGGGGTTTGCTATTTGTAATGAATATGTGGTAGAAAGAACAGTTAACCTATTACAAAGGTGACCATGCAGGGACAGTTTGTGAAGATGGTTATGCCCTTTGCCACTAGTGCTATCTGTCCACCCAGGCTTCCTGTTTCCAGTTAAATAAAAGAAAACAAACAAAAGATTTCATTGATTTCCAGCTTATCATGATAATAATTGCCTATAGACCCTGAGCCCTGTGTAATTTAATAACCTTTGTAAAAGAAGGTCCTTACCAAATACACATATTCATATACCTGTCAGGCACCATATAAGGAATATCTTAAGAAGAATTGCCTTGGACATAACAGCAAGGTCAAATTATCTTCAGACTATGCATTCCGAAATGTTTGCTGAGGAATTAACTCACTCAACCAAGGTCCTCACAGGCCTTGTCGCAACTTGGCTGAAGTAGGGAGGGATTGATGTGGTTTTTAAGGAACATGGGGCATGTGGGCATTAATAAATGTTAGAAAAAGAATACTGAGGATAATGAGGACTTAGTATTTGGAGGAGGGGGGAGTTGGTCAGTTGAAGAGCTCAAAGTACTAATGCTCAAAGAATGAGCTATAGAAACTTCTCCTCACCACCAGAACCACTTGCACTTAGCATCTTGGCTGGTTCCTAGACCAGTGACCGATTGTTTCTTTATATAAGGATCTATAAACCTCATAGGATGTTTTTAAGAGTGTCGGAATTTGAAGAATCCAGATGTATGGCTTTAAATTATGACCCTGACTTTACTAAAGTGGGTTCAAATTCCAACTCTCTATGAAGGGTGAGATCATAAGACAGCCGGCCTTTCCTGAACTCAGTTTTCCATCTAAAATTTAGGGAAATAGACAATATTTTAAGGTTGCAGAGTACTCACCCATCAATCATGAGCATTCTTATTATAAAACCAACCTGAACTTACAGGCAACTGTAGGCCATTTATCTTCCTTTAGAAACTTCAGTCAAAAGACTCAAGAGAGAACTGGAGCAGATCTATTCTGCTTTTGTATGTGACTCAATTTGAATATCTATGTTTCATACAAATGCAGTGAAAACCCTAAATATCTAATTCTGGATGAAGTAGGAAATGATTTACCAACATTGACATTTTCCAAATATTTGGATTTTATAAATTATAATCCTATCATTATAAAGTACATGTGGTCGCTTAGGTTTTGTTCTGTAAGTCTGAATAGTTGTAAAGGAAAACATTCAAGTCAGTATATCCAATATGCCTCTTCTTCACTGATCTCCACCAGATAAACAAAGCTTGTACAAGCCCCCCCCCCCGCAAACTCTGTACCTGAAAATTATGCAAACCTTTCATTCTCTATGTATTGGGATCAGGAGATGAACTTACAAAGAGAGTTTTTCTCCATAAAAATGTCTCCTGTCTCTCTTCTCCTAATGTCTCCCAGTGAACAATGAAAAAAACATATTCAATCTCTTAAATATTCTGAGCTGTATTTCCCAGAGGCCTATTTACGAAAGTGATACTTACCTATTCATTTCATACCTAATCTGAACACTAAAAGTCAAGAAAGAGAGTAACAAAACATTTACATGTGCTGATCAACAAGTAATTTCAAATATGGCCTTCTGAAAGTCCTCTATGAAATGGTTGTGGGAGAATTTGTGTGCTTGTTTTGAATATGTTTGTTGCTGTTGATTTTGTGCCAGTCCTGAAGCTTGAACTTAGGGCCTGGGTATTATCCTTGTCCTTTGTTTGCTCAACGCTGGTGTTTTATCAACTGAGTCATAGTTTCACTTTCATCTTTTTGGTTTTTTTGGTAATTTATTGGAGATAAGAGTCTCACAGACTTTTCTGCCCCAGGCTGGCTTCAAATTGCAATCCTCAGATCTCACCCTCCTGAGTAATTAGGATGACACAGGAGAGAGCCACCAGCACTCAGCTTTGAATACGTAGCTTATTCCATGTTTTACTAACACAAAAAGTCAGACAAGTGTAATCAGAGTTTGTTTTGAGAACTCAGACTTACATGACCTATTATAACATCAGAATAACCTTTATACATTTATTCTATATGCATAAATATATTTTTAGAAAGCTTAATATAATTTATTCTCATCCATTCAGTAGATTTGGAGAGAGCTTTTAATAATAATGAAGTTGATCATTTCCACATAAAGGTCTCTGTCTTGGAAAATTACTATTCTCTTACTGCTCACTAGAATACAAAATCCTAATTGAAAAACCTTTGCACTCATTGATGGCATGAATTTAATCTACTCCTGTCCTATTAGGAACAAGTCTTGGTCAGGGAACAAATGCACATTGGATTCTTTGTTATTTGTGCTTTATACAGTCTTTCCCCAAGGGCTAAATCAGCCCCAGGACACTAATAAACAGCCTCAGATCCAGGTTATTTGTGTCTTTATTATAGGCAATAATGGTACCCAAGCAATACTTCAATTTACAACATCTCCAAGTTCCATTCAGTTCAATCTAATGCAATTTATCAAGTAATTATCAAATGTGCTAGGCATTTTCAGAGTCTCTGGGAGTACAGCAATGAATTGAATCAGTCTCTACCCTCGTGGACTCCACAGAGGAGAAAGGCTGACAAATAGCTCAAAAACTAAAATGATGGTAGTAAGGAAACACGAGGAGGAACTCCTGGTTGCCAGCAGGGAGAGGAATGATAGTTTCTTAGAGATAACAGCTCATCAGAGGTCACTTAGTAGTCAGCTACGTGTGAAGGGAGAGATATGTAAAGGAAGTACAAGCCCCAGCTTGTACTTCACAGAACCCACTGGTTTCAAGACAAATGGAAGATGGGGATCAACCAAAGCATGCCAAGTGTAAGCCAGGGAAAATCCACTCAGTTAATGCTGACTGAACAACTGAATATAAAAGAATATAAATACAAGCCTAATAGCAGCATGCAACAATAATCAGTCAGGTGCTGTTTATTTATCAGTATCAATAATGGGGCACAGAACTGGAGATTACCAAGGACTGAACAACAATCTGTTAACCTCATTTTGAGGGGACATTTTGAGCAGCATTTAATTTTTCCAGTGAAAGGTAGATATATAAGATAATTTTGAAGACATCTTAAATATATAAAGTTTTGGAGATGTAGATGAAATAGCTGGATCTGTATCATTTATATTAATTCATTGATAGAGACATATGAAGTAATATGTATAACATATAGATTGAGGTATTTTACTTCCTTTCTTTGTTATCATTTTCTTTTTTTAATTTTTATTTATTTTTTATTGTGAAAATACTGTATAGAGGGGTTACAATTACATGGGCAAGATAGTGAGTACATTTCTTATCAAACAGTGTAGCCTCCTCCTTTGTTTACCCTTCCCATCCCTTCCCATCCTCCCTCCCCCTACCCAATCCCCCCCCCCTAAGTTGTAAAGTTCGTTTTCGACATGACAACTTGTACTTCTCATTGTTGCAACAGGTCCACCTGTATCCTTATTTAAACGACTTGTTTTTCCTCTTCCCCTCCACAAGAATGACATTGCCCCATTTGTTAGGAAATGGAAAGACTTGGAAAAAATTATATTAAGTGAAGTAAGCCAAGCCCAAAGAAACATAGGTCCCATGGTTTCCCTTATTTGCAATAACTAGTATATGTCTGAGTCAAGCAGAAAAGGTCAGATAAGGTGATGTTAGGAAAATGAACCTTAAGATATGTATTTTAAATGTTTTTTTTCTTTCATGCATTTGTTTCTAACGCAATTATAAGATTATTTCTTTGTTGCTTTGTACGTCCCTCCCCCACAGTATAACCCATGCTTTCACTGTATTTGTTATCATTTTCAATCATCTATTCTTTTTCAGTGTAGGGAGAATGGTTTCTCCTTCCTATCTATGTTGCTATTCTGCCTGAGGCTGAACAGGTATGTGTGGCTCTCATTAGAGACTGCAGCATCCAATTGAGGCTCTCCCTGAATAACTGTAATCTTCATAACCACTTATTGCCTTGCTTTAAAAAGGCTGATTTGCTACTTGGGAGGCAGAGATTTAGAGAACTGCTGTGAAAAGGAAGACAGAACAAAAAATTAGTGACACCCAATGTCACCCACTAATCAGAGTGTAGTAGCATGTGCCTGTCACTCCAGCTAGGTGAGAGGTGTAAATTGAAAGAATGTGATCTATGCTGGCCCTGGCAGGGGGAACATGTGTGAAATCCTATCCCTAAAAACTGAGTTAATTTTCTTTACTTCCTTTGAGTACCTCTTCATTTCCTTTTACATTTAATGGTTTTCCATAAATCTCTAATAATTCCCAATCTTTAATGACTTAGATCACTTCATACATCTTCCCATACAGAATTTTCATGTTCAAAATAGCAATTGAATCTCTCATTGTAAATACCACAGAATTGAGAAATATAAGGGAAAGGATGGGTCGAGGGGTAGGGGGTGGAGATTTTGAAGTGATGACACAGATCAAGATGCATTGTACACATAAACTACTCTGTTAAAAGACAAAGAATAAATACATCACCTAAAATTAAGGTAAGTAAAGGAAAGGATAGGTTGGGAGGGGTGGAGGAAAATGTTGAAAAAAAAACGTGGCATTGATCAGCATGCACTGATTTCATAAACTGCCTTGGTGAGAGGCAACTCCTTTGTATGCAACTTAAAGATAATAAAAATCTTCAAAATAAAAGAAAAACCACCTCAAAAATATAATGCTATCTCTCTGAGAAATATACATGGGAATGAGTCTTGCATGATCCTATGTAGAAAATAAGCTAGTCAGCTTGTCGCTACAACAAAACATCTGAGATAACCAAGGTTAGGAAGATAGAAAGTTGATTTTGCCTCACACTTTTAGAAGTTCCATGATTCTGTTGCTTGGGGCCCATGGTGGCACAGCTTGGCTGGAGCATGTAGCAGAAAAGAATTATTTACCTCACGGCACAAAAGGAAACAGAGGCGTTTAGGTCGCAGTGACCTAAGGCCCGCTGGGCCTTGCTTTCCACCTAGGGTTCGATCCTTTAAAACCTGGGCCTTTGAGAGACATGCAGGACCTGAGCTATGTCAATCAATATAGAACACAATCAATACAGAACACTGGTGGGAGGCTTATTTCTTTCTAAAAGCAAGTTTCTTCTGGAAAAGACTGGTTGAGTTGGTCCCAGTATTCCTTTCCCTGTTTTTTACCCTAGGGTTCCAGCCTAGGGAATGTCCTTGCCCACATTCAGTGATGGTCTTCACCCCCTTACATAATCTTCTGTGGATACACTCTCACGGATACTCCCAGAAGTATGCATTGTTAATCTCCTAGGTGCTCCTCAATCCAGTCAAGTTGACCATCAAGAGTAACCATCGTAAATGTATACCTCACCCTATTGTCCAATTGCATCCAAATAAAACAAAATACATATTGTATAAGTAAATAATACAAGTATTTCTCCTGTAGCTTCAGGTGACTTATAAAAAGTTTGTCCTAGCAGGACACCAGTGAATCATGCCTCACAGGATCAAGGCTCAAAGTAGCCTGGACAGAAAAGTTCAGAAGGCTTTATCACCAAAATAACAAGCAATAAACAGGACTAGAGGAATGTTTCAGGTGGTAGAGCAACAGCCAAAAGAGCACAAGGAAAAACCTCATGACTACTACAAAAAAACAAAGTTTATCCTATCCAAAAAAAAAGCTTGTAATCTCCTCAGAGAAATAAAATCTTTGTCCTGTTGATTATAACATAGATGTGAATGCAAAGGGACATAAAAGCATAAAAGTACATCTTATACTCTCCTAAGGAGACAGACACAGGCAAAATTAAGACCAGAACTAGGATTTGAAATGGCTGATATGTATAGAGCAACTTTTCTGCTGACAAAGAAAGCGAGCCTCCTTGACCTATGGTAGGTGATAACCTTGACAGACCCATCATCAAATGCAGATACAGGAGGCTAAAGACGCAGTCCACACTGCAGCCCACTGCAGACTCGGCTGTTTCCTCTCTTGATCCTGTAGGAGACTGGGAACTGTGGCTTTGGCCACATCTGGCATCACCACAGAGGATAGACTGCATAACCCTAGCCAAGGATAGGAGAAAAATGAGCAGGCATGATGTCTGCCAAATGTGTATCACTTTTCACCCAGATGAGCCATTGTGAATCATGTACTATCTATACTATAATAAACACTGGTGACCAATCCTCACTAAACTCTGTGATGAATGAGGAAAACCATGTAGGCTTTAGAGATAGCTAGCTAGCAAGCCTGCGTTCCTTAGCACCTCCTGACATGCTTTCCCCACCCCAGGTACACAGCAATGCCTCATACCTCTGCTAGGCCTGATTCTCTCACCTGGGTTCATTCTGCACCCTTAGAGACAGCACACACCTTGACAGATGGCTGCTGTGTCATCATCATCATGATGAGGTCTGGGAACTCACGGCCAAGACCACCAGCTTCTCTAGCCATCTTTTTCCATCTCCTCCTTAAACACACCAACTCCAGCCCCAGCCTCCATGCTCTGGTTGTGCCCTCTCTCTGCTTGTCGTCTTTCCATGCTAAGACTACGCATCAGCCCATACATTCTGACCTTACTATATTCTGCTCACCATGTGGTGATTATGTGTTACAAGGGCATAGGTGTCTCCCATGCTGAGTCTTCAGATCCTTCAAGGAAACTACATTTGTGTCCTCAGAGCACCTTAGTAGGTGCTCAATAAACATTAGCAATGGCAAACAATTGAGGGAAGAGGAGAAGAGAGAAGACATAAGAATGTGATTCTCAGCCTTCTGGATGCAAATCAAAGAGGGTGGATAGATAATTCTGTGGGTGCCTCCATGGGTTCCCATCCCTATGTACCCTCCATGGTCATTGCTCTGGAAATTCTCCTAGCAGATACTCCTCTATCTTCCTCTCTGGGCAGAGTTTTCTTTGAGTGTTCTCTTAGCTCTCCTACCAGGAAAGACCTCTGTGTTTGTACCAAGAGACACAAATACATGTGCCACTTGAGGCATCATGCACATTCTTTTTTCAGTTTTTTAAAATTTTATTGTAAGAGTGATATACAGAGGGGCTACAGTTACATAAGTCAGGTGATGAGTGCATACCCTCTCCCTCATTCTTTCTGAGGTTTTTTTCCCTCACAACTTCCCTCCCTGACAAGTTGTGTAATTAATTTCCAACATAGTGTCTATTGAGTATCACTGCCGAATTGGTTCACCCTTTGTCCCACTGTTTCTGTGCTTCCCCTTCCCCTCCCCAAATCAGATAAACTTATATACAAGTCAAAGAGTGCAGAAACCAAAAAATGGTGACAAAAGGTCCTTCTTCTCCTCTTCTCCTCTTCTCCTTCTTCTCCTTCTATCTTCTTCTTCTCCTTCT
>NW_012267225.1:20799687-20887282 GCF_000151885.1 Dipodomys ordii
TCTTCTTCTTCTTCTTCTTCTTCTTCTTCTTCTTCTTCTTCTTCTTCTTCTTCTTCTTCTTCTTCTTCTTCTTCTTCTTCTTTCTTCTTCTTTTTGGTTGGTCATGGGCCTGAACTCTGGGCCTGGGCACTGTCCCTCATCTCTTCAGCTCAAGGCTAGTGTCTTCCACTTGAGCCATAGCACCACTTGCAGCTTTTTCTGCTTATGTGGTGCTGACGAATTGAACCCAGAGCCTCATGTATGCAAGGCAAACACTCTTCCACTGAGCCATCTTCTCAGCCCCTCTTATTTTGATTTCTTAGAGTTCTTTTGTTAAGCATCATTTTATATATCATACCACATAGCTCTTGATTCCTTGTGATCCTCTCCTAAGAATATGCTCCTTTGTTCTCATTGTGTGAATCTGTACAATGCTGTTTGATTAATCATGTCCAAGTGTAATTATTTGTCTTTTACTAACCACTGGGTATACTTATAGATTTCTAGGCACATTCTAATTATTACAAATGAGGAAAACAATATAACCTATGTTTCTTTGAGTCTGGCTTACTTCTCTTAGTATAATTTTTTTCAAGTCTTTCCATTTCCTCACCAATGGGGTAATGTCATTTTTTCTGTACATATACCACATTTTCTTGATCCATTCATCCATTGAGGGGCATGATTCCATGTCTTAACTATGGTGGACAATGCTGCATTGAACATGGTTGTACTTAGTGCGGCCTAGTTTGTGGTCATTTGGATAAATTCCCAGGAGTGGGATTGCTGGATCGTAGGGGAGATCTATGTTTAGCCTTTTGAGGAACATCCATACTATTTTCTATAGTGGCTGAACAAGCTTACATTCCCAATAACAATGTCGTAGCATTCCCCTTTGGCCACATCCACATCTGCATCAGTTATTGTTAGTTCTCTTAATAAAGGCCATTCTAACTGAGGTGAGGTACAATCTCATTGTTGTTTTGTTTTGCATTTCTTTTATGGTCAGAGATGCCGAACACCTCTTCATGTGTCTATTGGCCATTGTTATTTTTTCTTCTGAGAAATCTCTAAGTCTTTAGCCCACTTATTAATTGGGTTGTTGTTTCTTTGAGGAATTCTTTTAACAAGGTTTGATTTTATATATGTATATATAGAGTGTTATTGTAAAGATATTGTACAGAGGGATTACAGTTGTATTAGTAAGGTAATCAGTGCATTTCCTATGGAGCATTGTTACACCCTCCTTTATTTTTCCTCTACCATCCCTTTCCTTCCCACCTCCCCAGCTCCTCCCTCCCTCTTGCATCCCTGCCCCCAAAGTTGTAAAGTTCATTTTCAACATTCTGTGTTGTACATCACATTGTTACAATGGGTCAACCTGTATCCTTATTTCAACATTTTGTTTTTTTTCCTTCCCCTACCCAAATTAGAAAAATGTATGTACAAAATGCAGGACACCAGAATCAAATCAGTGACAACAGGGAGAAGAACATACCAAAGAAACAAAAAAAATCACATAGTACATAATAAGTACCTTAAAAACAACAGTAAGAATGATAAAACCTCTTGTGTCCCTATCTGGGGGTTCATTTCACTTAGCGTCATCTCATATGGTCATATGTACATAGCTTTTGACCTTTTCTGCTTGTCCTAGACATGAACTAGTTATTACAAATAAGGGAAACCGTGGGACCTATGTTTCTTTGGGCCTGGTTTACTTCACATAATAGAATTTTTTCCAAGTCTTTCCATTTCCTAACAAATGGGTGGTGCTATTCTGATGAAGGCATAGAATTCCATTGTGTGTGTGTGTGTGTGTGTGTGTGTGTGTGTGTGTGTGTGTGTGTGTGTGTGTATTCTTGATCCATTCATCTACTGAGGGGCATCTGGGTTGGTTCCATATCTTAGCTATGGAAAATAACGCTGTGATAAACATAGTTATGCTGGTAGCTTTAGTATGGCCTTGTTTGTGATTGTTTGGGTAAATGCCAAAAAGTGGAATTGCTGAGTCATAAGGGAGCTCTATGTGGACTTTTGAGGAACCTCCATACTGCTTTTCAAAGTGGTTGAACGAGTTTACACTCCCACCAACAATGCAGTAGGGTTCCCTTCTGTCCACATCCCTTCCAGCATCTGTTGTTATTAGATTTCTTGATTATAGCCATTCCAACTGGGGTTAGGTGGAATCTCAATGTTGTTTTAATTTGCATTTCTTTTATGGCTAAAGAAGTTGAGCATTTCTTCATGTGTCTATTGGCCATTCTTATTTCCTTTTCAGAGAAGTCACTCTTTAAGTCTTTAGCCCGCTTACTAATGCACAGTTGTTTCTTTGAGGATTTGTTGTTGGGGGATTTAATTTTTTGAGTTCTAAGTATATTTTAGATATGAAACTCTTGTCCGTTGCTCCCTATCCATGGGCATTCTATTGATCTTGCTAGCTATGTCCTTCGCCATGCAGAAGCTCTGCAGTTTCATGCAATCCCATTTGTCCAACCTTAAGAAGGTTTAATTTTTTGAGCTTATATTTTAGATATGAGGCCTCTGTCTGATGTATAACTAGTAAAGATCTTCTCCCATTCTGGAGGCTTTCTATTTATCTTGCCAACTATGTCCTTTGCCATTCAGAAACTCAGGGTTAGAGGAATATCAACATCAACCTTCAAACTTTATCACAAAGTTGTACTAATAAAAAGTTTAGTACTGGTACAAGAATAGGCCTGAGGACCAATAGAATAGAATAGAAGCCCAAAGATGAACTCTCAGACCTAATATTTGATAGGGGAACCAAAACACAGGATGGAAGAAAAACAGCCTCTTCAACAAATGGTGCTGGTAGAATTGACTATACACATGCAGAAAACACATGCAGGTCCTTATATATCACCTTGCACCAGAATCAATTCCAAATGTGTCAAAGACCTCAATGTAAGACCAGATACCCTGAAAATATTACAGGAAGGTATAGGGAAACACCAGGGCTCTTTAGTACAGGTCCAAACTTCTAAGTAAAGATCCATAATCACAACAAATCAAAGAAAAACTAGATAAATGGGGTTGCATCAAACTAAAGAGTTTCTGCATCATGGATATTCTGAACCAGCTAACTTGATCCCAGTTTGTAAGTCCAAGTTAATGCCACTATTTCCCATCTCCTGAGTCCCCTTCCAAGTCCTCTAAGCATGAGTGACTATGACTGTGGGTGATTAGAGAGTCCTCAATAGAATGAACGGGAATTAACACTTGATTACATACTGCAGGACCCAGATGCCATTACTTTCTCAGAGACACAGTGCATTACATATCCCTGTATATAAGCCAATAACTGTCAGTACTGGTGACCTAGTGGGTGATTTGTGGCAGGTGAGCCACTGAATTCACATGCATGACAGACTGCAAAGGCAGGAGTATATAAGAGGGAAGAGCAAAAAGATTCTAACTCAGATATTTGGACTAGCACAATCAGCCAGGCTGGGTGGAGACACCAGCAGCATTTCTGCAAGCCGGGGGAAGACTAAAGCATACAAGGGACCAGCTTGAATCCACAGGCCACCTTATCTTGTCATTCAGCAAATGTCTATCTTCTTCTTTTCAAATAATGAAGTGGACAGAGGTATGCCATTTGTGCTCCAAATCCAATACTGTTAGGGGCAATGAGCCAACCTTCAAGAGGTTTATTCATTCTCCAAATCCATCCTGTGTATGAAATAAGCTGACATAAAGAGATTTCCTTTGGGTGATTTGATTGGTTGGCTAGTCACAGTGCCTCTGAGATTGAAGGCAAATGCACACCACCTAAAATTACACTAAGAAGTTTTCCCAAAGACATCAGGTTTTGTCACAACCCTCAAATGTCTTGTGTATATAAGGAATTGAAGTCAGAAATGTGACAATATTGTGAGGGTTAGAAATTGAGTATTCATGTTAGATGAAGAGGCAGGAAATGAAGGCTCATAGGCCAAATAAAAAAGTTTTTTTCATTTTAGTGTTGTCTATGACTGCTTTATCTCTATAATATTAAAAGTTGCATGGTGGCGACTGAGACACTTATGGCTTACTAAGTCCAAAATATCTAGCTACTTAACTCTCTGTTTCTTCATCCGTAAAATGGACAAAAATTAAGAACTTATGTGAAAAATAAGTGGTAATAAATGTGGAAATTTCAACCACAAACAGTCAGTCCATGTCAGGATCTTTAAATGACTTCTTTCATCATGCTGTTGTCCAGCCATATCGTTCTTTGACACGTAAGAGAGACTACACACCTCGATTTCCAGCCTCCATCCTGTTTCCCTCTTTATTTACCTTCATTTCACCCCACTCCAGGCTACAAGATAAAGAGAAAAATCATATAATAGTTTTAAAATTGGGATGTAAAATACATTCCTCTAAAATTTAATTCTATTGAACATCTAAAGATATTTCTTGTTTTATGTCTTTCATATAATCATTTGTTCTCCATGAAAACTTAGCCATGTAACATGGAATAGTATATGAAGAACAGTGACTCATTGTCTTCAATATACAGACTTCTTTTTCCAAAAGAAAATATTGTGTAGATGGTTTTAAATACTGCTCTTCTTGAAAAAAGTTTAACAAAAAGTCCAGTTAAAAATTGATAGAGTGACATGAGACTATCTGTGAATTCTTTCCCATCATAAGGGAATAGTGCTTCACATTTGTTAAAGGGAAGAGACATTTTGATTCTCATGACATTTCTCAACTACTTTCATATTAAGACTCTCACCATTTTTCATTTAGTGTTTCTCTTATCATCTCCTTAGCAGGCTTAAAATTTGCCTTGCAAAGAAGTTTAAATCCTCAGAATGGATTACAAAAAGAATGAATATCCCTAGAAAACCTAAACATGTTACAGCATTTAAATATTTTAATCAGAACTATTACAAGGTTCAAAACAGAGATTAAATGGTGTCAGTGCAGGGAGACAGTACATCTAGATGTAGCAAACCTTGTGTTACCTTTTTCACCTTAGCCTCACCCAGCAAAGATCTGAGAATAGAGAGTGTCACATGTTTCCAATGTTCCTTTGAACCAAGTAACTAATTGATATGATTACAGCCATCTTGAATCTACTGCTTTTGTGTTTGAGGCCAAAAGAGTTATTCTATACATGCTGAGGCAATGGGACAGCATTCTGATTCTGGATATTCATTCTGTGAATATCACAGGATTTTGACTTGAATTGGCAGTATTTCCCCATGTGAAAATTTAAGAAGGCTGGGAGGGTTATTTTAGTAGATCGGAAAGCATGAAAAAGAGAAAAGCATGGCTTTTCCCCAGGAGATTGTTCTTCTAATCTATTTTGTGAAAAGAGTCCCAAATGGGCTCCTTTGGCTAAGAACATGCAGAGTTTCCATTGGGCCGGAGAAGTAAAAGGAATGGGAGGCCATTTAGGCAGACACCTGCAGTGGTAGCATTAGGTTAAAGGATCTCCTGGTATCTGCAGCTTGCTGCCTTGGTACTGGTACACAACCCATGAATCTGGAAGACTGGAGAATTCACCACAATTGTTAGAACCCAGATAGCCAGGATAACTGTAGTGATAGAGTAATGGCATCTGGGAATTCTGATGATTGTCCTCCTTCCTAAGTGTAGGAACTTGGATGAGTTATTTAGCCTGGCTTCTGTTTTAGTTCCCCATTTGTGCTCGCTCTCTCTCTCTCTCTCTCTCTCTCTCTCTATCTATCTATCTATCTATCTATCTATCTATCTATCTATATATATATGCCTCAAAATTTTCCAAAACATTTCAAGTGAACAAAGATGCAAGGATATGGTACCAAGCATATCACTATGCATAAAGCAAGTCCCAATATGACTTCTTCCTTCTTCATTTATCTAAGATCATAAACCTCAAATGCTTTAAGGAAATTATACAATTTCTTGGCTACAAGAGAAGTTGATATTATAAAATTCATTATTTTCTTTATTCGTTGTTTAGGAACTACATTTAGAGAAATAAAAATTATGGTGTGTATTAAAAGGCTGTATGTGTTATGAATAGTCATCTGATTTTTAGCTCCATAGTCATAAGGATTCTCTGATAAATCATCCATTCCCAAACTGCTTGCATAAATATACTTTAAAAGCTGAGCACAGATGGCTCACACCTGTAATCCTAGCTACTCAGGAGACTGAGATCTGAAAGTTACAGTTTGAAGCCAGCCTGGGCAGGAAAGACTGTGAAACTTTTATCTTCGGTTAACTAAAGCAAAAAAACAAAAACCTTGAATTAGAGCTATGGCTCAAGTGGTAGAGCATTGCCTTTGAGAAACAGAGAGAGAGACACACACAGAAACAGAGACAGAGACAGAGAGAATGAGAGCTCAGGAACCACACTCAGGCCCTTAGTTCAAACACCAGGACTAGCAAAAAACAAACACAAATAAAAAGCACCTTTAATACTTAAAAAGAAAAGGTAACATTACCTAAAGACAAGAAAACAAAGAGAAAATAATAATGTTTGATCACGGAAGTATAGGAAGAAACAGGAGAGCAACTAATAGCAATCTAAGAAACTGATCCCCAAGCAGAGTGAAAGATGGAGCAACATGAAGGTGAGCACTGAGGACAAGCTTTGCCTTTCCTGGAGACAGTGAGTATGCTGAGGTGTCTGGCAAGAACAAAGGTTTTAAATCCTCAAAGAAACAACTGCCCAATAAATAAGTGGGCTAAAGACTTAAAGAGAAACTTCTCTGAAGAAGAAAGAAGGATGGCCAATAGACACATGAAGAAATGCTCAAACTCCCTAGCCATAAAAGAAATGCAAATCAAAACAACATTAAGATACCACCTCACCCCAGTTAGAATGGCAAAAATCAAGAACTCTAATAACAACAGATGCTGGAGGGGATGTGGACAGAAGGAAACCTAACTCAATGGTGGGGGGAAGGAAAACTGGTCAACCACTTTGGAAAGAAGTATGGAGGTTCCTCAAAAGACTTCACATAGAGCTCCCCTATGACCCAGCAATCCCACTTTTGGGCATTTACCCAAATGTTTACATACAAGACCACACTAAAGCTACCAGCACAACTATGTTTATTGCAGCATTATTTACCATAGCTAAGATATGGAACCAACCCAGATGCCCCTCCATAGATGACTGGATCAAGAAAATGTGGTATATATACACAATGGAATTCTATGCCTCCATCAGAAAGAATGGCATTGCCCCATTTGTTAGGAAATGGAAAGACTTGGAAAAAAGTATATTAAGTGAAGTAAGCCAGGCCCAAAGAAACATAGGTCCCATGGTTTCCCTTATTTGCAATATCTAGTATATGTATGAGTCAAGTAGAAAAGGGCAGATAAGGTGATGTTAGGGAAATGAACCCTTGTTTCTAATGCATTTATAAGATTATTTCTTTGTTGCTTTGTATGTCCCTCCCCCACAGTATAACCCCTGCTTTCACTGTATTTGATGTCGGTATAATTTGTGGAGGGAAAGGGGAAAAACAAGTCGTTTAAATAAGGATACAGGTGAACCCGTTGCAACAATTAGAAGTACAAGTTGTCTGTCGAAAACGACTTTGGTGGGGGGGGTGTGCGTGGGTGGGAGGGGGGTTGGGGAAGGAGGATTGGGTGGGGGGTGGGGGGAGGCTGGGAAGGGATGGGAAGGGGAAACAAAGGAGGAGGCAACAATGCTTGATAAGAAATGTACTCATTATCTTGCCCATGTAATTGTAACCCCTCTGTACAGTATTTTCACAATAAAAATAAATAAAAATTAAAAAAATGAACAAAGGTTTTGTGGGCACCTTGTAAAAGGGGGCTGAGTCTCAGCTGTAACTAGCAAAGTTTTGCCTGAGGAAATGAATGGCACTTCAGCGGTAAACACAAGAATGCGCTTGGAAATGAGTGCCCTGAGAGCAGCTTTCCAAGGAAGTGTCGTGAGAAGAGAGCACTGTTTTACAGTTCCCCTGCTTTACGGCTTCCCAACTTTATGACTTTAATGAGCGTTAAGATAGTGTCACAAAAGCACAATGACAGAAATAGAGCACTGGGTACAAGATGAGGTGAGGAGGGCAGGGCACAGCAGGACAAAGACCTGCCAGGTGGAGCCTTGGAAGGTGTCATCACAGAGCCCCTGACGCGATGCTGTCCGCACCCTGAAGCCAGGGAGTTAGCTTGCACAGCCATTTTGCCCATCAGTCTCACATTGGTTCTGTATTTAGCGTGTTTGTATTCATTCATTCTTTGTGTTTGAATGTGTTTGAAATATTTCACAGTGGTACCTTTTCAACCCTAAACATCACATAAGAGTTTTGTTTGTTTGCTTGGGGTTTTTTGTTTTTCTTGAGCTGCAGTTTGGCTGTGCATTATGAGACTGCAACCTTCGCCTGTAGCAAAGGAAGGCTGTGCCCTTCCCAGGGAAAAAGAGGCTCATCCTGTTTGGAACCTCCTCCATCTGGGGTATTAGATCCTATGAATCATTCTCTGGGGACTTCTGGAAATCTAGTTTGTCCCAGACCACAAGCAGCATGACAGGGTGCGGGTTTATTTCAGTGTTTTGGCATTTGCAGCTCCAACTGAAATTGCAAAGACATAGAAGGCAGATCAAGGAAAATAAAGTATTTTTTTAAAAAAGAAAACAAATGGTTCATATCTTTTAAACATCTCATTCTGTCTGTGGTTCTGCCTATACATTTAGAATATTCTTTCCTCACTTCCCTCTTTCTTCTCTCCTTCCTCCTTCCTCTCTCAGGAAGGTCTAATTCCCCTTATGTCTGGCACTGTGCAAACCATAAAGAGATAGAAAGGTAAACAAAACAGGAATTTATCATTGCCTAAAGGCTTCCTCTAGGGAAAGTCACCATCATTAAACAAAATTAAATATAATTACAAATTGGTTAAGCCTCTGAAGGCAGAGGACAGGGCATTTGATATGGAAACATGTTGGTAGAAAGAACAAATTTACATTTTGAAGCTAGAAATAATCTAAATGTTTCCAAATCTAAAGGACCCTTCCAAGTGTTTTATCTGACATACTAGCCCTTGTTCATTATTTCCCAGAGGAAATATTTAAAGTAACATGATACCACTTTCTCCTTCAATGTCCTCCCATACTCCCTATCAATCATAGGCTAAATTGTAATTTTCCATAATATAAAGAATTAAAGAATTTCTTTAAAAAGAATTGCATTCCCCATTAAAACTGCTTCTAGATACTTACCTTCTAGAGAAAGGTTACAGGCTACTTGTGACAAAAATAAATGATATGGAGTCTATTTGATGGAGCTATCAGCAGCCTTTAAAGCAATCTAGAATTGGAGCAAAGCTATAATATTCAGAGCAGGATTAGAGAAATGAATAACTATAGAAGACTTTCCTAGTCCATCTTCATTTGCCATAACAAAATTCTTAAAACTGCATACTTAATAAAGAAAATCTAGTTTAAGTTATTTACCGGTTGGATTATCTGGCTAGATTTTTTAATTTCCATTTTTAAAACTTAAAGTAGAAAATAATGGTTTACATTATGATATTTTCATACTTTCATTCGCATTTTTTTAACATCTTGAGCTCAAGTTTCATCCACTTTCCTGCAAATAACATGATTTTATCCTTCTTTGTGGCTGAGTAATACACCATTGTATATATAGTCATCTGTTGATGGGCAGCTATACTAATTAGCTAGCCTGAACTTAGCTATTGTGAACAGTGCTGCTGTAAACATGGGTATGTAAGTATCTTCATTCTATGCTGACTTTTGTCTCCAGGTATATGCCCAAGAGTGATTATGGCAGGGTTGTATGATAATTCTATTTAGTATTTTTTCTTCAATAAAATGGTTTGAACACAGGCCTTGAGCTTGCTAAGCAAGTGCTATACCACTTGAAAATGTCTCAACCTTTATTTGCTTCAGTTATCTTTCAGTTAGTGTCTAAAGTTTTTGCCAGGCTGACCACAGATCATGATAATCTTACCTGTGATCTACTGACCATAATAATCTTACCTGTAATCTTACCTATGATCTATTGTTTGCCTGGGATCAATAGGAACATGCCACCATGCCCACATTATTTGTTAAGAGGGGTCTTGTTTACTTTTTTGCCCAGACTGATTAACTTTAAAACCTCTAAAAACCAATCTCTAAAACTTTGTTCCTCACTTGGACTGCATGACATTGATTTCTGTCCATCCACTTGAAATATTAACTACCCACTGTGTGATCCATATCACAATTTTGAAAAACACTAAGAAGGTTACATGTGTAACCTGGCCTACTTCACCTGACCTACATTCAGCTTTTTGAGGAACCTCCAAATTGATTTCCACAATGGTTGAGCTAGTATTTATCTCCACCAACAGTTTTTAAGGTGTCCTTTTTCCTTATCATCACCATCTTTGTTGTTTGTGTTCTTGATCATGGCTATTCTAAGTGGGGTAAGATGGAATGTCAGTGTACTTTTGGATCACACAGACTTTTTGTGTATATGTCATAGTCCTGTGGTTTGAACTCTGGATCTGGGTGCTATCCTCAGGCTTTTTTTTTTTTTGGGTCCGGTCATGGGGCCTGAACTCTGGGTCTGGGCACTGTCCCTAAGCTCTTCAGCTCAGGCTAGCACTCTACCACTTGAGCCACAGCGCCACTTCCGGCTCTTTTCTTTTTTTGTTTATGTGGTGCTGAGGAATCGAACCCAGGGCCTCATGCATGCAAGGCAAGCACTCTACCACTGAGCCACTTTCCCAGCCCCTATCCCCAGGCTTTTATGCTCAACTCTGGTGCTGTACTGCATGAGCTACAGGTTCACTTCTGGGGTTTGGGTGATAAATTTGGGAAAAGAGTCTCATGAACTTTCTTGCCTGAGCTGGCTTTGAACCTGATCCTCAGATCTCAGCCTACAGAGTAGCTGGGATTACATGGCACCTGGCTGTCACACAGACATTCAAATAAAGTGCATTTATTCCTTATTTTGAGCTTTAAGTTTTCAGAGCAATTTTGAGATTAGTTGTCAGAAATATCTATACGATTATTTTTTAAAAGTAGTTCCAAAGGTGACAAAGGTGGTAAATTCAGACATTATGATTAACAAACTTTATTTTTTTTAAAAAAAATCCAAATTACATTCAATGGAGAGCAGGATTTAGGGGGGAAATAGTAGAGAAAAAGCAGAGAAGGGAAGGAGAGACCAAGTGCTGGGAAGGAAAAAAAAAGTGGAGGTAGAGAAAAACAGAGATCCTAAGGGAAAATGACATCCTAAAGAAGAAAAGAGGGAAGGAATTTAAAACTCTGTCATTCACTTGGACTATATGATATTAATTTCCATCAATCCATTTTGAAGTGTTATTTTTTTCTAACTACCCAGTATGAGACCCATAACCCTTATTCTGAAAAATAGTTGTTCAAGATAGGCAAGTATGTTAGACATCTATCTGAAACTAGCCTCTGGCTTACTGAGCAGTGTCTTTCATAATTCATAGGCACAGATCAGAAGAGTTAAAAGTAGCCATCCTAACCTAGATATTTAAAGGCCAAAACCCACAGATTATAATATTTCCAGAGGTTTTATGTCCTTTATCAACCTTTTTCCAAACAGAATGGCTATCTAGCTACATGATCTGCCCCCAGATGACTAAATAAATTGTTATCTTAGCTTTATAGACATTGAATTGTATCTAAAGTCAGATTGATCATCTGGACTGTAATGCAGAAAGATAGAAAAGCACTTGCATTAGCTGGATTCAATCTAGTAACAGAGCAAAGCACCAAGCTGGCATGCCTCACAAATGTGTAGAATTGAGGTGACTGACAGCATAGTATTTCAATTAAGCTGCACACAAATCCCTGTCCTTAGAATTGGGGCAGCTTACCTGGAAATCCATGTTGCCTTTTATTCTGAGAAAGGCATTGTTGCAAGCATGGCAGTCTCCAAAAGAGCTCTCCATGAGGCTGGTGTATTTTTTTTTTTAGTGAGCCCTGTCTACATCTGGACATGAACTTTCAAACATGGTGGATGTACCAAGCATACAGGGACCCAGCAATGAAAATAATTTATAAAGTCTGGAAGATGTTCAAAGGCAACGCTAACAAAATGGGGCTGATAAAGGATAAACTATGAGAAGTGGCTGAGAGTAATTTCAATATTTTTTTAATTTATGAAAGACTAAAGATGACCAACCACAAGAGTACACTTCTTCTTTTGAGAAAAAGGTAGTAGACAGATAGAAGCTGCAGGGAGAATATCAACTTACATTATGAGGAAACTTACATCAGGTCTCAATAAAAACAATGCCAACCTTGTGCTATGAACCCCTGCCCTTATTTTGAGGGAAGAGTCCTATCTATTAGGCCTGAACTACAATTATTCCTGCATGGAAACAGAAAGCAAACCAGCTAGTTTTTCTCAAACATGGAATCTCCAGGTTCACAGCGAACTTTGGCGGAACCACTTTATAAATAAGAACACCACTTTCAGTGATTGTCCAAGGTTATTCAGGTATTAAGCAGTCAGGTTGGAAAATTGCCCAAGTTCTGTCAACCTCCAGTCCATGGCTGTTTCTCTGTACATAAAAGTACCTCCTTAGTCTATTAACACCAAATACACCAAATCTCATCCCGTATCTAGACCCTTGGGGCAGCATTCTCACAGCTCTAGACTTTCTCCATACATCTGGCACTTCCGAGTGAGTTCAGAAACCCAAAGAAACTGAAAGGTTTTGATGAAGCCAAGCTAACCTGTCATAAGCTACCAGCTCTGGGTGACTTGACTTTCAGGGCCGCCATTGACTTTCCCTTTTGACCAATATCTTCCTGCTTGCATTTGTAGGTTTCACAGCCGCAGCCTCTCTTGTGTCCTTGGCTTGGGCCCTGGCCTCCTACCAGAAAGCCCTGCGAGACTCTCGAGATGACAAGAAACCCATCAGCTACATGGCCGTCATTATCCAGTTCTGCTGGCACTTCTTTACAATTGCCGCCAGGGTCATCACATTCGCGCTTTTTGCGTCAGTTTTCCAGCTGTACTTTGGGATCTTCATCGTCCTCCACTGGTGCATCATGACTTTCTGGATCGTCCACTGTGAGACAGAATTCTGTATCACCAAATGGGAAGAGATTGTTTTTGACATGGTGGTAGGAATCATCTATATCTTCAGTTGGTTCAACGTCAAGGAAGGCAGGACACGCTGCAGGCTGTTCATTTACTATTTTGTGATCCTTTTGGAAAACACAGCCTTGAGCGCGCTTTGGTACCTCTACAAGGCTCCCCAGATTGCAGACGCATTTGCCATCCCAGCGCTGTGCGTGGTGTTCAGCAGCTTTTTAACCGGCGTGGTTTTTATGCTGATGTACTATGCCTTCTTCCACCCCAACGGGCCCAGATTCGGGCAGTCGCCGAGTTGTGCTTGTGAGGACCCCGTCGCTGCCTTCTCCCTGCCTCCAGAGGTGGCCACAAGCACCCTCCGATCCATCTCCAACAACCGCAGTGTGGTCAGTGACCGCGATCAGAAATTCTCAGAGCGGGATGGGTGTGTACCGGTCTTTCAGGTGAGGCCCACGGCTCCATCCACCCCATCATCTCGCCCACCACGGATTGAAGAATCGGTCATTAAAATTGACTTGTTCAGGAATCGGTACCCAGCGTGGGAGAGACACGTGTTGGACCGAAGCCTGCGAAAGGCCATTTTAGCCTTTGAATGCTCCCCGTCTCCCCCAAGGCTACAGTATAAAGATGACGCCCTCATTCAGGAGCGGTTGGAATATGAAACTACTTTATAAGACAAAGTGACTTGCAGGAGCCACAAGGTCCAGATGAAGGGGTGACAGCAAGGCTGTGGCAATAATGACACTTCATCCTAGAGTAAGGCAATGAGCTGTAATGTCCTTAGTTTGACCATTATCATGATTATGGTTTGCTCTTCGGTCAGCTGACTGCCTGCTGCTGGTCTCCTTTCAAACCAGCAGCCCCAAGAGTCTCTAACTCCACCTGAAGGGGCCATGCAGTTTCATTTGACTGTCGCTACCAAACTCCCCCTTCATAGTCTTGGAGTGCATCTATCAGAGGGTACTATTATTATGGAAAATTTTGTTTCTAAACAATAGGGTGTTTTGATGGAGTTAACTGATTTTTGCATAAATAGATCAGTCATATACATTCACTCACACACACACACAAACACACACACACATACACACACTAGTCCTCTGTCAAATAGCTTAGGTGATTTTCCTTGATGCAAAGCACTGATTCCCACGGGAATAGAAGAACAAAGAAGAGAGAAAAAGAGAAAGATAATACATCCCTCAAGACTCCAGGAGAAGTACTGCCTAGAAAGGAATTCAGAAACCATTTTCTCATTTGGAAACTAATATTGTGTGTGAAAAAGCTATCCGGTGGACAGCAGACTCAAGTGTGTTTACACATGCATTTGCATTAATGGAACGGTTCATTTTCTATACATTTCAGGATTTGTTGTTAAGTTTTCAGTTGAGAACATCCTTTATGACAGAAATCCTATGCAGCACATGTATGGCTTTCAACAAGACCAAGGAGCTCAATAACTTTGTGATGTAAATTCAATGGTAACCACAATTCAGTATTCAATTGCAAAATTTTAATACATGCACAAAGAGGATGAGTTGGGGAGGGGAAAAAATGAAAGTCTGACTCCCACCTTGGAATGTGAGGACAGAACCACAGGGAAGGGCTATAACCTGATCTGTGTCTCGATGTAGAATACCAGGCTTCCTCTGTGTGTATGTGTAGTCAGGTGTGATTCCAGAAGATGCCATGCCATGTCTTTCTAGTGCCAAATTCCACCCAAACACAAAACTGTCTTGGAAGCCCCAACAATGGAGATTCAATGGTGGGAGCACCCCAAAAAATCAGACAAGAGAAAGAACAGTCACGTTCTCCACTGTGTATAGATCTACCCACTCCCCAATCCAAGGTCAAAGTGATGTATCTTCTAGAGGCTTTGGGACACATTTTAGTAAGTATGGAAATATTAATATGGGAATACTTATGAATATGCTATGAGGAAACCTTCTGAACTGATTGAGGGCTTATCACTCTCTCAGCTCAGATTTGTATTTGAATCATCTGTAAAGTTATACTCTTACAACAAGCTTCTGGGTTTTAAATACCTCCGTACAGCAAGTAAACGTCCCCTGCTTTCTGTTCTCAGTGTCCTTGGTCATGGTGCTTTTTGTTGCATTAAAAGTGCCGGTCAAACTTTGATAGTATTTTTTTATAGTTGGTGCAGAGTGGAATAACTCATGGATTATTTCAATATTTTTGTAATAAAAATATATAGGGTATACATATAGGCTTCATCACTTTTTTTATAGACCTGAAATCATTTCAAATACTTTAAGCATCATAATCCCTTGAGATGTCAGAAACTGGTCCACCAAATCATCAGCTTGCCTCAGCAGATGGAAAACACTTGTCTCTTGCAAGATCACCTACTTTGCAAGTTGGTGCCCCCAGGAACCTGGCCAGGGGTGCTATCAGAATATCATGTGAAGAGAGAAGCTGCCTAAGTAGCAAGGGCTTGTCAAGACTGGCCATTGTTTCCCAGGAAAACAAAGGTATATATGATTATTCTCATTCATCCATTATAACGACCACAGTGGAAGCCGTCTTAAACTTCCTTCCCTGGTTTTATATGAACACAAGTCATATTAAAGATTAGTCAAATCACCTTTAAAAAAAACAGAAAAAAGAAAGAAAACAGTTTCACTTAATTATTCACTTATTTGGACTGTCTCAGTTATGATACTCAAGTTCTAGAGTCACCATCTGTACAATGGATATTTCATCCAGAGACCACTGTCCCCAAGATGGCAGCCACAGGAAATGACAGAGGGCTCTTCCTAGGACTTCTTTTGGTACAAAGCCCCAAAATGATATTTAAAAAAAAAGTCAGTTTTTAACAGTAGATATATTTCTTTGTACACCATGACTTTATCCTCCAAACAAGATTTCCACTAAACTATCCTAATCTTTTGTGGGGATGTGGAGACATTTCCTAACCACTGGCAAAGCTCCAAGAAGTCATCGTTCTGTCAGCGTGTGGGGAAAACATACCAGCCCCACTGTAGAAGTCGTCCGTGTGGCAATTTCTTCACATTTGTGCAGAACCATGAGTTATTAGCTTCAGTAGTTCCAAGACAACTTTTAACTGATGATCTTTTGGAAGTTGAGTTTCTCAGTTGAACTGGACCTCTGACTCCATGAGTAGATAAAAAAATCACAGTATAATAATGTCAAGGAAAATAACCAAGACCAGGCCCGGCCCCTTCACTCTTCAGTCATGTAAGTGTGAAGTTACTTCTCAACTTGATCCCACAGGTAACAATGTTCAGAGTTGAAACTGTTACAATAGAAATAAAAGATGATGGTTTGGTCTCTGTCTCAGATCGGCAGACATGAAGGTGTAAGAGCTTTGCATTTTTCAGTCATTTCCCAAATATTATGAAAATTGTTACCCAATACACTTGAAGAATAAGTTTTAGTTAGTGATGAGTTCTTGGTTAAGGAAGTGATATATCCAGCATGCCATAAATTTCAGCTTTCAAAATGCTGAAGCCACAGGATAGAGAAAAAGTGGCTGCAGAGAATAACCGTGATTGAATCATCTCATATTGCTTTCAGATTTCACAAAACACACAGTGTATCAGACTGTTGTGTAAGGACACAGGCCCAGGTAGGAAAGTATTAGGATTTAAAGCAACATCCCCAATGGACAAAGGAACAAAATTTGACTCCTAAAATTTCTGATGTTGAAGCCTTCACAGGGAGTAACTAGAGAATAATTCAGAAGAGATGAGTGACAAATGGGAACTCATTTTCCCCAGCCTGGGCTTCCTGTGGCCAACTCCAATTTGATGCCCTTAAAAGAGGGTCTGCTCTTAGCATTCATTCTTCACATAGGAACATGATGTTTTCTAAAAGAAAAATAATTGAATCATTTTACTTTCAAATTTTAATTTCTAAATGCATTCGTATTTAAAGAATATGTTTATGAACACACTTAAATTGAACACATATTTATATTGAACACACATTTAAAGTTCTACCATGCTAAGTGTTTAAATGTTCAAGTGGAAGAAAATGGTTTTTTTTTCCCACATATGTCAAAGCATGGTCCTTTAAAGTGACTGATACCCTTTAACTACTCTTTGCACATTTTCATCATCATACTTAACTATTGTCTAACCCAGTATCAATGACTTTGCACACACTCCATTACTATTCATTCACAATGAATGCTGCTAACCCAAAAATTGTAATAAATTCTCTTACCAACAGGTCAAGATAATGTAACTCAAGTGTTAGCAAAAGATAAAAATGCAAAGATAATTTGAAGAAAAAAGTAAATGAAGAATTTATGGTTATTTTCCAAAAGTCCCATTAACTTCACGCGAGAAATAAAGTCATAGTACTGTATGGTTATGAATGAATGGGAGCTGAGTGCTAGTGGTTTTCACTTATAATCCTCGTTACTCAAAAGACAGATCTGAGCATCAAAGCCAGCCCAGGCAGAAAAATCCTAGGAGAGTCTTATATCCAATAAATCACCAAAAAGCCAGAAATGGAGTTGTGGCTCAAGTAGTAGAGCACTAGCCTTTAGCAAAAAGTCTCAGAGACGGTTCCTGGCCCTGAATTCAAGTCTTAAGATTGGTGTGCAGGCATGTGCATGCACACACGTGCACACACACACACACACAAATGGGACTAGCTTAAATTAAAATGACTGTTGGGTTTATGTGTGTGTGTGTTTTGTTTTATATCACACACTATTAATAAATAACTAAAGAAGAAAGTATATACCACACTCTAATACATTTAAAGTGGTATTTTTGGCACATAACTTCTCAATGAGAAGCTTTGCCCTACTCAGATTTCAAAAAGAACCATGCTTACAAACTATGCCTTTAAGATTTCAACATAAGATATACCTATATATAATTACATTCCTCTTAACTTGAATGATCATGAAGGCCATTCCTTAAGGATCCCAAAACTCTTTTAAGAAGCAAAATAGTATAGTTTTGTATCAGTACAAAGTTTGTATCCCTACAAAGTTTGTATCCATGAGCCAGTTAGATTGAGCAAAGAAAATCTCCAAGTCTGTGCAAGGTTACACATTTACCAAACTATGTACCAAACTATGTCATTGAGTGGAAGGAAGTTCTGACACAATGTTTAGACAAGAATTCAGAGACTTTTTTCTAATGAAACATTTTCTAGACTAAATATATGCTCCCTCACATTCTCCACTCATCTTTGCCATCAGCCATGACTCTTTCTATATAAAGCTCAGAGGAGATGCCTGCATTTTTCTATTTCTAAGGAGAATTCCTTAAAACCTTTTTAAAAATAGCTCCGACTGTCTCTCAGAATCTAGCTCAGAGGCTGGGTGAGGTAGGGGATGACAGCACAACAGGGCGGAGGTGATCCTTGGTCCCATTTCACTGATGGATACAGATGACTTCACATTTCTTTATACAAAGCGATCCAGAGCTTGGCTTCCTCCAGCTTCTCCCATCTGACTGATGTTCAAGTATTACCATTGGCTAAGGATGAGCCAGTTCCCTCTATGTCTTTTCTGAGGCGCTTACCCTGACCTGTATCCAACTGTGAAATGATCTCAACTCTTCGGTGCTATCTCCACTTCTTGTTTGGACACCTGTGGGGCAGTGCCAGGCTACCACAGGGCTTTCTGTCAACACATGTCCTGTCTAGTAGCTTTCTTGAAAATGGGCTCAAGGAAAGACTCTCAAAATGTGCCTGTAACCAGCAGTCTCTACTGGATCATTACTCATGCTAAAGGAAAACTGCACAATGTGGGTGGAATTGTATAAAAACATAATGAGCCATTTAATTTTGCTAATTGTAGCAATTAGACCAACTCACAAGTAGCCTGCAGCAGAAAGCCAAATGGAAGAAATGGCAGACAGCCATGTGCCCATGGAAAAAAAAGGTTCAGAAACACTCTCCAGAGTGGTCAAGGTGTCAGGTTTTTCTGTCTACCTGTAGCTCTTTTTCTAGATTCCTAAAGAAAACATGAACTAATATATATATAATTATATATATACATACACACATATACATATATATACATATATATATATATATGTATATATATTACATGCAGTGATCTAGCCCAGAAATACAAAAGTCAGCAAACCCGGTGGACAGCGTTCTGCTGAGTATTCCTGAAACATCAATTCAATTTGCAAAAATGTTTTTTATATTTTACTGGCAGAGACTAGATCAGAAACAACTGGATTCTTGCCTTGGTTATTTTGTTTGCAGTTTCATTCTTTTGGTAGTGGTTTTAAACCTAGGGCCTCATGTGTGGTAGGCTGGTGCTCTACCACTTGAGCCACATCTCTAGCTCTCTATTCCAATACCAATAGCATGACTGAAAGATTCTTATGTACCTAGCCTTGTGTTAACAAGCTGTATTGCCATGACCTTGTCTCAACCTTACAAACATCTATGAGTTAAATATCATTTCCAGGTGATGAAACTTGAGCTCAGAGCTGTTGAGCAACTTGCCAAAGGCTCCACAGCTAGGGAAGAGCCGAGCTGAGAGTTGAGCCCAACTTCTAAGAACTGAAAGACCTTCTAGAAGACCAATGAATATTCCACCAAAATCAATTCCTCATTTTGCAAATCTTCGGAGGAAACAGAATCACTTTCTCACAATCAGAGTTTTTCAAGAACATTTTCTTTTTTGTTTTAAAGTCAAAGATGTCTTCTAAAATGAGAAACTAAAAGCAAAGTCGGTGATGAGAAATGGAAGTCTATCACTTGTTACTGAGTTTACTTCAACTCCAGAGGCAGATCAGTGCTGTACCTCATTCCAGCAACCATTCTGTATGATACCATCATCCAGTGAGGCTGACTGAAAATAGCTAAAGCTGCTACTTATTTGGCAAGTTGGGGAAGGCAGGGAGGGAGAGAGAAGGAGGGAGGAAGGGAGGGAGGGAGGGAAGAGAGAGTTGGAAGGAGGAAGAGGAACAGGGAAGGAAGGAAGGAAGGAAGGAAGGAAGGAAGGAAGGAAGGAAGGAAGGAAGGAAGGAAGAGGGAGGGAGGGAAGAGAGAGTTGGAAGGAGGAAGAGGAACAGGGAAGGAAGGAAGGAAGGAAGGAAGGAAGGAAGGAAGGAAGGAAGGAAGGAAGGAAGGAAGGAAGGGAGGGAGGGAGGGAGGAAAGAAAGTTGACTCTGAAATGATGTCATTTTTATATTCCATTGCTATTTTTCCTAAATTTTATTTAGTATCTTTCAGGTCACACAGTGTAACATTTAAGAGAATTAGTGCAAATCATCATATAAGTCTAGAAACCTTAAGTTGAAGGGTTAGATGCAAGAATATAGCAAGCATTTATCAAATACTAGTTGAATCAAGTGATAAAAATAATTGGTGCATTCTTTCCCTTCTCACTTTAACTATATAGCCTATCTGCAGGTCAATAAGATGACAGAGTTGTAACCAAATTGGTGATGTCCTTGAATATGAAGTTGTGTGTGTTGTTTGAACTGATGCTAAAAAGGTAGCAAATAATAAACCAAAAAACTTTCTTGACCCTGGTGTTCATTTTTTTAAATCTTCAATGTCAATGTGAATGTAATGCATTAAAGTAATCCTCTACCTTCCCCCCACTTGGATTTGATGTAACTAGCTATTTGGGAACCTATGTTAAGCCAGAGGTTACTAATATTTACAGAATATAACAGCTAAGATAAACCTAAATGTTCTTTATCATTTTTATTTTAGATATGAGACCATTGATACTCAAAGTGTTATTAAAAGGTAAATTTGTAATCAGCATTGTACACTGTTGAGCCTCAACTTTCACCCATTTTTCGTGACCTCTGTGACAAGGAAGCTTAATGGTATCATTTTTAGTGACTAGATCAGTTTTCTGACTGTGTCTCTACATTTTCTATTCCAACATATTGCTATATCTCTTCTCACTATATTTAATTCTGTACTGACACAATAAACAGAAGATTTTCCAAGATTATACTGTAAGCCTCACAATAAACAATCACCACACACAATGATAAGCATAAGGTGATGATGTAAATGAGAAAATAAATCAACTACAGATGACTGCCGATAAAGAGAAAAGCAAGTTTATAACTTTTTTTTATAACTCTCCAACAGTAAAAGTTTTTGAATCAAAATCACAAAGCAACAACAAAAAATGAAATACTCTCTTGGCACATAGTATTTGACTCTAAACCATCGTCTCTGAATGATCTCTGGAGACAGACCGAGAATTCTTTCAAGGAAAAGCATGGTCTTAGCTTCTAAGAGTCTCAAGTTTTCCAGTAAGTCACTATCTTCTAGGATAGGAGCCTTCTTCAGCACATACAGGCTCTCTCCAACATGGTAGTTATTTAGAAATAAATGTCCCTATGAATCTGAGGTCTTCTAATTTGGGAGGTCATGTTAAAGCCACACTTCCATGTCTAAGGTAATATTGTACTACAAAATACAAAAGGAAAAAAGACAACCAGTTGTAGTCCCTTGTGGATATTGGTACCACATCATTCCTTCATTATGGTCCAGAGTGTTCAATTTCCCACCCATGTCAGGAGCATACAGTGAAAAATCACTATCAACCTGAATAACTAAATCTCAGTAAGTGAAATCATTCCAGTTAGGTGATGTACAGACCATGTGCCAATTTTTTTTCTTTTTTTGCTGGTCCTAGGGCTTGAACTGAGGGCCTGGGCATTGTTCCTAAGCTTTTGTTCTCAAGGCTAGAGGTCTATCACTTGAACCACAGCTCTACTTCTGTTCTCACTGTTGTTGTTGTTGTTGTTTGTTTAGTAGGGATAAGAGTCTCACAGACATTTATTTCTGCCCAGGCTGGCTTCAACCCTCCATCCGCCAATCTCAGCCTCCTGAATAGCTAGGATTCCAGTGGCATGAGCCACACTGGTGCCTAGGCAATGTGTTAATTTTTAGAAGCACAGGATAATTGAAGAAGTTTTTGGTGCATCTCAGTAAGCACTAATGAAAGACTTAACAGCACAATGTTGGTATGTTCAGACAATGTTTGTTTAGGTTCAGGCCAACAGTGCCCCAGGCTTTTGGGACTGATCACCATTTCAGCTATCAGACACAAGAGGAGGCTTGGAGTTACTGAGAAAATGTTTGCAGAGCAAAGATCATGCTTAACATCAAATCAACATCAAATTAGTTAATCAAAATAATAAGCAAATATTATCAACACAGTGGCAACACAAAATTTTCTCTGTGCAGTTACTCAAGCCTGTCACTTACTCTGTTATTAGAATTTCAGAAAATATGAGGTTTTGTGTTTTTATTATACTTCCATCTACCAAATTAAGCAGGTTGGCCCTTTTCTTTCTCTACTGCTTCATTTGCATTAAAATGGAATTAATCAAATTCTTATTTCAAGGGCTGCAAATAGGAACAAATGGAGATGTTATGTTTAAGCTAATTTAATTTAACTGTTGTAGTGGCCTTCTGGCATGGCATTGTATCCAATCAACACTTTTAATTATTTCAAATTAATTCATTATCAGTAAATTCTAAGACACCCCTAAGTGTGCTAAAATATATTTTGAATTTTCCTCATTGTAACAAACTCCTGTTTTCATTACAAACCTGTGGAATATGTCTTAGTGAACAGGAGAATTTCAATGCATTATACTTCTGGAAAGGAATCCTTGCATTTCAACATGCTAGGCATTGCTTCCTACATTCACATAGCAATTAAACTCTGACCTGTGGTTTTCTATGGATTCACTGTGGTTTCTTATTCTGTTCAAAATGGGACAAATAGAGTACTATCCAGTAACCAAAGGAGACCTGACAGCTCATGCAAGAATTGTCATTTTATATCCTCCTTTCAAAGAACTAAAATACTCAACTTCCCTTATTAACCTTCCTAATGTGTTATGCATAAAAAGAAAGTAGGTCTCGGAGGCATGTTTCAAGGGCTGGGTGAAACATTTTCCTTCATCTGAATCAAAGGCCTGCTACTTGGTGAAAAGAAATAAATCTATCCCAAGAATGGGGAAGAGGGGCATGAGCCAGTCACACTCAGCAATAGTCAGGACTGTCACAAAACTGCAAATTGCTGATGTTATCGATTCCTTTCTTTTTTTACAGAAACATCTTGGAACTTGTCAAGTTTTACTGGAGGTGATTTGCCCTTCATTAATTCAACAGACACTTTAATCTTGCAAATTCTTGACTTGTAATATTGTAATCAAGCTACTGCAAGGGGACATTAATCAATTAGTAGACAAGGAGCACTAGGTTCAACACCGTGCCATGATGTGCCCAGGCCTAAGGAGAAAGACTTCTTGAAATAGGCCTATTTAAAAAAAAAAGCTAACTGGTTCTCAGCACTGATGCTACAAATAGAATACTCATCCTCTCCCTTTGTTTTTGCCAGTAGGCACTGCTCTAAAAAGAATAAAAGGTAATAATAATAACAATGTCAATAGATTCCTAGGAGATTGTCTAGTTCAAAGAATGGTATAAATTGTGAAGACTTGCTTCAATGGGAAATGAAACAAAAGTCACTGTCACCTGTTTAATAACTGATCTGAGTACGGTTGCTGCCTTTACATCATTTCTTGAGATTATCACTGTCAGCATTGTAATAATGTATTTGAAAGCTTGAGTTTATCATTGTTTCAGAGGTCAAATCTGCAAGGGGGTAGCTCTGAATAACTTTATGCTTGCCTTTCTAAGTAGTGACATTACCAGTCCCAAACTCTTACCCTTTTCTATGTGGAACTGACTGTCCTCATTGCTTCTTAGATCCAGCTGAACCTTAGTTATCAGCCTAAAGATCACCAATCAAATATTCTTAATGTTTATATATTCATTTAAATGTAAACCAGTGGTTTCCAAATTTAAAACCATATTTCTTTCCCACTTCAATATTTTTTCTAAATAAAGATAAGAATGAAGCTTCCAGAAGTTAGCAAAAACAAGTTTTGGAATTGAAAACAGTTTCACAATACGCAAGAGAGTAAGGTGTCTTCATGTTCTTACAAGGCTTTTTGGTTTGTTTTTTTTTTCAGTCTACCCTTTTTTTCTTTCCTTTTAATTTTGTGTGCCAATACTAGGGCTTGAACCCAGGGCCTGGATGCTGTTCCTTAGCTTTTTTTGCTCAAGGCTAGCACTCTACCACTTGAACCACAGCTCTACTTTCTGGCTTTTGGTGGTTAATTGGAGCTAAGAGTCTCACAGAGTTTTCCTACCTGGATGAGCTTTGAACCATGATCCTCAGATCTCAGCCCCCTAGAAGCTAGGATTACAAAGTATAAGCCACTACTGCTCTGCTTTCAATCTATTCTTTTGATATCAATTTTAACCATTAGCTCTAGGTGAACAAGTAGAAATTCTCAAATGTATCCACTAAGCAGTTCAGAAGAAAAATAAGAGCAGAAAGAAACAGGGATCATTTTTCTTGTGTCTCAGAGATGTTGTCTCTTTCTTAATCACCTACACAACTATTTCCAAGAAGTTTCAAGAGCAACTGAGTGACACTGCCAGGGAGCAGGGCTAATATCACACATGACAAGCCGGCTTTCAGAACTAAGCACTAAAGTGGCTTACCATCATGTGACTTATTTTCAAGTGCCAGACAACAAATACTAGCAATTTGAAGAAAATGTTCATTTCCTAAGTTCCAGAGCCAAAGATAGGCACAAAGATACTGTGTACTATGTAATGAGTTGGTTGACTGTGGAGCTATAGGAGCAATAAACAGTGATTTTCCACAAGCCTTGAGTAAGAAGGCCCCCAGTGATGCTGCGTGTTTTGACACAGGGTTTCTATTAATGTAGAGGCCCAAGGATAGTGATAAAGAGAAGTCTTGTCAGTGACTCATCAAGAATAGTTACTTTTATTTTTACAGAGCAGAGATTTGAAGTAGTCACTGCCATTCTGTAACTGTGACAGCAAACATGATATCTTCTGAAAGATTGAGGCCTGACAAAAGTGGGGAGATGGAAGAGGATGTGGGTGGTGACATACCTAAGCCTGACTCTCTCCCTAAGGAAACTCACTCTGGGACAATTTTCCTTATTACCTAGCACTCACCCTTCTCTGCACTCCAGGACCTTCTAAGGATAATAAAACCTAGTATTTTAAAGTACTGTAAATCACTCTTGCTTGTTCAACAGGAACCATTTGATCATTCCTCTTTAAGATTCAGGGTGATCACAGCCTTTACTCATTGACCCATTGAAAAATACGTCATAATAGAGCAGATCATTTGTGTTCAAATTCACCCAACCAGATTTACCAGTGTTAGAGTCTCTCTGAAACATCGCTTGAGTCTTGAGTCACTTAGTCTGTGTAGCTACTCCCAAATTAGAAAAAGAATTCTTGCAAGAGTGATTTTCAGTTTAGAAAAGTGAGCAGTTAAGCAATTTTTCAACATAGACAAAAACCACTCGACCATCGATAGCCCTAAAGCTCTGATTCTTTTCCCCATGGCAACATTTCTTTTCATTTGTGAGCTTTTGACATTTTCCAGATCACTGATGAACCATTTTCACTCAACCAAAGTAGACATGATAGAATTATTAAACCATAAAGACTGTCCAGGTGAATGCAAATATCCCAATGATAAGTAAAGAAATAGGTCACTGAAGTAGGGCCTTTGGTCTTCATGATCTCAAACAACTCTATGCTAGCTCAAAGAGTCAAGATGTTTGAAACATACCATTTTTCCATCTAATTGTGTTGCCTAGACAGAAAAACTGCTCAGGTTATTAAGAATATTGTTAGGGGTAATGGAATTGAACTTTCTTGTTTGGTAATGATGGCTGGTGATATTCTACTACTAAAAGTCTCTTTGTTGTGCAAAGAGAAATAAATAACGCAGAGCAAATGTTATCTGATCTTTATTTACTTTTGGCAAACACATGAATAGAAGAGGTTGGAGGGCTCTTTTTCTACACCTATTTGGCATTTCCTTCAAAAAGGCAGTTCTTAGAGGTCGTCCATGCTCTTTCTAGGCAAGCAAGCTAAATCATGCAGCCTTGGCTACTTTCATCCTTTTATCATTGCTTTTCTGCTGTTCATACTTCTGTATCATCCACAAAATCTACTTAACAGAATGGTTCAAAGGAAATACAAACCGGTTATGGTTGTATTGTTCACACAAACATTTTCAGTTTTCCTTGTTACACCTCATGAACTAAAAACAAAATATTGGTTTAAATTGCTGGATACACTTATTTCATGGTGAATTGTATAATATCAATAGAAAGAAAAGGCTATTTTTTTCACAAATCAACCAAAATACACAACTTTAGAGTTTGGCTTGCTGGTGTCATTCCCATTGTTTAGTACTAACTGGTTACTGTGACTATTGAATATTAGTGTTTAGTTATTTGGCCCTGTTACGATTCCCCAGAAAAAGTTGAAATCAAAGGAAACTCACCTTCTGGAAGGGAAGCTTGGAAAGGTCATACTAACCCTTGTAACTCATGACTAATTGTTGATATTTCTTCCTTGTACCACCAGAAAGTTGATATTGTTTCTTCTGGTTTAGTTTTGGGTTGATGAACATGTAGATTTCCTCAAGTTGTATGCTTACCTCATGTACTGATCTGAAGCTTAGCAGAAAAAAAAACACCACACAATCTGTTCAGACCAATTTTCTTTTAAGAGCATTTGTCCAGAGGCAATGACTCTCCAGACCACAGAGCTGCAGAAGGTATTCAGTTATGCCAAAATCTTGAGGGATTTCCAAAGACAAACTAGATGTGTTCAAGGGCCTTAGATAGTGACACTTTTTGGAGTCCCTTGTTCCCTAAGATGTGGAAGTTTCTCTGAACACCCAATGGCTTCCCCTTGTGTGACAGCATGCACTGTGCTGTTTTGTAGGCTTCCTGTGGAGGGCAGGCTGTGAGGATGCAGCACAGATACTCATGATCATAACTTTCCCAACCAGCTGATGTGTGCCCTGAACTAATTTCATTTTACTTGTGATTGCTTTACTTCCCTAGATCTTTGATTCAATCTTTTGACCTTCCTGTTAATGACAGGATGTTTAGTTGATTTGAAAAGAGAGATGTCAATCCATTGGCAGCCACAGAAATATTAGTCTTTTTTGTTGTTGTTCCCTTTGGTTATGAGATCATAGAAAAAATCCCTGTGTTTGAATATAATGACGGCCGTAAATCTTCTGACATATATTGTGTGAAATGATATCCTCTGACACTATGGAGCATAGATTTTTCTGGATGCAGGAGGGTGAGGGTCATGGCCTAAGGATGGGAACAAAAGAACCAGGAATCTACTCCTACCTGAGTCCTATTCCCTGCTCCCTGCTTCAACCTCAGAAATTCACACTGGCGGGCTGGAGGTTTAGCCCAGCGGAAGGGCGCCCGCCCAGCAGGTGCAAGGCCCTGGGTTCGGTCCTCAGCCCTGGAAAAAAAAAAAGAAATTCACACTGGCCTCATTTTTCCTATATGTAGAAGAGAGTGGATACTTGCTTAGCTACCTCCTAGGGAGCTAGGATAAAGTACCTGAGGCTAAAAAGTATTGTCACTCATGCCTTAGTGTCAGAACTGCTTGTAGCACAGGGGATAGACTAAGAAAGGGGCAGGCAGTCATCTGAGGAGCACAACAGCAACAACTAACCAAGCAAAGAATCGAATTATTCTTAGTCACTGAATATAAATTTAAAAATGTCCCTTTAAAGGTTTATATGGAGTTTTTTAAATGGTTAGCTTTTTAATTAGAAAATCAATTCCTTTCTTACCCACATCATGTAGATGGACCATTTTCCTTTTAATCAAACTGAATTTTGTTAAATATTTATTTAAGTGCATCCAGAAACTTTGGCTCCTCCTGATGCCTGAGAACTCTGCATGCCTGATCCCCAAATTATATTTTATGACACTACTGTGTGGCATACCCAGTCCAGTACTAATGATATCAACTGTATTGTAAAAAACACTCCTGGGGAGGAATCCTTAGCAGATATGATTAAAAATTCAGAGTTTTGGTCTAAATTTCCATTTTCTTTTTATTTCTAAGATTATATATATATATATATATATATATATATATATATATATATATCACTTTACAACCTAATAGAAGGATATAAGACCTTGTTCTTGCTTGAATCTCCTTAGATGATGCATTTTGTGACTTTGTCTTAAATATTTCAGAAAGGTCTTTACAGAAGGGCTTCAGTAATGTATTGATATCCAGGAACGTTCATTTGCAGAAGTGTGAATTCTAATAAAGGACCAGTGAGATAGATGTAGAAAAGCAACCTGCACAACTTTCTGTAACATGTTTTCTCTTGCTTAAATAATTAAACCTGAACAGAGCTAACTGGAAATAAGATTTTGGAATTATAAATATTTGTAGTTTTTTACTCATTGAGCCAATATGTAGGAACACACTCATGACACGATACTAATGATAGTGTATTCTTGATGTGGCTTCATGAAGCAAAGTTGCTGTATACAAATATAGATATTGTACCACTATCTAGTAATTATATTCCTTTGTAAAAAGAACAAACAAGGGGCTGGGCACAAGACCTTTATTCTTATAATCCTAATCTCAGAAAACTGAGATCCAGAGGAACATGGTTCAAAACCAGCCCTGGCAGAAAACTCCATGAGACTCTTTCTTCAAAGTAACTAGCAGAAACCAAGGCTGGAAGTATAGCTAGTGGTAAAGCACTAGGTAAGCAAGCAAACTGAGGAATTCATATATATATATATATATATATATATATATATATATATTACATACATGTATAGGTACATATACATGAATTAATTGTTTAGAAAGCTTACCTTGAGGACTGGGTTTAGAATCATGTCATGCTTGGAACTACTATAGCATTTATATTCAACATACTCTACTCTGGCTTCTCAACTCTAACTACCAATTTTAAATTTTCAAATTGGTTAAACATTTCTAATGCATGATATTAGGCTTTCTGAAACATGATTTCAACCTAAGAAATTATGTGATCCATTAAAAAAAATCTTTCCCCAACACCAGACATTGTTTTGATAGACCAGTCAGTCATGAGTATAGTAAATGAGTAAAAATTAATTTGAACTTTCTTGGCCTTTTTTCCCCAAGATTCTATTATCAGTTATTTTCTAACCCAAAAGATAAAAACGATAAAACAGATAAAAATGATAAACAGAATGCCCCCCTTTCTTACAATGAAAAGTGATGACCTGCTTTTATTTGGTTTTCAACAAGAAAAGAAGACTGAAGTTGACTATTTGAACCAGATTGGGGATGGGGGAGGTGGGAGGCTGGCATGGAAGGTGGCAGCTTTTCTCATGAATTTGTCAGATAAAGACAAGAAAAGGCCAAATATAGGTAATGGGTGACTTGCCACAAAAGCCTGAAATGGTATCCACATTGGAGTTGGACGGCTTTTTGAAATGATAGTCTAGATTCTTCAACAGCCAGATGAAAACCAGTGATGACACTGCTCAGCTACTAAGAACACACCTAATTACTGAGAGAAAAGATACTTGACTCTCTCTCCAAAGCCCTTCTGGAAAACAAGAGACTCACTTGGTAAAAATGAGTATTTAGCATATATATATATATGTATATATATATACATATATATATATATATATGATTGTCCTGCTGTGTTCCAGTCATTCTGTAAACACCACACATCGAGGCTTTGTAAATGTAGTTGACAACTTTTTGTATCAACTTTACAAATGATTTTAAATACACATGTAAATTTAGCCCCAAAGAAGTATCTCATAATTTATTTCTTTGTGACTTAGCATATTCTAAACACAAAATTCTTTTTCATCCTTAGTTGGTGTGGGAGAAATGGAAGAATGAATCTTTTGGTCAATTGCTTATGAAAGGTTCTATGTGAAGCCTCTCTTTGGTAAACAGGGATAGTTACTTCTGAGTAAGAACCTTGCTTCTATAATAATTTCTACTTTCCTTCTTGGGAGCAAGCAGGTCAGAAGCCTCTAGAGACTAGTGAAGGGTGTACACACATGTTTTCCTGTTCTCAGAATAATCAGTGACCAAAAGGTCTGTGCCCTCTTTGAAACCAAATTGTACAACTGAAATTTAGGGGTAAGACAAAGCTATTGTTAAAGTGAGAGAAAAAGCATCTTTCATATTGATCCTTGTCTCAGTATTTTTTTTGAGGGGCGTCCGGTTGTGGGGCCTGAACTCTGGGCCTGGGTGCTATCCCTCAGCTCTTCAGCTCAAGGCTAGCGCTCTACCACTTGAGCCACAGCGCCACTTCCGGCTTTTTTTCTTTTTGCTTATGTGGTACTGGGGAATTAAACCCAAGGCCTCATGCATGCAAGGCAAGCGCTCTACCACTGAGCCACCTTCCCAGTCCTCTTGTCTCAGTTTTTACTATTTTCTTTTCACATTGAGGACTGGAATTTTTACCATGGTGAATGTCATTTTTATCTGGTGACTTCCATGCAGAAATGGTGAAAGTATTCATTACATGTGAGATGAAGAGAGATACAGCTTACATATGCACTTGACACCTTCCCAAGCACATTGAAAACCAAGTACAGTACTACCACTGATTTCCTTGTTTTGTCACATCTAGTGGAAAAATGGAAATGTTTGCACAGCATTAAACCATTGCACAATATAAACCCGTTTCCAAATGGCAAGGGTGTTTTCTCTTGACATTTGTTCTTCATTCTCTAGTTATTTTAAGCAAAATAAGTTTCACATAACTACCTCAGCTACTGTGGTTTTATTTAGAAACATGAGCTCATACACTTCACAATCAAAAAAAACTTTTCATTTAAAATTGCAAAAGGATAGTCAGTACCAAGCAAATTTCAGGAATTGATCAACAATACAAGCAACCAAACCTCAGGAGGTTTTATCTGTTAGTGTTAATTTCTAGGTTTGATTGGGGTGAAATCTTCCTTTCCACTCAACAAGCCAGGCTGCTCAAACTTTGCTTCATTTTGCCTTAAACATTCTGTGACTCTGTTCAATTTTTTTGTTGTTTGACATCTATCTCTGGAAAAAAAAAATCAATGTAACAGATGGCAGATGAACAGCAAACTGAAGAGAATGGACCCCTGATTTCTCAGTTCCCTGTTGTCAGCTGTCTGCCTGACATTCTGATTGTACAAAACTGCCATTTGTGTGTTTCTCTCTCCACCACAGAAATAAGGTATGTGTGTCAGGCATGGCAAGAACTTGTTTCCCTACACTAGCATAGTGCCTGAACCCGAATGAAAACCCTGGTGGTTCTTGTGATTTTCCTTTGTAAACATTGTACAAATGTATTTGGAATTTTATTTGAAACAAAGAATTAAGCAAGTTACAAAAAAAGTTTTTTTCCTTCCTGTAAATATATAGATTCAAGTTCCATGTATCTAAACATTCCATTAGCATTGGGATTGTAAGCGTGTCTTTATGAGCCAGAAGCTGCTGTCTCCAGGCAGTGACCTCTTGTGCTCTAGTTCAAAGCACAGTATGTGGAGTGTTTGATGTACTACAAGTACCACAGGTATTTTGGTCTGTTGAAGTAGGTTGCAATTTGTGATGAGATGAAGTGGAAAGTAGTACTTCCTATGAATAAATTTCCTTGGTTATCTGATTTTTCTTGTAAAACTTTAAAAACAAGAAAACTTGAAATTTTATATATTTGGATTTTGTAGATTTTTTTTAATTTTATTGCAACACAAGGTACCAAAATCATTAAATAAAGTACACTGTGGTCATTTTAACTGATGTCTGTTCTGGTTCTTTCTAAGTCCAGAAAAGGTGAGATCATAGAAAAGGTGAGAGTTGGGAGAAGGGCCTGTGGAGAGGCATTGCTCAGAACACTGGGAGGAAAATCTGAAAATGAGCAAAACTGAGCACTAATATACCTGGAATACATCAAAAATTAGCTTATCACATTTTCTTTTCATTACTCTGTGTGTGTGTGTGTGTGTGTGTGTGTGTGTGTGTGTGTGTGTGTTCATGCGTGCGTGCGTGGCTATTTGTATGCAGATACTGAGGTTTGAATTCTCTTGCTTGGTTTCTTCTACTCAAGGCTAGCACTCTACACTTGATCTATAGTTCCACTTTGGTTAATTGGAGATAAGAGTCTCACAGACTTTCCTGCCTGTACTGGCTTGGAGCTATGATCCTCACAGCTCAGCCTCCTGGGTGGCTAGGATTACAGATGTGAGCCACTAGCACCTGGCTTCTTTTTCTTTTTGGAGGTAAGGTATTGCTATGTTGGCCAGGTTTTCCTTGACCTAGAGATCTTTCTGGCTACAGAGTAGCTAGTAGCTCTGGCTACAGATTCATACTACTACATATAGCTTCAGTTTTAAAGGTATATTTCTTTACTTTATTTCTGAAAAGTGCTAAAGAATGGTCCTCAAAAAAAAAGTATAAAGCAAAGAAAGATCTGAGACCACAGAGTCTTAAAATTAAAATTCCTAGATATAAGTAAAAAGAAAGAATGTGTATAAAAGGTAATGTTTAAAGGAATTTGTCTATATGATTCCTTTTTCTGCAAATTATGCTTTATGTAATTGTTTTTCTTTAAAGAGTCTGGTTTATTTGAAATGAAGTTTTTATTCAGTGTACAGTTGTTCCTCCATCTCTACAAAACCTTCCTTTGGAAAATGCTAAAAAGGAGCAGAACATCTGACTCTCAGTGTTGAAGCTGATAACAGTAAGCAGTAGAAACAGATGAAGAAAGAATTAAAAGAAACACAGATGTTAAAACAGTTTTCAAGACATATTTATTTCTTTGTTAAAACAACTTACTATCACTTTTTTTCATTCTGATAATAATACATGCTAAATGTAAAACATTAAAAACCTCCCAGGTTGATAAGTTCATTCAAATCTTTTTGCAAACATGTGTATTTTAGCTGTTACTCTAGTGGTCTTTTTGTTATTCTTTTGTCAGTCATGGGGCCTATACTCTGGGCCTGGGCGCTGTCCCTCAGCCCTTCAGCTCAAGGCTAGTGTTCTACCACTTGAGCCACAGCACCACTGCTGGCTTTTTCTGCCTCTGTGGTGCTAAGGAATCAAACCCAGGGCCTCATGCATGTGAAGTAAGCACTCTACCACTGAGCCACCTTCCCAGCCCATAGTGATCATTTTTTAAGCTCACAATTAGGAGTGATGCATGATTTTAAGGTTATAAACATGAATAAACGTATTTTCTTCTTAAAGAATACAATCTAGTTATAATCTTAACTACTTAACTGAGATCCACAGATCTCAGTTCAAAGCCAGACCCAGGAGAAAAGTCTATGAGACTATTTTCTCCAATAACCACCAAAATACCAGAAATGGAACTGTGGCTCAAGTGGTAGAGTGCAAAAGCTCTGGGACAGTGCCCAGGCCTTGAGTTCAAGTCCCAGGACTGGGTTAAAACAACAACAACAAAAAATAGTCTGTTAGGGAAAGGAGGTCAAATACATTGATAATGAGTGGTGGGGAAAACAAAAAAGAAACACTAAGATTATTATGGGAAAACGTACCACAATCTGCAGCAGGGGGAGGGAGTCACAGCACACCTGTGTCCCTGTGTCAGTGAATAGGACAGAAGCCCCATGCCTTGTTGGACCACAATGGCTATAAGTGATAAGTGGACTTTTCCTACCTAAGCCATTGAGTTTGGTGTTGGACAGTGCAGTAGTTAGCCTTTTCTGACATTTACAGACACATTCCATGGACCAGCAGCATACAAGCAGCTCAACTGGGAGTACAATGAATTCATCATGCTCTCTAATTGAGGTTCAAAACCAGAGGGAAAACATGGATATTTGTCTAGATATTTTTATATTCTTTTCAATCAGTGAGGAGTGGGAACCTTATTATAATTGGAAAACCAAATTTGTATTTAAAGGGAAAATTTTTAAAAAGAAAAATTAAAAACAATCCTGAAACTGAAAATATAGTAAGGAACTCAATTTGCTCCTAATTAACCTAAAAGGACAATAAAACTCCAAAAATGCCCCCAAGTTACTCAGAAAATTTGACAAAGTGATTATGAAGTATAATTGAAGAATAAATGTACTGGAATAAGAAACTGATTTGTTTTTAATAAAGATAAGGTACTGATGAATTCTTGCCCTCACAAACTTCTTTGAGTTATAATAACCTTAAGAGTCTACTACAAGCACAGAAATATACACATCAAAAATACATCTCCAAAGCCAAGTGCAAGTTACTCATGCCTATAATCCTAGCTACTCAGGAGGCTGAGATATGAGAATCATTATTCGAAGCCAGCCTAGGCAGGAAAGTCCCTGAGATTCTTCTCTCCAATTAACCATTGGAAAACCAGAAGTGACGCTATGGCTCAAAGTAGTAGAGCACAAGCCTTGAGCAAAAGAGCTTAGGGGCAGAATCCAAGCCTGAGTGCAAGCCCCACAACTGGCAAAAAAAATCTCCAAAAAGCTCAGAAATATTATCTATGCATATTTAAATACGTGAATGTAATATATGGTAAGTTAAGAACAGTGGAAAGGAACAGCCTCTTCAATAGACAGTCATCACTAGGGACATCTTTTTTTTTTCTCAAGAATAAGATCATGTGGATCAGATATAAGGTAAAACACCACAGGTTCCATGGTGTAATAATGAGCCTTGTGGATTCTAAAGAAGCCCAACTAAGAAATTATATATTGACATGTCAAAGGACATAGCGAGCAAGATCAATAGCCCATGGATTGGGAGAAGATCTTCCCTGGCTATACAACAGACAAGGGTCCCATATCTAAAACATATTTAAAACTCAAAACAATAAATCCCCCACAAACAAATCCTCAAAGAAACAATGGCCCAATTAATAAGTGGGCTAAAGACTTAAAGAGAGACTTCGCTGAAGAGGAAATAAGAATGGCCAATAGACACCTGAAGAAATGCTCAACTTCTTTAGCCATAAAAGAAATGCAAATTAAAACAACACTGAGATTCCACCTTGCCCCAGTTAGAATGGCTATACTCAAGAAATCTAATAACAGATGCTGGAGGGGATGTGGCCAGAAGGGAACCCTACTGCATTGTCGGTGGGAGTGTAAACTTGTTCAACCACTTTGGAAAGCAGTATGGAGGTTCCTCAAAAGTCCACATAGAGCTCCCCTATGACCCAGCAATCCTACTTTTGGGCATTTACCCAAACAATCACAAACAAGGCCATACTAAAGCTATCAGCACAACTATGTTTATCACAGCATTATTTTCCATAGTTAAGATATAGAATTAACACAGATGCCCCTCAGAAGATGAAATGATCAAGAAAATGTGGTATCTATACACAATGGAATTCTATGTCTCCATCAGAAAGAATAACACCACTACATTTGTTTAGAAATGGAAAGACTTGGGAAAAATTATATTAAGTGAAGTAAGCCAGGCCCAAAGAAACATAGTTCCCATGATTTCCCTTATTTGCAATAACTACTATATGTCTAGGACAAGCAGAAAAGGTCAAAAGCTATGTACATATGACTATATAAGATGATGCTAAGTGAAATGAACCCCAAGATAGGGACACAAGAGGTTTTATCTTTCTTGCTGTTGTTTTTAATGTATTTATAATGTACTATGTGATTTTTTTCTTTGGTATGTTTGGTATTTTTTTTCTTCCCCCACGGTATAACTCCTGTTTTCACTGTACTTGATTCTGGTGTCCTACATCTTGTATATACGTTTTTCTAATTTGGGGAGGGGAAGGGGAATAACAAAATGCTGAATAAGGATACGGGTTGACCCATTGTAACAATGAAATGTACAAGATACTATGTTGAAAATGAACTTTACAGCTTCGTAGTGGGAGGAGAGAGGAGTTGGGGAGATGAGGAGGGAAAGGATGGTAAGGGAAAAACAAAGGAGGAGGTAACAATGTACAATGTATAGGAAATGTACTCATTACCTTATTCATGTAACTATAACCCCTCTGTACAGTATCTTCACAATAAAAATATATACTGAAAGGGGAAAAAGAAATTATATATTGATAGTGTTTTGAAATTAGAAATATTTTCTACATCTTATTCCAATGCATGAAAAAGTATAATCAGCAATCATATATATATGTATATATATATATAGTATATATGTGTAACATATGGTATATATACAGTATATATGAGACATTACATATAGTATATATGGAATATATAGTACTCTATACACACACACACACACACACACACACACACACACACACACACACAGAGGTATATCTCCTTTACTTTCCTTAAAAGAGAAACACAAATATCCAAAAACAATTGATAAAAATACTGACCGTAAGCCTGGAACAGGTGGCTCACACCTGTAATTCTAGCTACTCAGGAGGCTGAGATCTGAGGATCATGGTTCAAAGCCAGCAGAAAAGTCCCCATGACACTCTTATCTCCAATTAACCACTAAAAATGAGATGTGGAGCTGTGACTCAAAGTGGTAGAATGCTAGACTTGAGCAAAAGAGTTCAGGGACCATCCCCAGGCCCTGAGTTCAAGCCCCACACCCACAAAAAAAAAGGTGGAAGAGGAGGAGGAGGAGGAAGAAGAAGAAAACAGTTATGATAAAAGAAATTGAACTATGTGTCAGAGACTCATTCCTAGCTCCTCAGAAGTTCAGGTCTGAGGGTCACAGTGCAGAGCCATCATTGGCAAATAAACCAATAAACTCTTATCTCCAATTAAGCAGCAAAAAGCCAGAAGTAAAAGTAGGATTCAAGGGGTAGAGTGCCAGTCTTTAGTGAAAAAGCTAAGAGTCAGAGGTCCTGAGTTGAAGCCCTAGTACCAGAAAAACAACAACCAAACTACTATCTGGTTGGTGTGGACAGAATTCCTTGGATAAAATTTTGAAAAGAATGTAACCATGATAGGGAAACATTGAAAGTTTGTCTGAAGGCCTTATATACAGACCTAGTTTATGAGGGTAAGTCTGCAGAGACAGGAAAGCTTTTCTCAAAGCAAAGGAGGGAATAAGAGAGAGAAGGGGGGAGGGAGAGAATAAGCTCTCTGGTCTCTTCTTAGAGTAACAGCCCATCATGAGGACCACTCTCATCGCCCCCATATAAACATAATCATCAGCCAATGCAAGTGACTCACACCTTTAATTATCAAGAGGATGATAGTTCAAGGCCAGTCCAAACAAAAAAAAGGTCCATGAGACCCCATCTCAATGAAGGAAACTGAGTATGTGCTACCCACAACCCCTCTATCACAGTCAAAAGATGTGCTTTGGCAAGAAGAGATACTACAGGCTTGGCTCAGAAGTAGAGTGCCTGCCTAGTAAGCATAAGGTCATGAGTTCAAATCCAAGTACTGCTAAAATATAAAATAAACTTAATCATTACCAAAGGCTCTCATGTTCAAATGCCATCACATTGGGGGTTAGAATTCCAACACCTGAACTAGAAGGGGTGGTGGCACTATTTAGTCCAAAGTCATTTGTAACAGCCTCCAAAAACTCCAAAGCTGAGATTTCTGTACTCTTAACCTAATTATATACTTATCACTTTTACAAAAGATTTCTTGGGATTAATACTTTCTTGGGAGCATCATTCTGATCGACAGTTGCTAAAAAACTGAAGTCCTCATTAATTTCAGACATAATGAATTCAATTGTTAAACTTGTCTTTAACAAGAACAGAAATTGAGGGTAATTAGGAAATAATGAAGTCTTTGCCAAAAACAGCAGTTGATTTTTAAGAAAGGAAAGAAAAGGTAAGTTACAGAAGGCCCTGGAAATATTCTAATGTATATAGGAACTATATTTCAGAAGAGATGATCCAAAATGCTTCAAACACCACACCATCTATGCCAGTGTTTAATCCATAGTATTTCTACTCCAATTACACATATATTTCAGCATATAATCAATTTAATGTAGCCACACTGGGCCACTAACAATGCTTGTACTCTGTTCATATATTGACTCACACAGTGATTTTAAACAGAACCAAATGTTCAATGACATTATAGGATATATAACCCAATTGTCTTGGAGATGAATGCCCATTCTTGCTAATTTCCATATGAGCCAATGTTAAAAGTACCACTGGGGGGCTGGGAAGGTGGATTAGTGGTAGAGTTCTTGCCTTGCATGCATGAGGCCCTGGGTTCAATTCCTCAGCACCACATAAGCAAAAAGAAAAAAGCCAGAAGTGGTGCTGTGGCTCAAGTGGTAGAGTGCTAGCCTGAGCTGAAGAGCTGAGGGACAGCGCCCAGGCCCAGAGTTCAGGCCCCACGACCGGACCCAAAAAAAAAAAAGTACCACTGGAATAAGAGAACCAAGGAGGGCTGTAGAAAGACCCAGAGGCTGCAGGGGCTGGCTGGACATGTGGCCTCTGTGTGTGTGGGGGGGTTCCCTAATGATAAACAAGCAGCAGGAAGTTATAGAAACAAACCTCCACCATCCTTCATGAGAGGAGTTTTGGAATCCAGGACAGCAGCTGGCAGATTGCTTGCCCAATTCCATCTTTGTGAGGACACCTCATCTCTGGCAGCCTCCGGGCGTCTTACCAAATGTCCTCATCTTGAACACAATCAAACCTGGCCTAGGGATGCCCACACGCCATCTACAGTTCTGTGCTTTCTGTTAACTCTCAAGCCTGAGTGTCTGGTGGCACTGCGCCACCTAGTAGGGTGAGAAATGGTCTAGACAAATTGAAGGTCAGGATGAAATGAGGAACAGGAAGACAATGCAGAAAGACAGAGAATAACTAAAGTCTGGTTTACTAGCTCCTCTCTTCCTCCCCTCATCCTCAAGCCCCCACCTCCAATGCTGCTTCACTGATATGTGTTATGGATTGATTTATATGTTGAAATCTCCACCCTCTGCAGATGGTACCATAAAAAGGTGATTATTGAGGTGATTAACAAGGGTCATTAAAGTGAACCCTAAAATGGTATGGCTTATGTTCTCTTTTCTTTGTTTTTTTGCAGTGCTGGAGCTAAACTTAGGGCTTCAAGCTGGCCACGCTGCATGCTACCACTTAAAGCACACTCCCAGTCCTTTTTACTTTGGGGGAGTTTTGTTTGTTTGTTTGTTTGTTTGTTTGTCAGATAAGGTCTTTCACCTGATCCTAGCCTCAGACCAGGATCTAACTGCTCCCAAGTAACTGGATAGTCAACTCCAGTTTGTTTTTGAGATATGGTCTCACTGATATTTTGCTCAGGCTGACCTCAAACTGATTTTCCTGACCCCTTCTGCATAATTGAGATCAGAAATGCATCCTATTAAGATCAGACTGTGTATATTTGTATCTGTGTTTGTGTGTGTGCATTGTGTATATGTGTGTATATATACACATATGTGCATATATGTAAGTATGTATGTGTGTATGCATGTGTTTTTTCAGGGCTTAGGATCCAACCCAAAGCCTCACATATACTAATCACAGCCTCTACTACTGAACTATCCCCAGCCCTGCAATAGATTTTCAGTGTGTATTCCTTAACATCATAGCTATCAAGGATGATGGGTAGGGGCATACTCATGCCAGGAAAGAACAGATGCTGCTTGGAGATCTCACTCTCCTGATGAGGTGACATTTGGCTCCAAAGTTGACAGTACTAGAAAAACTCCCAGTCAACAGACAGCAACAATAACCAGATACGTGAGGGAAGGATGGTCTCTATCCAGCCCCTCAAAATTCACATGACCCACCCACCATCTCCACAGTGAAAACATTGAGAGACTTCAAGGGAGGAGTACCAAGAAAGTGCCCACCATCCACCATCCTTTTATTATGTGAGTGTGTGTGTGTGTGTGTGTGTGTGTGTGTGTGTGTGTGTGTGTGGTGTAATAGGGTTTGGTAATAGGGCTTGAACTCAGGATCTGGGTGCTGTCCCTTAGCTTTTGTTGCTTAAGGGTAGCACTCTACTATTTGAACCACAACTCTACTTATAGCTTTTTGGTGGTAATTGGAGATAAGAGTCTCACAGACCTTCCTGACCAGGCTGTCTTCAAATCATAATCTTCAGATCTCAGACTCTTGAGTGGCTAAGATTACAGGCATGAGTCACCAGTGTCAGTATTAAGACTTGAACTCAAAGTCTCTTGCTCTCTCTTAGCTTGCTTTCACATGACTGGCTCTCCACTGCTTGAGCTACACCTCCAAACTGGCATTTTGCTAGGTAAGTGTAGATGGAGTCTCACAGGCTTTTCTCTTCCTGGTTTTGAATATTAATCTTTTGGGTCTCAGCTCCTGAGTAACTAGGATTTCAGGTGTGAGCCACTAGCACTTGGCTCCCTTACATCATTCTTCATCCTGAAAAAGGAACAAAATGAAATCGTTCATTGTGATTTTAGACCAAAAGATTTTAAGGTTATCTTGCTCTACAGCTACAGTACCTGATCATCTGCTTATAAATCCATGCAATAAGAGAGCAGGAACAGTTGTGATGTTTTTAGAAACAAAGAAAAATGAAATGGAAATTGCCTAAAAGACATTCAGCTACAACTTAGTCTCATATTAGGGTAAAATAGACATGTAAATTGATAGCAAAATTGACGAGTAACCTTTTTCTAGGATATATTTCCATTTATTTGTGTGTGTTTATATTATCTTTAAAAGGTTGTACCAAAAATGTTGTACCAAAAAAGTTTGTACCAAAAAAATGACCTAAATAGGAACTGTGCTATAAAATTCCCAAATCCTAGGTGTGAATTTAATGAACTTCAGATTTAGTAATAGATTCTTAACTGTGATATTAAAAACTAAGAGATACAAATAAAATATAGATAAATTGGACTTTGTAAAAGAATTTTTATTTCTTTTTTTTCTTTTTTATTTTTTTGTCGGTCGTGGGGCCTGAACTCTGGGCCTGGGCACACTGTCCCTCAACTCTTCAGCTCAAGGCTAGCACTCTACCATTTGAGCCACAGTGCCACTTCTGGCTTTTTTTCTGCTTATGTGGTGCTGAAGAATTGAACCCAGGGCCTCATGTATGCAAGGCAAGCACTCTACCTCTAAGCCACCTTCCCAGTCCCATGTAAAAGTATTTTAAATGTCATGGGAGACAATTTGGCAGTTTCTCAAGAAATTTTCAATCCACAAAGATAGGGTACATTTCTGATTATTTGTGTCCTTAATTTGTTTCATCAAGGTCTTTCAGTTGTCATTGTTTAACTCTTTACCCTCTGTGGTTAAGCTTTGTCCTAAGTATGTCATCCTATTTGACTCTATTTTAAATAACCAAATCTATTATCAAGTAACACTACCAAAAAAATCTTTCAGGGCCAAACTCAGTGGCTTGTGCCTAAATCCCAGCTCCTCAGGAGGAGAACATTGGGAGAATTGTCAGTCTTATTGCTCTCTGACTACAGAAAAGAGCGAACCTCTCTGTTAAATAAGATATAAAACTTCAGAGATGTGACAGCAATAAATAGATGAGAAGCCAGGCCGCCATCTAGTCTTGAAACAAGCCCTCTGTTATATACCCTGGAGCCAAGCCCCCCTGATCCTTCCCTTAAAAGCCAGAAGTTGTCTCTCTGTAGGAGGATTGCAGACTTTGAGACTGAAGTCCCTGAACTCCTCATTTGCAGGGCAAATTAATACACTTTAATCTTCCTTTTCCTCCAAATCCTGTTATTATTATTTGTAAATTGGCACTGAGTCTAAGAACTGAGCTTTCCATCGCAGTGCAATGTGAAAACAATCTTAATTCTCCCTTAATTCTCAGTCCTTGTGTCATTTTCCTGTGCAAAATGATACATAGAAACATGTACTGATTACATATGTGCAATATATATACACACATATATATATATATATTCTTAACCTGCATGTATAACTACAGAAATGATTTTACTCCTTCCTTGAATTTAGATGCCTTTTTGCTTTCCTTTTTGAATGGTTTAGGTTGGCAGAAAAACTGAGAGGAAGGTACAGAACTGTCCCATATGCCACCTGCCCCCATACATGCACAGCCTCCATTAGCTACATTCCCCAACAAGTTTCCACTTTGGCTATAGTTATGAACTGATGACATATACCATTACCACCTAAGGCTCAGTTTACATTAGGTGCAGAATGGAGGAGCAGGAAGAGCTTTGGAAAGGGGGGAACAATGTACAAGAACTACCCGTTGCTTCAGAGTTGCTTAATTAATAGGGTTAATAACCAATGGCTTACACCTTTAATCCTAACTGCCCAGGAGGCTGAGATCTGAGGACCATGATTCAAAGCCAGCTGGGGCAGAAAAGTCTATGAGAATCGTACCTCCAATTAATCAGCAAACAGCAAAAGCGGAGGTGTGGCTCATGTTGTAGAGCATACTCAAGCAGGAACATGAGGCACTGAGTTCAAGCCCTAGTACTGGCACCAAATATAAAGAAAAAAAGGAAAGAACATAAATGTATTTCATAAAATTCTGAAGGCTGAAAGTCCAAGATCAAGGCACTAGCACTGCTTCCAAGATGGCACTGTAATACTGCAGCATCTAGAAGAGAGGAATCTGTATTTACACACGGTAGAAGAGCAGAGGGGAGGAAACATACTCCTGCAAGCCCTGTTTATATATGCCTCCAATATTCCCAACATCTTCCAGAAGATCACACCTCCCTGCTCCACTGCACGGAGGAATCAAGTTTCCAACACAGGAATTTAGAGAGACAAGATAGCAATGTAAAAATGTTTTGTCTGCCAGATCTTCAAACAAAATTTACACACTAGGATGAAATACTATATTTATTCTGCAGTTTAATGTGGTATGTGGTAGCCAACTCCTACCAGCTCCAGAAATATGCTGAATGGTTCTGCAGGAAGGTTGTCAGGTGACTGTTATCATGAAATTGACTCCTGTGAGAATATTTATACCAGGAAAATTGACTTCTGATACAATTTGGATACTTTCTGTAAATCTGTTTAAGGATATTAACAAGCACATCATTCTCCCAAACTCTACAGGTATAAGGACCTCAAGTAGAAGGTGAACAATAAGCAGTCAAAGTTTCCTGCACTTTTATCTACTTCACAAAACATGGTAACCATGCAGTTTACCATGCCTGTAATCTTAGCCTCTTTCAAAGCTGATCATGGTTCAAAATCACACTGGCCAAAAAAATAAAAAGTTTATGAGACTGCTTCTCAAACAATAGCTGGATGCAGTGGTTCACACCTGTTCTCCTAACTTGATGGGAAACATAAGTAGATGAGTTGTAGTACAGGTACATGCCTGGGCAGGAAGGCCAAGAAGCAGACCCCATCTCAAAAGTAACCAGTACAGTCCAGGGCCAGTGGCTCACACATGTAAGTCTAGCTACTCAGGGGGCTAAGATTGAGATCATAGTTCAAAACAGCTGGGGAAGGAAAGACATTGGGACTCTTAACTCCGATTAACCACCAAAACATGAGAAATTTAACTGTAGCTCAAGTGGTAGGACACCAGCCTTGAGGGTGAGTGACAGTTTCTAGTTTCTTAGTTCAAACCCATACATAAAAACACATACATAAAAACAGTGCAAAGAAAAAGGCCAGAAGTGTAGCTTAGTAGTAGAGTGCTTACTTAGCAAACACAGGGTCCTGAATTTAAAGTCTAGTATTACCCCCACCAAAATGTTTGTTCATCTACCTATTCTTGAAATTTAATCTTAATATTTCCACCTGCTCTCTTTTTGTTCCTTTCCTCCTACATATATGTTATTCCTCTCTCACATTTTTCCCTCCTTCAACATAGCTATTCTATGAGGGAAAGGAATGAGGAAATGAACACTTTCTTCCCAACTCTGAAAACAAAAAGAAAATGCCATTGGATGTTCCAAGCATCAGTGATATGTTATAACATATTACCCAGTCATCAAAAGCAAAATATTTCTAAGTACTGATGTGGGAATTTGAGATTTCAAAATAAATCAAGGTAATATTTTGCTACTTCTAAATGGCCAGAGGTGAATCAATACGGCAAGATGAATATTTCATTACTCATTTACAAGGCACTGGCCTCAAATGTTTCATAGGATGCACAATTTTGTGCTGTAAGTGATTTCTACAATTCTAAACATATCAAATAATGGCTATTTATATGTAGAAAATATAAGATGAGTGAAAATCGACCTCTTTGTTCACAGTAGCCTGTATTCTACCAAGTATTTTGTGTGCTTATAATTTCTTACTACAAATACTCTTTATTGACACAGTGGAATCATCTTGTGTATTGTCTTGCAACCTGTACTTAGCCTTAGTAATATATATATATATATATATATATATATATATATATATATATAGTCATTCTTATGTTCATTGTGTTTTAATCCAATAATGTTTGTCAATAACATCTATGTACCTTGTCAGTAAATAGAAAAATTTTTTGGTACGAGTCCTGTGTCTTAAGCTCAGGTTGTCCCTGAGTTTTCTGCTCAAGACTTGAACTATGACGGCTAATTGGAGATATGAATCTCACAGCCTTTCCTGCCTAGACTGGCTTCAAACTGCTATCCTCAGATCCCAGCCTCCTGAGTAGCTAGGGTTACAGATATGAGCCACTGGCACATGGCTACTAACTATCCCTTTATAAACTTGTATATTTTATTGTGCAGGTATACTGTTTATTCCATCCATTCTCTTGGATGGTACTGAACTTTAAACTTAGAACCTCAACCTTATTAGAATGGGTTGTTATCACCGAGCCATGTATTCACGTCCATTTTCTGTGTTTATAATGGTGATTTTTTTTAGATAAGACTTTGCTTCCTCCCCAGGCGTGTGCCTGGATCATTACTCTTCTGTTTTTTTTTTTACTTCCTGTAGTATCTAGAATACCAGGTACATACCACCATGCCTAGCTTCTTCCATTGAGGTGGAATCTGATAGATTTCTCTTCCCAGTTGTCTTGGAACCACAATCCTCCCAATCTTAACCCCACATGCAGTTAGAATCTCAGACAAGCACCAACACACTCAGCTACTAGTTGAGACGGGATCTCAAAAACTTTCCTACCTGGGCTGGCCTCAAACCATGATCCTCCCAATCTCTATCTCCCAAGTAGCTGGAATTACAGGTATAAGCCACTGCCATATGGCTGATCTGTTCTTATTGGTGAGTAATGCATTATTTACTTTTCAATACTGTTAAAAAAGAATGCCATAATGTTTGCTTTTGAATGGTTGATTTTTATGAGTATTTCCTAGAAACTGGATAAAAATGAATATATTTTGTGTGTGGTGTGTTGCTGAAGATTGAACTCAGGACCTTGTACATCTTAGACAAGCACTCTACCACCTAACTATATCCCTTATACTTGAAATCACTTTAATTCTGGGTATATATTCTAGATCAGAAGTTCTCTGAAAATGCAGCCATTTACAATATTACCAGCAGATAAGAGAATGACTTTAGCTAAACACCTTAATTAATATCCATTATTGGAAGTGATGCTGTGGCTCAAATGGTAGAGTACTTGCCTTGAGCTGAAGAGCTCAGGGACAGTGCCCAGGCCTAGAATTCAAGCCCCACGACCAACAAAACAAAAAAAAATCCATTATCATGTTTTCATCTTGTCAATATGGAAAATATAATAATATAATAAAAATAAAATATTTTATTATTTCCTATCAGAAAGTCCCTGATTGTTTAATTGTCTTCATTTCTTCTAGTACATTCCAATTTATAGGATTAGCATTTACAAGAAATAGCTCAAGCTAAGTTTTACTTACATTTACAAATTTAGCAAAATCAAATCACTTATTGAGTAGTGACATGAGGACTCTATTTTTTATATTAAAATTTTACTTTGGAGACTATCTTATGTTATCCAAGGTACTTTAGACACTTTTCTCACCTCAATGTTTGAAATACTTTTTATTTCTGAAAGGAAAAAGAGAAAATGGGCTGTTTTATATGTTATTTAATGTATGAAATTGTCCTCTTTAAAATACAAAAAGTGATGCCAGGTGCCAGTGGCTCACGCCTGTAATCCTAGTTACTCAGGAAGCTGAGATCTGAGGATCATGGTTCAAAGCCAGCCGAGGCAAGAAAGTCGGTGAGAGTCTTATCTCCAATAAACAACCAGAAAACCAGAAGTGGCACTGTGGCTCAAGTGGTAGGGCGCTAGCCTTGAGCTGAAGATCTGAAGGACAGCGTTCAGGCTGAGTTCAAGCCCCATGACTGACACACACACACACACACACACACACACACACACACACACACACAAAATACAGAAAGTGACAACTGACTCTGAGTTTCTGAAATGTCCTTGCAATATCTCCCAGAACACTGAAAATTAAGATCTTTCTGTCTAATGGGTTGCTTGACATAAACATTATTATTTTAGGAACAGCCATGATCTCTTAAATTGTTATACAGTCTAAATTGTCTTTGCATTCTTTCTGTGAACTTCATGAAATCCTGTTGAAACAAAATGTCTATTATGAACAAAGAAACATTTTTCTGACTAGGTGCTGCTAGGGCTGGGTGTTCTGCTCTTAAGTAATTGATTAGGTGATCTCTTAATCCATTTCAAAAGCAATCACATAAACTGGGAACCTAAATTATGGTCATTCAGAATAAGAGTTAGTAACTGGATAGGGATAAAACCTGTGTGGACTGCCTGCCCAGTATGCTTGCTAATCTCTTTTCAGTTACATATCCTTCAGCAGAAGTAAAACTTTACCTTGCCAAGTAATTTCTGAGTCTTTTCTGGATAATTTCTGGGTCTCATGACACCTCTGATTCTAAAGGTCATCTCCAACAACTAGTTCAGGTTACTCAATACACTAAAATAGTTTTGATGGATGCAACAGAGCAATTCCTTCCATTACAAGTCACCCAACAACAACACAGTTAGACCACACTATCCCTTGAACCCCCTTACTTTGTTCTTCAGGCATTTATCAAAAAATCAATAAATCAGTTATAGACTAAGCTCTTATTCAACAATTCAAATGTATTTTTCCAGTTCTGAGTCTTTAAAAAAAATAGAAAGAAGAAAAAGGAAATAGGAAAAGAAGGAGAAAAAACTATTATTTCACTAGAAAGAATGAGAGAAGGGAGACAGAGGAAGATGGCAGAGGAGCAGGTAGGAACTTACCACACTCTTGCATAGAAACCAGTTCTAGTGTTCCAGTGAAAAATACAAGGCTAGAGAGTCACACCAGAGAGTTTGGCCAGAGAGGAAAAATTCAAGCAGCTTGTTTAAGAAGACAGATTAGAGCATTTGCCTGCAGCCATGAAAGAGCCTGTGACAAAGACACAGGAGACAGTGACAGCGGCTTCTACTTACACCAACACAAACCAACAAGGAGTGGAAATCTTCATCCTGCTGAACACAGACCAACGCAGACCATGGATGTCCAAAAACCAAAGGAAAGGTGTGAGTACCACAAAACCATCCTCCTTCCTTCTCACAGAACAGCATTTGGAAGGTAGCCCCTCCCCCACCACTGGAGAAGAACACCATCTTTGATACTGGCTAAGACTAGGCTAGAGCAGCTAGCAGATGACTCAGGCCTTAGAAGCAGACACTGATGAGCCATTTTTGAACAGGTCAAAAGAACCTGAGCAACAGGGCTCACCTCCACCCGGGGGGAAACTTGCCCATCCAAGGCAGTGGAACCTCCACCCAGGGTGTGGTGACTTTCTTCACTCCGTAAACAGAGCCAGAGGAGGCCTGCCCCTCTGTAGCACAAGCAACAGTTCCCAGCTGCAGGAGGGTAACAGAAAAACAATTTGAAAGTGGAAACTGCATAAATCCTGAGAGAGATTCCAGGCTGGGACACAAGAGTATCTCAAGAGCTAGCCCCTCAAGGAAAAGCTACTGATTGCTGACAGGCCACAATCCTACCCATATTCAAGATCCCTCACAGTGACTCCAAGCTAGAGGAAGGAGCTATCTCCTTCTTGTGCGACCCACCCACTGAACTAGTCTGGGAGGAGAGTCACAAGTATTTGCACAGGTAAGACAGATCCTCCTTCTGCCCTGCTCAAACAACTGATTTAAGAAACCTAATAAGCTACAGGAAAACCAAACACCATAAGCAAATCAGAGACTCCACCAAGAGACTGGATATGGACAGAGGGGAGACACAAGATTCCCAAAATAAATCAAAGAATTATTTTTTCTACTTAATTTTTTAAAAAAATTTTTTCTACTTTTTTCATTTTTGCCTCTGCCCCCTGATTTTCCCTTTTAGTGCATTTTCTTAATCATTGTTCTGCTCAGCCCCAGGTATATACCTATCTTTGATTATTAGACCTTATCCTTCATTGTGTGCAAACTTTATTCAGACATCGATTACTTAATTCACAATTTCTCAACCTTAGTTTCTTTAATTGTAGTATTATTTCTTTATAGTTTCTTTAATTGTAGTATTATTTCTTTATACTTATTTAAATTTTAAATTTTAAATTTTTTTCCTTTTTCTTTTTGTTTCTTCTCCTTACTTCCTCTCTTTTTCTTCCATCTGACTTAGGTCTTAGTTATCTTCCCCCTCACTTCCTTTCTTCTCTACATTGCTCTAATCTTATTTTCTCCTCACAATTCTCCCTATACTTATTAATTTCTGTTCCCCTGACTCCTTTGATTTTTCTTAGTCCATTGATCCCTAGTTGTCTGTTGTTGAACTAGATTGTATCTGTATTCATTTTGACTGTGTCGAAAAATCTGTAAAACTACAGGGCTGATGCTTGCCTAAAAATAGTGTTCTAGCCCAGAATTTATTGTGCTTTCATACCCAAATGGGCAGAACAAGCCATAGAAACACAAGAAAAATGGCAAGTTAAGCAAGCCTCATCTCCCACTCATGATAAACAGGCACCAGAGCAGTTAATGAATAATACAGAGGAGAGCAACCAAAATGCTCTACAAACACTACTGGTAAACATGGCAAATGAAAAGATTGAAAGCCTGAAAAGGGCTCTGCGTGAGTGTGATAGGGAAATGCGTGAGAATGATGAGAATAACCAAAGATTCATAGAGGGATTCGTGGAATCCACAAAAGTTGAGGAATCCATGGAGGCCACAAAGGGAAAGCTGAATGAATTCCAACAGTAGGAAAGGGAATCCAATGAAACTATAACCAACCAAGGGAGTTGAGTGGAAACACTGAAAACCAAATCAAGGAGGTAAAGAAGTCCATACAAGATCTAAAACAAAGCTCCAACAAAGAAACTGAAGTCATCAAATCTGACCAATTAGAATGAAAGGAAATAAAAAACAAAGTAGAAAGTCTTGATAGTAGGTTAGACATGCAGAAGATCAAATCTCTGGGATTGAAGAGAGCCTAGACATGATTGAGAAAGAACATACAAGAATTCAAGATAAATCCAAGAAATATGATAGATCCATTCAACAGAGAGAAGACACCATCAGAAGGACTAATTTAAGGCTAATAGGTGTAGAGGAGGGCCTAGAGACAGAAGCTATAGGTCTAGGGAATTAATTTTACAGAATCCTAGCAGAAAACTTCTCAAACATACAAAAAGATAGGCCCATTCCAATACAAGAAGCCTTTAGAACCCCAAATAGACCAGACCAGAACAAGACATCCCACTGCCACATCATAATCCACACAGGATCAATAGAGACCAAGGAAATAATCCTTAAAGCTGTCAGGGAGAAAAGATCAATAACCTATAAAGGGAAACCAATCAGTATAACTTCAGATTTCTCAGCAGAGACCATGAAGGCAATAAGAGCCTGGAATGATGTATGCCACACCCTAAAGACAAACAACTATCAACCAAGAATACTATACCCAACTAAACTCTCCTTCATAAGAGAAGGACACATATAAAACCTTCACAGCAAAAAAAAATTAAAGCAATATATCTCCAACAAACCAGCCCTACAAAAGATACTCGAAAATGTCCTACACCTAGCAAACCAATAAGAACACGATGAAGCCTGAGAAATGGCCCCAAACAAAGAATCAGATAAGCATAGTGAGAACCTAGTAGACACAGCCAGGGATGAGGGAGCAAGAAGGGATAGTGGGAGAACAACAAAGGAGGGGGTAATAATGCTTGACATGAAATGTACTTATTACCTTACTCATGTAACTGTAACCCCTCTATAGAGCATATTTACAAGAAAATGAAATTTAAAAATTAAAAAAGAAAGAGTAGGAGAAGAAGGAAGGAGGGAGGGAGGGAAGAAAGGAGGGAGAGAGGGGAGGAAAGAAGGAAGGAAGGAAGGAAGAAAAGAAGGGAGGGAAAGAGGGATGGAAGACAGGCAGTCTTCCTGGTGTTCCTGCTATGAATTTACTTGGAAGTTTGTTAAAAGAACTTCCAGGTCTGTACATTTTTCCCCACATAAACTTTAGCCCTCAGTACATTCTATATATTTGGTCAGTAAATAAATACAAAAATAGAAAATTGTATACAAATTTGCATATTTGTGTGAACCCTTAACAATTTTAAGACAACTCTACATGTAAAGTTTCTATGAGTTCAGTTTGTAAATTTTCCCTTAGGCTGGTTTGCAAAGGATGTTTGCATTTTGTTTGAATATACCGTAAATTAGGAATCAATTCAAAGGTAAAGTCCTAGGAAAGAGAATCATACTCACTAAATGTAGAAGAATCAAAATAAACTAAAACTTGAAATCATCTTGCGGTGACTTTCTCTAAGCTGATTCTCTCTCCTTCTCTCTCTCTGTTCCTCCTTCCCTCCCACTCTCTCTCTTTCTCTGCAGAGAGATGAACTCACAACTGAGGCTGGGAAATCACACATCACACCACCAGCACTAACCAAAGCTGGAGCAATCACGCTGCATCCCAGCCTGCTGGAACTGGTACTTTATCATTTGCAGTCTGTTAGACTGTAAGATTGAAAGATCCTGGCAGCTAGAAGAAAGTTAAATTTCATACACAAGCCAAAAAGGCTAGAGATTTCTGTCAATGTTGGGTCTCCACTTCTAGCAAGCTGAAAACATACCACAACTCCTTCATACTAATGGAATCCAGGATCAGCAACATAATTGGCTGAGCCCAATGCAAAATTTGAGGCCCTGGTTCCTTTTTTTTCCAAATTCTTTATTGTGATTAAGTGGTTACATAATTTCCCAAATTTCACAATATTGTGGGATGGTGATGCTTAGTTAAAGTCACAAACACATTCTAACTTTCATGGGTAAATTGTCTATCACGGTCTATAACATTTATAAGATCTATGAGCTTTGCAATACAGTTATTTCTTCCACATTGGGTGATATGTACTTTTCTTTGTTTTGCATAGCATCAGCTGTTCCCTCTTTCCCACTTATCCCCTCCCTCCCATCACGGTCATTGAGTTGCTTAGTTCATTTTGGTCAATGTCCAGTGCAGCTGATGGGTCCTGCTGTTTTTCCCTGATTCCCTATAGTTCTGTGTCATCCTCCTGCTATCCCTCCAGTGTTCACATATATAACATATATGTGATCAGCAGCATGGGATTATTTAGTAGTGATTCAACCAGATGAGTGGAAGTCCTCTGTTTCTTAAGTCTTGTTAATTTTGTCGTATCACCTTACATTTTGGATTTAACATCCACTTCTCAGGGAAACCATGTGCTGTTTGTCTCTTTGCTCTTGGTTTACCTCACTCAACATGATTTCTTCTAGCTCCATCCATTCCCCTGCAAATGCCATTATTTTGTCATTTCTAATGGCTGCATAATATTCCATTGTGCATAGATACCACAATTTTTGGATCCATTCATCTGTGATGGGACATCTGGGTTGTTTCCATATCCTGGCTATTGTGAATAGTGCTGCGATAAACATGGAGGTGCATGTGTCCTTGTATGCTGGTTCCTGTTGTTCAGAATAGATGCCTAGAAGTATAAGGGAGGTCAATATTTAGCTTTCTGAGGGCCCTCCAGACTGCTTTCCAAAGTGGTTGTATAAGTGTACATTCCTGACAGCAGGGTTCCTCTTTCTTTGCAGCCCCTCCAGCATTTGTCATTGGCTGACTTGAGGATGTAGGCCATTCTGAATGGGGTAAGGTGGTAGCTCAGAGTTGTCTTTATTTGCATTTCCTTCACAACCAGGGATGGTAAACATTTCCTCATGTGTTTCTTTGCCACTTTTATCTCTTCTGAGAAGTCTCTCTTCAGTTGCCTTGCCAATTTAGTAATTGGTTTGTTAGGTTTGGGAGGGATTAGTTTCTTGAGTTCCCTGTATATACTGGATATTAACCCATTGTCTGATATATTGTTGGTAAATATTTTTCCCAATTAATTGGTTGTCTTTCTAGCTTGGTTGCTATAGCTTTAGCTGTGTAGAAACTTTTTATTTTAAGGTAGTCCCATTTGTCAAGTCTCTCTCCAATTTATTGTGACCCTGGGACTCTGTTCAGGAAGTTCCTGCCTGTGCTTATAAGTTCAAGTGTCTCTCCTACTTTGTCCTGCAGTAGTTTAAGAGATGCAGGTTTGGTGTTAAGGTCTTTCATCCATTTTGAGTTGATGTTGGTGCATGGTGATAGGCTGGGGTCCACTTTTAGTTTTCTGTACATGGCCTTCCCGTTTTCCCAGCACCAGTAGTTGAAGAGGCTGTGTTTCTTCCACTATGTGTCCTTGGCTCCTTCGTCAAATATCAGTTGACTGTAGGCATGTGGTTTTATTTCTGGATTTTCTATTCTATTCCACTGGTCTTCTGGTCTGTTTTTATGCCAGTACCATGCTGTCTTTGTTATTATGGCTCTATAGTAGATTTTGAAGTCCAACATCGGGATCCCTCCCTTGTTGTGTTTTTTGCCTAGAATTATTCTGGCTATTCTAGGTCTTTTGTTGTTCCATATGAATTTTTGGACTGTTTTCTGTATTTCAGAAATGTATATCATTGGGATTTTAATAGGAATTGCATTGAATTTGTTTATTAGTTTTGGCAGTATTGCCATTTTCACTATATTAAGTCTGCCTATCCAAGAGCATGGAAGGTCTTTCCATTTCCTGGTGTCTTCTGTAATTTCTTTCTTTAAGTATTTATAGTTTTCATTAAATAGTTCTTTTACATCTTTAGTTAGGTTAATTCCTAAATATTTTATTTTTGGAGGGGTTATTGTGAATGGGATTGCTTCCTTTATTTCCCTCTCTGCTTGTACATTGCCAGTGTACAGGAAGGCGACTGATTTTTGTGGGTTGATTTTGTATCCTGCTACTTTGCCAATGTGATTTATAATCTCTAAGAGTTTGGAGATGGACAAAGAAACATAAGTCCCATGGTTTCTCTTATTTGCAATATCTAGTATATGTATAAGTCAAGCAGAAAAGGTCAGATAAGGTGATGTTAGGAAAATGAACCCTAAGATATGTATTTAAATGTTTTTTTCTTTCATGAATTTGTTTCTAACTCATTTATAAGATTACTTCTTTGGTGCTTTGTATGTTTCTCCCCCACAGTATAACCCCTGTTTTCACTGTATTTGATGTCGGTATAATTTGTGGAAGGGAAGGGGAAAAACAAGTCATTTAAATAAGGATACAGGTGGACGCGTTGCAACAATGAGAAGTACAAGTTGTCATGTCGAAAATGAACTTTACAACTTTGGTGGGGGGGTGGGAGGATTGGGCAGGGGGCAGGGAGGGGGAGACTGGGAAGGGATGGGAAGGGTAAACAAAGGAGGAGACTACAATGTTTGATAAGAAATGTACTCACTATCTTGCCCATGTAATTGTAACCCCTTTGTACAGTATTTTCACAATAAAAAATAAAATAAATTTTTAAAAAAGAGTTTGGGGATGGAGTTTGGGGGATCATGAAGGTATAGTATCATGTCATCTGCAAAAAGGAATAGTTTAACTTCTTCTTTCCTTATGTGGATCCCTTTAATGTCTTTTTCTTGCCTTATTCCCCTGGCTAAGGGTTCTGGAGACAGTGGGCATTCTTGCTTTGTTCCTGATTTTAGGATAATTGATTGTAGTTTTTCCCCATTAAGTATAATATTGGCTATTTGTCATTTGTATATGGCTTTTATTGCTTTAAGGAATGTTCCTTCTATTCCTGTTTTCTCCAGAGTTTTTAACACGAATAAATGTATTTTATCAAAAGATTTTTCTGCATCAGTTGAGATAAATATGTGATTCTTGACCCTGGCTCTGTTGATGTGTTGGATTACATTTATTGATTTATGTATGTTATACCATCCCTGAATCTCTAGGATGAAGCCTACCTGGCTGTAATGTATGATTTTTGTTATGTGTTCTTGGATTCTGTTAGCTAGAATTTTGTTAAGGATCTTTGCATCTGTGTTCATCAAGGAGATTGGTCTGTAGTTCTCTTTTTTGGTTGGGTCTTTGCCTGGTTTAGGGATGAGTGTGATATTGGCATCATAGAATGAGTTTGGGATAGCTCCCTCTTTCTCTGCTTCTCTGAAGAGCTTGAGGTATGGGTATTAGTTCTTCTTTAAAGGATAGAATTCTGTTGTGAATCCATTGGTCCTGGGCTTTTCTTGTTGGAAAACAACTGATTGCTTCCTGTATCTCGTTCTAAGATATTGGTTTATTTAATTGATTTACTTCTTCTTTGCTCAGTTTGGGCAAGTTGTATTTCTCTACAAATGCATCCATTTCTGCTAGGTTTTCTTTCTTTACAGAGTATAACTTTTGAAAATAGTTCTTTATAATTGTTTGGCTTTCTTGGGTATTTGTTGTGATTTTTCCCATGGTATCACTGATCTTGTTAATTTGGGTTTCCTCACTTCTTAATTAATTTTGCCAAAGGTCTATCAATTTTATTTATTTTTTCAAAGAACCAGCTTTCTGTTTTATTAATTTTATTCATAATTTTCCTATTCTCTATCTCACTAATTTCCGCTCTTAATTTATCTGGCTCCATCTAGTAACTTTAGGCTCCATTTGTTCATGTTTTTCTAGCTGTTTTAATTGCAACATGAGATTATTTATTTGGTCTGTCTTTATTTTCTTGATGTGGGCACTGAGGGCAATAAATTTGCCCCTCAGGACTCCTTTTGCTGTGTCCCACAAGTTTCTTTGTGATGTGTCTTCATTTTCATTTAACTGTACTAACTTTTTAATTTCTTCTCTAAGTTGCTTAGAAGTATGCTGTTCAATTTCCATGTATTTGAGTAATTTCTGCAGTATGCTTTGCTATTGAGAACTAACCTGATTCCACTATGGTTGGCTAGGATACAGGAGATTATGTCAATCCCCTTGTATTTGCTTAAATTCCTCACATGAACTATGATATGGTCTATTTTGGAGAAAGTTCCATGAGCTGCTGAGAAGAACATGTACTGTGTTGTTTTAAGGTGAAATACTCGGTAGATGTCAGTTGGTTCCACTTGAAGTATGGCCTCATTTAATTCGGTAACTTCTTTGCCAATCCTCTGGTTGGTAGACTTGTCCTTTGGTGAGAGTGGGGTGTTAAATTCTCCTAGTATTTTCATATTGGGATCTATTTTATTCTGTAAGTTTGAGAGTATTTGCTTAACATATTTGAGTGCTCCAATGTTTGAGGACTATACGTTGATAATGATAATATCTTCTTCTTGGATTATTCCCTGTATTAATATGTAGTGTCCTTCCTTGTCTTTTTGTATTGATTTTAAAGAAAAGTTTATTTTGTCAGATATCAGGGTAGCTACTCCTGCTTTCTTACTGGGGGCATTTGATTGGTAGATCTTTTTCCAGCCCTTCACTCTGAGTTTGTTTGTATGTTTGGCTGAGAGGTGGGTCTCCTGAAGGGAACAGATGGATGGGTCATGTTTTCTGATTCAATCTGAAGTTCTTTTTCTTTTGATTGGTGAATTAAGTTCATTGATATTTAAGGATATTATAAAGAGATGTGCTGTGGTCCCTGTTTTCCTAAGTTTTTCTTCTTTCCTTTCCTCCTGTGCTTACTGAGTTAGACTTCTATTAATACCTGTCTGGTGTGGGTCCCCGTTCCTGGTTGCTTTCTTCAGGTTGTGTCCCCCCTCTTAGAATTCCTTGTAATGTTGGCTTATTGTTTATGAATTCATTTAGCTTTCTTTACTATTAAAATTTTTCATTTCTCCATCAAATGTGAATGCTAGCTTTGCTGGGTATATCAGTCTGGGCTAGTAGTTATTGGTTCTCAGGGCTCGGTTGTTACTTTCCCAGGCCTTTCTTGCATTCGTGTCTGTGTGAAGAGATCTGCAGTGATTCTATTTTTTTCTCATTGTAGTATAACTCTTTCATTTTTGCCGCATGCAAGATTGTTTTCTTATTATTCAGATCTATCATTTTTACTATAATGTGGCTAGAAGTGTTTCTCCTGGGATCCTGCTCGTTAGGTGTTCTATATGCTTCTGTTATATAGGTAAGATGTTCTTTTTTAAGATAGGGGAAATTTTCATTGATATTCTTGTTGAATAGGTGTTCCATTCCCTTGCTTTGATATTCCTCACCTTCGTCCAATCCAATTATACAAAGGTTAAATTTATTGGCACTATCTGCTTTCTCTTGGATTTCCCTTTGGCATAATTTAAGTGATTATTCCATATCAGGTGACTTTTTGATCCAGTTGGTGTATTCTGTCTTCTGTATCTGACACACTACATTCCATTTCATTCATTCTGTTAACTATGGCTTCCATTGTGGTATGCATGGAGGAAATGGACTCATTTATGGATCCAATGTTGGTTCTCAAAGTACTAATCTCACCTCTTAGTGAGGTGTGTACGGCTTCTATTTTTGTGTGCACCTTCTGTTTGAGACTCTGAATCTCTTTCAATAGTTTGTCCCTGTGTTCTTTAAATTTTTGATCTATTTCTCCCTTTACGTCTTGAGTCATTGCCTCCAGCATCTCTTGGATGTAGCTTTTGTCTTCCATTCCTGCTTTGCTCCCACTGAGGCCCTCCCTTTGGTGGCTGCTGGCTTTTGGGAGTAGCTTGCTATCTGGGTGTTGATAAACCTTGTAATTTTTCTCTGTCATTTTTACATGGGGATTCAGGGATTCTTGGAGACTAATCTGAATAGATACCTGTCTTTGCTTGGTTGCTGTTTCTGGGCTGGTGGAGAGAGTCTGTACCTGGTCTTGGTTCTGTTGGGGGCCGACCTCCAGCTGCTGGTCTGACCCATGTAGAGGTCTCAGCTCTCTGCTGTAAATCACTGGCAGTTCCTGCCTTTAGAAGGACTGAGTGGCCTAGACTGCTCCTGTTTACTCCTACAGGTGCTCTTGGCAAGATCAAATGTGCTGGATGTACTCTCCCAGTTGCTGGAGTCTGCTATGAGCTCCTGATGTTTTGTTTTTTCTTTTTCTATTTTCTTTTTGGCCGGTTTTGGGCCTGAACTCTGGGCCTGAGAGCTGTCCTTCAGCTCTTCAACTCAAGGCTGGTGCCCTACCATTTGAGCCACAAGCCACTTCTAGCCTTTTCTGCTTATGTGGTGCTGAGGAATGAGATGAGGCCCTGGTTCTTAAGCAGGACAAACATGCCTCTAAAGACACTAAGACATTTGATGTTTACAAACAAGACCACACTAAAGCTACCAGAACAACTATGTTTATTGCAGCATTATTTACCATAGTTAATATATGGAACCAACCCAGATGCCCCTCAGTAGATGAATGGATCAAGAAAATGTGGTATATATACAAAATAGAATTCTATGCCTCCATCAGAAAGAATGACATTGCCCCATTTGTTAGGAAATGGAAAGGCTTGGAAAAAAATTATATTAAGTGAAGTAAGCCAAGCCCAAAGAAACATCGGTCCCATGGTTTCCCTTATTTGCAATATCTAGTATATGTATGAGTCAAGCAGAAAAGGTCAGATAATGTGATGTTAGGAAAATGAACCCTTAGATATGTATTTAAATGTTTTTTTCTTTCATGCATTTGTTTCTAATACATTTATAAGATTATTTCTTTGTTACTTTGTATGTCCCTCCCCCACAGTATAACTCCTGCTTGCACTATATTTGATGTTGTTATAATTTGTGGTGGGGAAGGGGAAAAACAAGTCGTTTAAGGATACAGGTGGACCTGTTGCAACAATGAGAAGTACAAGTTGTCATGTCCAAAACGAACTTTACAACTTTGGTGGGGGGGGCGGGGGGAGGATTGAGGGGGCAGGAGGAGGCTGGGAAGGGATGGGAAGGGTAAACAAAGGAGGAGGCTGCAATGCTTGATAAGAAATGTACTCATTATCTTGCCCATGTAATTGTAACCCCTCTGTACAGTATGTTCACAAAAAATAAAAATAAATGTTATTTGAAATTTAAAAAAAAGACACTAAGACATTTGAGATTTCCTTCCCTACAGTCACTTTCAGGATCCTTCAAGGTTCCTTTTTTTTGAGGGCGAATAGTGTCACATGTGACTATGAGGGTGAATCTTTCCCTTTTTTTGATGCTGTATGTATGAAACTTTATTTCTACTCATTGCTTGTTGGCCTTGAATATAACATTCATCATATAATCAACATATTAATAAAGAAAATAGCTATTTCTGAAAAATATTTCAAAGCAAGGTATTTCTATTTCTGAATTGCATATAATTAATATAGTTCTTTATATTTAAAGGTATATAATTTTGTGCAAATGTCTGTTTCTGAATTCTTTTATCTAAGATCAAAGATTAACATCTTTTATTTACTCAATAAGTGTGACACACAGGTAATATATTAAAAGCTATATACCATAATTAGTGGAAGCTTTAATCAATTCAAAAATAAACTGAAACAGAATGTAAACATTGGATGGATCTTGTTTTTGATCCACTCTGCTGTTCTTCTGCTGATTGGGGAATTGAGTCCCTTAATTGGGTTATTATAGAAAGATGTGTCATTTTTCCTGCCATTTTCTTGATTTCCTGTATTTTGTTTCTTTCCCCTTCCTGTGTATACTAAATAAATCTTCTAGTGATTCTTTGATTTTGATTGTTTTCTTCAGATTTCAATCTTCCCTCAAGTATTCTTTGTAATGCTGGTTTAGTGATCATAAATTCCTTTGACTTTTTTTGTGGTGAAAGATTTTAGTTTCACCATCTAATGTAAATGATAGCTGTGCTGGGTAGATCAATTTGTGTTGGAAATTGTTGACCTTCAGTGCTTGAATCATACCATTCCAGGCTCTCCTTGCATTGAGGGCTGTGTAGCAAGATCTGCAGTGATTCTGATTTTCTTTTCATTGTAATATAGTTCCTTCTTTAATTTTGCAGCATTTAAAATCAGTGCCTTGCTACTAGCATCTAATGTTTTACTATTATGTGTCTAGAAGTGTTTTTTTCTTAAATCCAGTCTACCAGGATTCTATATGTTTCTGTTAAGCAGATGAGATTTTCTTTCTTAAAAATGGGGAAATTCTCAACCATTTTACTGAATAGACTTTCAATACCTTTACTATTAAATTCTTCCCCATCATTGATCCCAATTACGCGTAGATTTGATTATTTATAAGTCTTCCAATTCCTGGACTTCTCTTTGGTAGGTTCTGAGTGTTGGTTTTTTTTCCATACTTTTGGCTTTTTGTTCTAGCTCCTCTGTTTTATCCTCAACTTCTGAAGTTCTATTTTCCACTTCATTTATTCTGTTACCTATGGATTTCACTGTGGTTTGCATTGTGGAAGTTGAACCTTTATGGTTCAACTGTGAAATCAGTTCTCATACTGCCCATTTCATCTTTTAATGAGGTATGTAACATGCCTATTTTTCTCTCCATATCTTCCTGGAAGTCTTGGATTTTCTTTACCATTTCTTCTTCATGCTCTTGAAGTTGTTTTTGCACCCCCCTTTTTATTTTATTGACCAATTCTGTCATCATTTCTTTAACAGTTTCTGAGTCTTGCATCTCTTCTTCATTCTCACTGGAGTCCTTCTCCGGATTGTTGTTAACTATTGAATTTGGTTTACTGTCTTGATTGCTCATGATTCTTGTCATCTTTCTTTGTGATTTAGGCAGTTGGGTTAGTTGGAGAGAGCTCCATAAGGTCATCAGCGGGGACTGGAAAGATTAAATTCTGGTCTCTGGGATGGGTGTGCGCTAGGCTGTTCTTGCTGTCGGAGCGGCTCCTGCTGCCAGACCACTCCCACCACTGGACCACCAGGGTGTTCTCATAGATCTGCAGGAACTTCTCCAGGACTGCAGGAACTTCTGCAGGAGTTCTCCAGGTCTGGGTGTTGCGATGGCTCACCACTGGTCTCTGTCCTGGTTTCTGTGCTGTCTGGGTCCCCTGTTGTGAGAGTTTTCTGTATCAGAATGCTGCTGTCTGCTGGTGAGTCATAGAGTCCAAGGCAGCCATCAGGACATTTTTGAGCACCTCCAGCGTGGGACAGGGGAATGGGGGAGAGCTTTTCGCCATTTTCCATCCTTATGTGTAGAAGTTATGAGATTTTTTTTCAGTTTTTGTGACTTTCCTCTTGTTCATGTATTTGTCGTTGTCAGTCTCTTGAGGAGAAGTGCATGTTAGGACCCAAAATCTCTATTTGGTTAGAGAGCTGGAGTGATTCGCTATTGTTTGGCTTCCATCTTACTTCCTCCTTTATTTACTATTAAATGCAGTACTGCCTGCATTGTGGAGTAAGGATAGTGATGGACAAGCCTGATATCACATCTGGAGCAGGAGAGAACTCAGCATGCAGACAACTCTGACATCCTAACCATGGGCAGATAAGCCCTGTAAGAACTCTCCTGCAAGCCATGAGAGGTCCCTAAATGACAGGTGAGCACTGACATGCTTACTTCTACCCTACTCATACCACACCAAGCCTAAGGCCACTGAGAGCAAGTCTTACCAACACTGACTTTCTCTGTGTCCAACCCAGGCTAGCCTACAACCTGATATACACATAGCCAAATTTGCATTTCATCTAAGCAACCAATACAATTTTAGTATTTCTAGGCAGTTCTTTAATAAATTGTTATGCTTCAAAATTATTTACTGTCCATTTGAAACTCAAATAGACAGTCTATTTTGTTTTGTTTGTTTTTACTTTGAAAACTCTTGACATGAGCCTCAGAGACTGAGAAAGAGGCCACAGGGCAGAGACCTGTGACCCTAGTCTCCATAGTCCCATTAGGTGTCTTTTAGAAACCACAAAGTCAAAAATAAAAGCTGAGCTTTGAGTTCAAGTCCTAGCACTGTCAAAAAGAAAAAATGGTGGGAGCAAGATACTGGTAGCTTACGCTTATAATTCTAGCTACTCACAGGACTGAGACCTGAGGATCACAATTCAAAGCCAAGAGACTCTTATCTCCAATTAACCTGAAAAAATCCAGAAGTGAAGATGTAGCTTAAGTGGTAGAGCATCAGCCTTAAGTGTAAAAAAAAAAAAAAGAAAAAGCCAACTAGGTGCCCAAGACTGACATCAAGTGCCAGTACCATCACCAAATAAAACAGAAAGGTACAAACATTAAGAATGAATGACAAAATGCCAAAAAGCCTTAAACCAGCAGCTATAGTTACCCTCTCTAAGTTGGGATTCTCTGTAGCGTCCAGAATGGAGGCCAGTTCCTCCCAGTGAGATGTTCAGAGCTTTCTTTCTAAGCTAGTCTGAGGTGATTTTTAGCTACTTTTTCACAGAAGGATTAATACACCAGGTTCCCTATTGGTAAACCAAAAGGGAAAAGATGTGCCTTTACAATGACAATTGAACTAGTAAGATCTAGTGTCACAATGCATTTTTATTCTCTGCCTTAGGGAAGATATTTCTCCCTAAGTCACCTGAAACTCTGCTGTACTCAGGGAATATTGAAAAAATTCTTCCTTGTCTTTTCTTCTTTTCTAATACCCACACAGACTATTACCTTTCTGTCTTGAATATAACAAATGTCATCATTAATTAAACCAAGTTTATTAAATTATTTTCATATTACTTCCTTGAGAATTTTTTCATGTGATTTAAAAGGCTTTCTTCATTTCTAGTCATCAGTAACAAATTATCTCTGAAGGTGATTTTCCTACTTTCATTTGGCATCCATTCCTGAGGGTATACCTTGTGGGTGGCATGCATCATTCTTAACACAAACTATAGATTCTGATAAAATGCATCTATAAGAATTTGCAATTGGAAAACCTGAGTCTCACCATAGTTTATCCCTTCAGGGGAAACTGCTTAAATCAAAAAGGAAAACACTGTGCTGAGCTCATTTATCAACACAAACTTATAATGTGAAGTGGCAAATTCTGCAACAAGCCAACGTGGGGAGGGGACTCTCCCAGTTCATTCTCCAAGGGAATAGCATTATCGACTATTTAATAATTGCCCTTGGATTGCTCATCTCCGTGCTAAAGATGGATTTCCAGACTGTTGAAATCTGTCTTCCCGCAAATTTTATGGGAGCTCAATATTGCCACCCTGAGCTTTGCTAGTCACATAGTCCTAGTGACAAGGGATGGAATGAAAGTAGATGAGACAGGAAAAAATCTCTAATAACTTAATTCTCTGTGGTCTTAGGGTTGATAATAAAACAATAAGCAAATAATGCTACAGGTTCATCAAACTAATAAACTATCTTCAACAAACTTGATAGTTTCATTCTTTCTTTATTTCTTTCTTTATTTTTATCGGTCATGGGGCTTCAATTCTGGGCCTTAACGCTGTCCCTCAGCTCTTCAGCTCAAGGCTAGCACTCTAGTACTTGAGCCACTACACCACTTCCGGAGATAAGTGTCTCACAGACTTTCCTGCCCGGCCTGGCTTTGAACTGCAATCCTCAGATCTCAGCCTACTCAGTAGCTAGGATTACAGGTGTGAGCCACTGGTGCCTGGCTTGATAGCTCTATTTTTAAGATAAACAAAATTTAGTGATTAACAACAAAAACAAGATATTCTCATTCAGAAGTTTATTAGTGAATCACATATAAAAACTTTGAAAAATATACTTATAAAATTATGACATTAATTAATGATACATTCGATCATAGAAAGATACAGCAACAATCATGGCTACAACACTAAAACAATCAGGTGAATCATTAATTTGAAGGAAAAAAAGTATTGTGTTGTTGGTACACTATTTCTAGTCATCCTTCTAGTTTTTATTAGAGAACATTCAGACCATCCACTTCTTCAATGATCACTTTTTTTGGCAAATACTAAGGCTTGAACTCAGAATCTCAGGCCTCATGCTTTCAATAGGCTTAGCTTTTTCACTTGCCGTTGGTGCTCTACCACTTGTTTAATTGTTTATTTGGAGAGAAGACCACCTAAGATTTGTCTACCTCCACTGAGTTCAAAGTGTAGTCTTCAGATCTCAGCCTCCTGAGTACCTGAGCAGTAGGCAATAATCACTTTTTTGTGGGTGCCCATACTGGGGCTTGAATTCAGGGCCTGAGTGATGTTCCTGAGCTTTTGTGCTCATGGCTAGTGTTCTACTTGAGCCACAGATCCACTTCTAGCTTTTAGGTGATTAATTGAAGATATGAGTCTCACTTCCTGCCTGAGCTGGCTTTGAACTATAATCTTCACATCTCAGCCTCCGGAGTAGCTAGGATTAGGGTGTGAACCACTGCAATGATCACTTCTTAAAAGATCAATGGTGTTTATGGTCCCTGTGCTTCCTGCTTCCTGCATCACTAGCATTGTCCTTCTATCTTGTATAGTGAACAAGTCTAGCTTTACTTTAGAAAGAGATAAGATCTATGTCATATGCTGGGCTTCTATAATAAAATACCATAGACTGGTTGACATCAGCAACAGACACTAATTCCTCACAGTTTTGGGGGTTTTTTGTTTTGTTTTTTTGCCGGTGGTAGGGCCTGAACTCTAGGCCTGGGCGCAGTGCCTCAGCTCTTCAGCTCAAGGCGAGAGTTCTACCACTTGAGCCACAGTGTTACTTCCAGCTTTTTCTGCTTATGTGGTGCTGAGGAATCAAATTCAGGGTCTCATGCAGGCAAGGCAAGCACTCTACCACTGAGCCACCTTCCCAGGCCCAATTCCTCTCAGTTTAAAGGCTGAGAAATCCAAAATCATGGTATCAGTCAATGTGGTACCTGGGAACAGTGTTTTCTCTGGTTTTACAGACAGCCTCCTTTGAGTTGCATCTCCTTGTGGAGAAGAGAGAAAGCTAGCTCTCTTCCTCTTGTTATAAAGATGCTCAGCCTATCAAAGGCCCCACCCTCTTGACCTAGTTTAAACTTCAACCCCAAAAGGTCCCATCCTCTAATACATCTCATTATGAAATATAAGTCTTCAATATGTAAATTTTCACAAGATACCAATATTCAGTTGATAACAACCTAAAAGATACTGGAAATGTATAATATATACAATAATATCAGCATACGCCACAATAAACAAGAAATAAATGGTTCTAAAGAAAAATTATCCATGCACCAGTGGCTCATGCTTGTAATCCTAGCTACTCAGGAGGCAGAGGTCTGAGGATTGAGTTTCAAAGCCACTCAGGGTAAAATAGTCTGTCTCCAATTAACCAGTTAAAAGCCAGAATTGGATGTATGACTCAAGTGGTAGAACACTAGCCTTCAGGTAAAAAACCAAGCAAGATCCTGAGGTGCTGAGTTCAAGCCTTAGTGCACGTGCACATGAGCACTCACACACATACACTACACACACACACACACACACACAAGAAAAAAGTATTTAAACTGAATAAAAGGAAAGCATTAAAACAACCTTAGGATCAGATGATGGAATAATACAAGATGCAAGTTTTCTTGACTGCCAAATGTTTGACATACCAAAGCCAAGCACACATAAGAATGATTTCTCTAAAATTATTCAGTAAATCTAAACCAAACTAATACATTTCCACCCCTCTTTAAAACCTGCATACTCTATACATTAACCATAGTGAAGTCAAATCTTCCTATCTGTGAACATTGAGGAGACAGAATCTGGTATATTCTTCTGGAAAAACTAAAAAGTCTGGTCATAGTTATGAAGGTTTTTTGGAACAAAAATAGCAATCTTTTCTTTCACATAGATGATTTTTTTTGTGGGTCATGGGGGCTTGAACTCTGGGCCTGGGCATGTCCCTGATCTCTGTCAGATCAAGGTGAGTGCTCTATCACTTGAACCACAACACCACTTATGGTTTTCTGGTGGTCAATTGAGATAAGAGTGTCACGGACTCTTGAGTAGCCAGCCTCCTAAGTAGCTAGGATTACAGCCGTAAGCCACTGGTGCCTGGCTCATGTAGATGATTCTTGAGTCTCTTGGAAAGTTGCCTGTATTTACAACCACTTGTAAGAAAGGTTCAGAGTCCCTATGTGGGTAGGTATTTTAATCATTTTAGGTCAATACATATGAGCTATTACAAGACATTATTCTCATTTTGTGTTCAATGCTGTACATTTAATCGATAACTGTTATTGGCTTAGCTACTTCATTAAGGGTCTAAAAATAAGCTATTTTTAGATTTTTTTGTTTCCCAAGATTGAACTGTTTTTATTCAGTATATGCCATGCTTAGTATTGAATTTTGTATTAATTTTGCATTCAGTGTTAAATTTTGTTTCTTTTCAAGAGTTTACCACAGGCCTAGCTGTTGTTCTAAGCATCTTTAATACCTATGATGAACAAGTGGAGTGAGGTGGGGAAAGAGGAGAAAGTCAGGGATGGATAACTAAAACTGTAAAGGAAAGAGGTCATCGTAGTCCCTCCCTTACCTACGGTTTTCTTTTTCTGATGTTTTACTTATAATCAATCCACTACATTCCAAAAATATTAAATAGAAGTTTTCAACAATATACAATTTATGATTTTCAAATTTTTTATCATTCTGAGATACCTAATATAAATGTTTGTGCTGACTTGCTCAGCTCCACCTCAGATATGAATCATTTCTTCATGCATTGATTCATGCTGCATGCACTATCCTCCCAAGAGTTACTTACTTGTTATATAGGTTATCAGATGAACTGTTGCAGCACAGTAGTATTTGTATTCAAGTAATCCCTGTTTTATTTAAGAAAAGCTCCCAAAACATAAGAGTAGTGATGCTGGCAATTTAAATACACAAAGGAAGAAGACATAAAGTGCTTTCTTTAAGTAAGGGATGAAAGTTTATAATAGTATGTGTGGGATTCAGAAACTGTCCCTGGTTTCAAGCATGCTTTAGGGGGGTCTTAGAAATTATCTGTCACAAATAATGGACTGGGTTAAAACCATTTTTCAAATGCTAAAACAAACCCATGGAACTTTAGTGTCTTGGTCCATACCAAGTGGCAGAGTATAAACTTCACAACTAGGACTGTTCTCCAAAAGCCTTTGTGAAGTTGCTCAACCTTGTTTCTTCCCAAGGACTCATTATTATTTAAAAATATGGAGTACTTTCCAGGCACCAATGGCTCAAGTCTATAATCCTAGCTACTTAAGAAATAGAGACACGGAAGAAAAATTCAAAGGCAGCCTGGGAAGCAAAGTCAAGACTCTCTTATTAACCAGCTAAATGCCAGACTGGAGGTATGGCTCAAGTAGTAGAGCACCAGCTATGAGCAAAAATAAAAAACCTAACCAAGATTGCAAAGCCATGTGATCAAGCCCTGGTACCAGCACACACACACACACACACACACACACACACACACACATACAAATTAGAGTACTTATTATATCAACTGATTCCCATAGCATGCCTATGTATCAAGAATTTATAAAGTAAGCCCATAACAAAAAAGAAAAAACCTCTTTCTACTAAGAAGAGGAACAGCATGATAATGAAAATGTGCTATAAGACTTGGCCTACCCTTGTCTCTGATGCCCTATAACCTGATTTGAATCCCTCATTTGATGTTGAAGATATACAGCCTCCTAAGCTCTATGCTTGGTGTGCCCAACTCAGGGTCTTCTAAGTCTAAGAAAAACTGCTCCCAAGGCAGTCTAGATGGACATGTTTATATAACACTTCACCTGCTCACATTTATTTTGAGGAACATTGTGCCTCTTTGCATGATAAGGCAATGAACAAGACTCATCTGTTCCCTTTGTCATGGCACTCACTGTCTAAGGGAACACAGAAACAATGTGCGTAAAAATCCATGTAATTATTGCTAGGAAAGGAGAATCTAAAAGCACATAGCGCATAACCTGAAGTGATCTGATTTGCTGAGACGAGTCAAATTAGTCTGTGCTGAATAGTTATTTTGTGACCTCCCAAAAATCCCTGTCTGTGTTCATGGTCTGGAGTAGTGCCACACACACTCTCTTGACTCTGCTTTTCACTCTGACCACTTTGGCCAGCAGGAACACAGTATGAAACCACAGAGAAACCTGAAACTTGTGCCCTTGAAGACATCCAGCTCCATCAAACCCAAGAGAAGAGGAAGAAGCTTTCTCAACCCCAACTGTGACAAATTGTAAATAACCAACAATGCTGGCACATGGTGACCAACTCAAGTAGAGCTGAGTTAGGAAAAAAAATTAAAACATTGGTTTGCTTCCACTCTAGCACTATGGAACAAAATTACACTTATGCTTACAATTAACTTCCACTTACAATGAAGATCTGATTTCATAACCTATCTTGATTAAATTTATGTACTTTGCAACCAAAACAATCTAAATGAAGCAGACTCTCTTTTGGAGATGTTAGAGCCTTTTCTGATTCTGTGATGACTCCAATAATTCTATAAACAAGTTGATAAGGATGGGAAGAGCAATGCTTTTAATTCACACTACTTTTCCAACAGCATGTGGAGCTTCACATCAAAGAGTCAAAAGAAACTTGGTGAATACAATTTGGACAAGGATGGACAGAAAGGTTCATTTTTAAACTCTTTTTTATATATAATTTTTATTATCTTTTTTGTTGTCAAGGTTATATACAGAGGGGCTACAGTTACATAAGTAAGGACTACATTTCTTGTCAAACTTGTTACCCTTTCCTTCAATTGTCTCCTACTTTCTCCTCCAACCCTCCCAAGTTATACAGATCATTTCCAGCATATTGTCTTGTGCATATCACTGTTGCATTGGTCCCCCCCCTCATTCCTTGTCTCCCCATTCTGTTGTTCCCCTTCCCTTCCACAATTCAACTAAATATATATAGAATACCAGGGTTACCAAAATTAAATACAGTGACAACAGGGGATATACCATAGAGGAAAGAACACACAAAAGAAACAAAAAATCACATAGTACATTAACAACAACAACAAAGAAAAATCTCTTGTGTTCATGTCTTGGAGTTCATTTCACTTAGCATCATCTCATATGGTCATAGCTGCAGAGCCATTTTCAACAGGGCAAAGGAACCTTCCCAGCAGGTCAGAGGAAAGTTGCCTTTCCCAGGTGGGGAAAGCCCCACCCAGGGTAAAAATAATTTTTATTACCTTATATAATTATACAAAGGGGCTTCAGTCTAACATGTCAGTTTATAAGTACAATGAATCTTCCCATCTCTCCCAATTCCATCCATCCCCTCGTTAACTACTTCCATTTTCACATATGAACATTGAATATTATGACTGCATTCATCCACCCTTCCTCACTCCATTCATCTGCTCCCCCTACCTTTGACCTCCCTACCACTACCAACAACACATATTCCAGCATCCTGGTATTCATTTTTTTAAACTGGAAGTTAGAACAACTAACTTAGAACAGCTAACTTCCAGTTTAAAGAAGTGAATACAATTCTCCTGTACTTATTCCATACTTCAATGTTTTGTGAACCCTACTCAACTTGTCCTTTCCCCACTATTCTGATCTTTAAAGGAAACCCTAAATTCACTGATTTTTTGTGCTTCTATTTTTCAAAGCTCAGTTCCATGTTAGTACCAAAAAATATCAAATACACATGAGAAATTGAACATAGCCAAGTTGATCCTCAAATGTGCCGCAGGTAGTTGCTGTGTTATACAGTTTCTGCATTAGTTTCCCATGGCTGCTATTCCAAATTATCACCCACTTGGTGGCTTCCAACGTCATAAACTTCTCTTGCAATCTGGAAAACAGAAGCCTGAAATCATCTCTAAGACTAAAATCACGGTGTCAGTAGGGCTGGTTCCCACTGCAGCTTCCATAGTAGAGCTATTCCTTGTCTCTCCCATCTTCTAGAGACCATCTGTACTTAACTCATGGTTTTTCTGTGTCATCCTCACTCTTAATTCTATGAAAATTCTCTTCATCTTCCCTGGTTTCCACTTATTTCTTATCAGGACCATCATATTTATATCCCTGAGTCTCAGAATCCTTAACCACATCACTAAGTCCCTATTGAGAGATAAAGCAATATATTCCCAGGTTCCTGGGGTTGGAACATAGACACTATGAATTTCCTTAAGCCTTTCCTTAATCCAATGTACTACAGACACACTGAATTAAATCATTGTTACCCAAACTCCATGAAAAGCAAAGCTATCCCCAAATCTCCCATCATTGATGAGCAACCAACTTCAATGAAAAAAAATTGTATTTCTCAATGAAAAAAAATCTATATAAATAAATCATGCTTTCACCCCCTGGCACAGCTATTCAAACAGTTTTGATATCCTGAAACCTAGACTTCTGAGAAGTGTGTAGCCAACAATGATTTGTAATAAATGAAGACATTTAAGAACTCCCACGTCTTTCAAATATGTCAATTGGATGTAAGGTATACTGGTAGCCACAAAATTAGATACTTTAACCATCTGTAGAGACAGAATATCTGAGAGGAGTCACAATGAAAGAAAGTTTATCCTCAGTCATTTATGCTCTTTTGTCATTGTGACTTGTCAAATAAACAGAAACATTTCCCCCAGATATTTGAGATTATTTGAGACAACTACTTCATTTTCATTATGGTAAATATATATTCAGGTACTTTGTGCTGTTGAAAAAAAATGATGACTTCTGAGAATTCAGGAAAATGGTATTTCTTCAGGGTTTCTGCCACAAGGCTCTATGCCCAGAGAAGCATCATGGGGACTATAAAGATGAATGAGAGGCCTTTAGAGGTTCTGTTTTGGAGAAGAAACAAATAGATACACCAGCAATTCTGAAGTCAAGTTGTTGTGATATGGATTGTCATAAAAATATTAGCAAGTGCAACAGAGAGCCTGGGAGGGAAGAAATTAATGCTGACAGGAGCATCTAGGATATACTATTGGAAGAGATGTTTTTGTATGGGGTCTTCAGGCTAAGAAATATCTTTTAAAGAGTAGTTCAGTTTTTGACAGCTGGAAAAGATGGGACTTTTCAGGTTCACTAAGGTAACACACTATAAAATGGGGAAAAAAAGAAATTTATTTTAATGACATTAATGTTATTAAGATATCACCCAGTGATCTCTTGCACAGACCAGGAAAATAAGTTCATTTTCAAAATATTTGCTTGCTTAATTCCCAATAAAGTTCTTAGCTTGTGACCTTTGGTGGATTTAAAGCAGTAATTTCCTTTCCCTTCCTCACCCAATCCAACTTGTTTAAGTGAGATTCTATTCTATTTGCATGTGCTTGAGTTTGGGTCTTGAAGGTTCCCCAAAGTTCCATTTGTTAAAAGCTTGTCACCAGCCTATGGCACTACTGGGACATGCCACAATAAGTAGGGCCTAGTGGGATAAAGTTAGGTTACTTTCTGATCCTGGGGCTGGACTCAGGGCCTGGGAGCTGAGTTCTCTTTTTACTGAGCCTCTTTTTGCTCAAGACTAGCACTCTACCAGTTAAGCCACAGTTCCACTTCCAACTTTTTCTGAGTACTTTATTGGAGTTAAGAGTCTCACAGACTTTCCTGCCTAGACTGGCTTCAAACCACAATCCTCAGATCTCAGCCTCTTGAGTAGCTAGGATTATAGGCATAAACCACTGATGCCTAGATGGGAAACATACTTTTAAGATATTCAGATTGCTGCCCTTCCTCAAACTCTTTGCTTCCTGGGTACTATGAGGTGCACAGCTTCTTCAACCACTTGTTCCCATCATATGCTACCATACCACAGATCTAAAACAACTGAACCAAACCACCACATACAGTGATGAACCAAAATAAACATTTCCTTCTTGTAAGCTGACTTTCTCAGCTACTTTTTTACAGTGACAAAAAGCTGACTTATACAATGTAAAACATTACAGCGCCCCCCTTCCCATCTTTTCTCCAACCTTCACCCTTTATAACTTTAGCTCCTATAAAGCAGCTCAATGCAGTTTTTAAAACATGGATATAAATAAAAATTAAGGGCTGGAGGCACAGTTCAAGTGGTATAACACCTACTTAGCAAGCACAAAATGTGAAGTTAAAACCTCAGTACTGCCAAAAAAATTAATTAGTAAAAACTGAATGTGTTGCTTGTACTCGATACAAATTCCTTCGATAAGCAGATAGAAGCACCTCAGGGTTCATACTCCTGGTGTGTTACTGAAAACAGCATGTGTCACAGAAGGAGGTACCCTATGGTGTCACTTTTCTCAGCAAAAAGTAGCTCTTCCTTAAATGTACATCTTACCTTACATTCTCACAGTAATCCTTACTTTGCTGTTGGGACTGGATTGCAAAATCACATGAGTCACCGTGGCCTCCTCCAACCTCAAGGTGACCTGTAGAGGCTGGCCAACATTTTACTGCCTGAAACTCAAGTCACACATGGGAAAAGCCCTTCCCTTTGAAACTGCCCTGTTAAAATGAAGTGGTCCTAGTTAGATAGACATCAGGATTACAGAACGTTCCAGGGAATATGGAGGATAAATGCCACTTACGTCAGTCATTACGAGGAAGTGGATATTAAACAATTCCCTGAGAGTGCACTGGAACCAGAGACAATTTCAAGGTCAAGCATAGTTTTTGTCAACAAAATACAGTGTTGGTCAGCTTTCTGTCACTATGACAAAATACTTGAGAAAATAACAAGGGAGGAAAGGATAATTCTAGTACATAGTTTCAGAAGGTTTAGTCCATAGCCTGTTGGCTCTATTGATTTTAGGTCTGTAGAGAGGCAGAAGCATCATGGTGGAAAGATGTGATTCACTCCATAGTGGCCAGTAAGGGGGTCGGGGAGGAAATGACAGACAGACAGACTGACAGACAGACAGACAGACAGGCAGACAGGCAGACAGACAGGTGAGTCCAGTGTCCTAATATACTCTTCAAAAGGTATCCTCTTTTGGCCTCACAGTATGTATCTGTAGTTCTGTGTAATTTATCATATCCCAGTCTGTTTTAGATCTAACTTCCACCTATCAGGGAGAACATATGCTGTTTATCTCTCTGGTCTTGGCTTCCTTCACTTAACATGATTTGTTCAAGTTCCATCCATTTTCCTGCAAATGACATTATTTTATCCTTTCTAGTGACTGTGTAAAATTCCATTGTATATAGGTACCACATTTTTTGGATCCACTCATCTATAGTGGGACATCTGGATCGCACCCATATCTTGGCTATTGTGAAAAGTATGGCAGTGAACATGGATGTGCAGGTGTCTTTATTGTGTCCTGGCTCATGATGCTCAGGGCAGATGAAAAGAGGCAATTTCTTGACTCATATAATTGCGTGCGCCCTTTGGTCTGGTTTCGGATCTGGTTTCCCTTTCTCCAGGTATCTTAGCTCACCACTGATTTGCTCCATTCTAAGGAGCTCTCCTCCTTCAGATGCTAAGTAGCTATCAGCAGCTCTCACTTCATGACTCCAGGAGCATTAAGGAAGTGTTCAACCCTCCAGATATAGAATGTGTCCTTGCTTCTGGTTGGACTGTGAAGCCACTGCAGCTGGTGAGGGAGAGAAGAAGTGAGTGATGCTTCCTAACTCAGCATTCTTGGGCTGCCACCAACTGCCCCTGGTCCTTTACTCCTGGGTGTTTCTCCAGGGCTTTTAAAGTATCATTTAAACAAAATTTTATCCAGCATAGTTGATCACTTTCAGAAAAAGGTTTGGTCAGAATAACAGCCCACTATTACTAGAACTAAACTTTCACTCAAAGCACTTATCAATTTAAATTCTGTCTTATGGTTATTATCATTCAGGCCATGTTTTCCATTAGACCAATTTGAAAACACAGATTTTGTCCTCTTAACTTGACATTTGTCATGGCACCTGAACTAAAATACTGTGTTAATAGATCTTTGATAAGCAGCAAAGATAAAACAGTGTGACCTCCACTCTAACCACTTCAGAACTACTGCTCTAGTCCAGCCAACCACAGCAGCAGAAAGTTAAGCAACCAGAAGTAAGCCATAGCCAACTTTGCATAAGATACTTTAGCATTCAGGTGAAATGGAACTGGCAGAAATTGTACCCAATTACAAGAGGAAATTCTGCAAAATTTAGAAAAACTTCATTTAAAATACTCCCTTATGGAGGGCACCTTCAGCTGGTGAGGTCTTGTCACTTTGTCATGCAATCCTTGACACCTTGATAGTTTGTCAGGAGCTTCTGCAATACAAAACACAAAGTGACTAACATAAGCAATGGACTGGTATTGACTCGTGATCTTGGAGGGTAGGCCAAGATCAAGGATTGATTCTTTCTGAAAACTAAGGGAAGATCTGTTCTGTGCCTCCCTCATCTTCTGGTAGCTTCTGGAAGTCCTTGGTGACACTTGGTAGGTAGAAGCATCACTTCAATCTTCATTTTCAAATGAAGTTCTCCCAATGTGTGTGTCTGCTTCCAAATTTCCTTTTCCACCAATTATTTTGGCTTAGGGGCCTACCCTACTCCAGTATAACCTCATCTTAACCAATCACTTCTAAAACTCAAATTCCTTAGAGTTACATTGTGAATATCAAAGGTTAAGACTTCAATATATGCAACTGGGGTGGAGGGGAAGAATATAATTCAACCCACACAAGGATGTAGAAGACTACCATGGATCTATGCTGTCTCAAGTATAGAACTCAGAGTCACGTGGCTAACTTGCTTTCTACTTTGAACATAATTTGGGTTTGAAAGAGTGATTTAATTATCTCAAAGTCTAAGAATTTCTGGTTATATGACCAGTGTCCAGACCTACATAATCAGAGGGGAGAGGGGAGAATCCAACTTGCAGTGGTGCTGAGCAATCAGGCAGAAAAGACTTCTGAGGCATTATTTTCAACCTTTCACATCAGATGCCCCATTCCAGCTTAAGGTCTATCTTAACCTGACTCTTCTCCAATTCTCTCCTCCTCACTTCCACATTCTCCTCTGTAGCAATGTCTTGTCCTTTTCTAGTATCTGTACATGAACATTCTTCTGCCCTTGCTCACTTTCCCTGGAAGCCCCTTTCCTAAGGACAGTCTCCAACTGTCCTTACCTACCCCTATTGGGGTAGATATTTTTTCAACCTTCCCATGCAAATGCCTCGTTCTTTCTTGTGAATTCCAAGTAATTTGTTAATGATAGATCATCACACATATTATTCATGTCTCAGTCTCTCTGGAAAAACTATGAATGTTCAATAACATTGAAATATAACTGAACAACCAAACAAAGCATATCCATTCTTATCAAAAATTTCACTCTTCACAAACTGCAGAAGAGGGAGAAAAACTCCCAAGGACTATTCTGGCCTCTGAAATTCTAAATGGATTTGCAACCCAACCACAGGGCAATGTAGCCACAGAGATCATTAGTATGCTAGTGTTTTACATCCAACATTGCCATCTTTTGTCTTTTGTTTTCAGTAGAGACCCAATCTACAATGATTATTTTTTTATCACTGATGGCATCATTTTGATAGCATAATAAATATCATATTTTTGCAGAAGTTTCTGTGCAGGCAGGTATTTCTTTGCTCTTCTGATCCTTTTTAGAGAGAAGTGCTGGTATTTCGCACTAATCAGCTGCAATTGTTTTCAGTATTCTCTTACTATATTGACACTTTCACAGCTGCAGTAAAACCTGCATGCATGTGGGAGTTTTCAGCTTGCTTTCCATACTTAATTATTCTGCAACATATAAAAGCTGCACCTGGTTTTGGAATTGTGAATACCTTAGTGAATATGATTTGGAACAAAGAAGAAATACATTTGGGGTTAGTGATAGTAGCTAGTTGATAGCATTACCTTAGATGAAATTGTCCTTAATGCAAAGACCATAATATGTCTGTGGTCCAAAAATTCCTATAATGTTCTCTTTGATGGGTAAAGTTTTCTGCATAGCTCTCAGTGCCATAACTTACAGAAATAACTGTGGGTGAGCACAGACCTGGAAGGCCAGAGACCCAGATGTTAGTTCCAGCATCACATAGCAAGTACTGCATGATGTGGGCACACTAAACTTTAGGCCCCCAATTCCTCAGAAGTGAATTAGGAAATTGATACACAGTCCTTAAGGTTAAGTGATACAGTCTGAAAAAGCACGAAGATGAACAGGGACCTGCCCTTGAAAGAAGCAAGATACAAGAACTTCATTTTCTAAACTAGTCATTAAAATTGAGACAAATGTTACATTTGCTATTCCCCTGATTTCTTTGTTATGAAGGAAAATATTAAACCTCTATCCTGCTGACACTGACAACTCTAGCATAGGTTTATGCTTTGTTTTGTAGTCTTACAATCATTCAAGTTTGAGAAGGGCCTAAAACTTTAGTACTGTTGCAAATATATTCTCTAGTTTATTCACTAAGGGATTTGAGATTTATGTGAGAAGTGGACTTTGCTCTCATTTTCATAATACAGAAACTTTGGCTATATCTGTGTAAATTGTTGGACAGTTGCAGGTATTCAGTAGAGGTTTAATTTGTGGACCTTTCTTTTGCTGAGGAAAAGGCCTTCCTGAACTTTGTTTCACTGACATTGTCTTGCAGTGGCTTCCTTAGCTGACAAATACCATGAAATTTTTAATAGCGAGTTTATCTTTTCTTTTGAATCTAAGGACAAGTGTTTCTGCCACTTGGCAGGTTAGGGTTGCTATTAGCAAGACATTGACAGACTCACTACTGAATGAGGTAATAGGATGTCCAACCACAACAAAGCCACAACCTTCCCATCAGGAAAACACTCTTCAAAATCTATCCCGTTTACAGTTGCATTCTTGAATTGCCTTGGTGTTTTCCAGGTTCTAGAACTAGTGGGGAGCCTTTTACATCTTTTAGAATAATCAACTAGAGGAGACTTCCATAAAATGAAGGTGTAGTTAAATTTCTTAATCAAAATTCTGGGATTAAAATCACTTACTCATATGCCTTTGATTTCAAATTTAATTAGCTCCAGATAAACAAGGTTTAAATATTCCAAACACAGTCCATTCTTCCCTTCAGTATTTCCTATGCATTTCTATCACTTTCCATGGTCCATGGAAGTTTTTATTCCCTCCTCAGATGTTATACACACTCAGATGACATAGCTGTGCTCCTCATACCTCAGTGCATGGCTGTCTTTATCCAGATGTTAGATTACACATACCCTAGACAGCATGGAGTTACTTTGTTACACATCTCACATAACATTCTATATTCAACATGTATCCAATCTGGCATGAACTCTGACCTTCTGACATCGGCAAAGGAGATCCAAGGGGTTTGGGAGACATTGGGACAAGTAAAGGAAACAACTATCTTTTACAAGAAAATATCTTTATGCAGCACAAGTTGTTCAATGGACAATAGTTAAGTTGTTGTTGTGTCATTACGGAACATTTTCTCAGCAGGACATTGAACACAAAACACTCTCTCTGCAGGTTTCCAATGCAGATTGTCTGTATTCACAGCCTGGTCCTACCACTTATCCTCTTTACGAACGTCGGCTAGCTACTTACCTCTCTGTGTCTTCTTCTGTCATTAACTAATGGAGATCTTAGGGATACTGACTACACCAGATGTTAAGGTTTAAAATGTGTGTCACAATTCAGGGGACACAAGTCCTATTCTCTAGTACCACAAAATGTGACTATATTTAGAGACAGAGCCCTGATCGATATAGTTAAGGTAATACAAGGTCATTACAGTGGATCCTAATTCAATATGACTGGATAAGAAAAGGGAATTAGGACACCAAGGAACAGCAATGTTTCTTATACAGAGGGAAAACCATGTGAGACATGGGGCAAGGCAGCTATCTGCAAGCCAGAGAACCCTGCTGACACCCTGATCTCAGACTTCCTGCCTCCAGCAACAAGGAATTGCTCTGGTAGCCCCAGCAAACTATAGACAGTTATCATGAAGCTAAAAAGTGCTCATGAATCTGTAATTACACTTGCAGCATTTGGTCTCCTTTTCTTCCCTCTTCCCTATTCTGCGTCCTAGATCTCTCATAAATATAGATGCAAATCTATTAATTATTATTCTGTTAGTACTCATGGATCCTCTTCGAACCATTTACTGTCTGAGTCTCGATTTCCACATATAAAAATGTGACCTAAAAAAACCCATCATGTGGGTCTAAGAATCAGTGCTTTTAAAATGGGCTCAGATTTGATGGATGAAGCTATCATGAGAAACAGAGCTGGAAGCCAGCAACAGGGACCAGGCTTGAGCTGGGGTGAACAGAAGGAATGCTTACCCTGCTGACTCCTGGTTCCAGACAAGGCCTCTGGCAACCTAAGAGGCATTGGTCCACCCAGTTCACCCAGTATCTAAGCAGTATGAGCAGGAAAAGTGATAGACCTGCATTGCTGAACCCAAGGAAAGACCAGAACCAAAAGCCAAGAGTTGAGGGTTGAGCAGACTACAAGCCACTTCATTAGACAATCTTTATGTGATATCAAACATCACAAAAGAACCCAAGTTAAAAGAAAGAAAAAAATGAAGACAAAATGTGAAATTTACTCAGCTGAAGGAAGCATTTCAGGAAGAGAAGAATATAGATGAAGAGATGAGAGAATATGGAAACAGATGGTAGAAGTAGAGCATTTATTTTATAAATAGCCACATGTAGCTCCAAGACTTCTACCATCCAATAGACTTACTCTGGCCATGTCATTCAACTACTTCCTGCAATAAGGCATATATTTTTGGAAAATGGGGCATTAAAAATTGGCTCCAATAAAGGAAAGCTGTATGCATTTGGTTTATATTTTAGCACATTTTAGATTGCTTTTCACATAAATGGAAAGTAATTAACACAGATATGCATCACTGAAATAATAAGCATGACATGGCAGAGATCACAATTTTTATTCAAATTTAACCCTTGGAAGATAAAGCTGGGCTCTGAGCTTCACCCTCAGTTAATCTCCATTGATTTTTAATTTAGAAGATATTTGTCTCCTCTTAGTTGGCTGAAAATATTATTCCTTTTTTATCTAAAGGAGTTTGCATTGGGAACCCATAATGAGCCTTGCACTTGTATAACATTTGCTCTTCCAGAAACCCCTCAGAGAGCTTCACTCTCACAGTTCTGCTCTTTGCTGTGGAGGAAAATATGAAGTTATCTCTAGAACTATCAATTGCAAGCTAAGGAAACCTTTTCTTCAGGAATAGCTCATTCTCCTCCTTCACTACCTCTACTGTTCTTGTTGCTGAAAGGAAATGAAGCCAAGCTTAAGCTCTTTCCAGATGGCTTAGGATAGTTTATCAATGAAAAGCCAAGAAAAAGATAGATGTGTAGAAACTCCATGAATATATGAGTTACCCTTACAAATTTGGGTAAAGAAAACACATTCTCAAGTCTCGTTGCTATGATTTAGTTCTTGTTAACTTCCATGAAACCTTTAAATGAAGAAGAAATATATCCAATTTCTCATATTCTTTTAATGTGGACCTTTTGTGGGAAGTTTAAAGGGGGAGGAGTTATGTATGAGTTCAACAAGCACACATCAGGATCATCTGAATAAGTCATTCTAGAAAAGACCTAAGAATCAATATACAAAAACTAGTGAGAAAAATTCTAAAGACCAAGAACAGTAAGGGCAATCTAGCCCTTCTAAGGTGTTAAATATGTCATAAAACTGTCATAGTGAATACACAGTATTGATGCATGAGCAGGTAGGGAAATGAGACAGAAGCCAGAATTTAGAAATAATTCCACACACAGGTGAGTGGTAAGCATGGGAAATATGGCAACTTTATATATCAGTGGGGACAAGAAAGATGTACTTAGACAAACAGTTATGGGGGAAAGATAAGTTGCCTCTCTAGCTGGTACTGTGCATGAAAATAAGCTCCAAATGTCTGAAGTAGTTCAATATTTTTTTAAGGAAGAAAATTTTCATAAAAGGATTAAAAGAAATCTAAGATGTTTCAACATCCCAAAGGGAAAAGTCCACAGCTCTAGAAACTACTTAACAATGGGGACAAGACCTGATTACATGACTTTTTAAATGTCTACATGGGACAAAGCCAATAATGTAAAAGAAAAATGGCATTTATGTATCTACTTCCTCTTGGTAGAACAAACTGCGTCATGTGGCATTGTTGGAGCTTGTGGAGTTAACTTTATGGTAGACCCATATGAGCAAGTGTCTGAGCCTCACTTTTCTACTCCAAAGTGGGATGGCCTCCTTCTTCAAAGGATACTACTGAGGTGATTGGTGACAATACCTGGCATGGGATGTCCATGACTCTGAAGAGTGACTGGGGTATTCCCTTCCCAATAGAGGCCTTTGTTCAATTTCAACTTTGGATGTGTGGAAAACACATCCAAATTGGAATGTAGAGGAATGGATCAAGAAGATGTGGTATATATACACAATGGAGTTCTATGCTTCCATCAAAAAGAATGACAGTGTCCCATTCATAAGGAAATTGAAAGAGCTGGAAAAAATTATATTAAGCAAGGCAAGCCAGACCCAAAGAAAGATAGGTTACATGGTTTCACTCATTTGGTTTTTTTGTTTGTTTGTTTTGTCGGTTGTGGGGCCTGAACTCCAGGCCTGGGCGCTGTCCCTCAGCTTTTCAGCTTAAGGTTAGCACTCTACCACTTGAGCCATAGTGCCACTTCCAGCTTTTTCTGCTTATGTGGTATTGAGGAATCGAACCCAGGGCCTCGTGCATGCAAGGCAAGCACTCTACCACTGAGCCACCTTCCCAGCCCATTTGTAATAAATTGAATATGTCTACAATATTCATAGCAGGGGATCACAATAGCCCAGTTGCTAAGTGCAGACAACCGTATGAAGTGTATCAAAATGAACTCCAAGAATCGGAAACAAGATATTCTTACTATGTTCTTTATGCATTTTTTTCTTTCTGTTTTAGTTTACTGTATGCTTTGTCTTATATATAAGCTCATTTGATCTGTGGAAGGGAAGGGGAATCATAGAAACAGCAGGACAAAGGATGAACTAATGCAGGAATGATACTCACTAGACACAATGTTGGAAATGAACTTTACAACTTGTGAAGAGAGGAATGGGGAGTGGTAAGTAGGAGAAAATGAGGGGGATAACGATGTTAGACAAGAAGTGGACTCATTACCATACTTATGTAACTGTAACCCTCTTGTTCATCACCTTTAACATAATTTTTTTCAAAAAAGACTCCTGAGAACAAAGGATTGGTGACAGGAGAATAGTGCCATAGAACCTAAGCAAGAACAGGCATGTTACAGTTCCATGTAGGTGAGGCACATGGGAAGTGTGAGCTAGAGCACGTGAGCTGTCATTGTGGCTACCAGATCTAGTTGTCTGGCACCTCATAGACACATATCTCTTTGTAAGTCTACATTTACTCTGAGGATTGTGTGACTTTGTAGGCCTCTTCAGTAATAAGACCAGGATAAAAATTCATGAGCCACTGGAAGCCTTTAAACCCTTCCTGGGTATTGGATTGAAAAATTATGCTGAGTACCAGGTTTGTTTGGCAGCTGTGGGATTAGTGGGAGATTTATGCCGTGCTCTACAATCTAACATTTTACCTTTTTGTGATGAGGTAATGCAGCTACTACTGGAGGACGTGGGGAATGAGAATGTCCACAGGTCTGTGAAGCCACAGATTCTGTCTGTGTTTGGTGATATTGCCCTTGCTATTGGTGGAGAGTTTAAAAAATACCTAGAGGTTGTGTTGAATACTCTTCAGCAGGCCTTCCAAGCCCAGGTGGACAAGTCAGACTATGACATGGTGGATTATCTGAATGAGCTAAGAGAAGGCTGCTTGGAAGCTTACACTGGAATTGTCCAGGGATTGAAAGGAGATGAGGAGAACGTACACCCGGACATAATGCTGGTACAACCCAGAGTAGAATTTATTTTGTCTTTTATTGACCATATTGCTGGAGATGAGGATCATACAGATGGAGTAGTAGCCTGCGCTGCTGGACTGATAGGAGATTTATATACAGCATTTGGAAAGGATGTACTGAAACTAGTAGAAGCTAGGCCAATGATCCATGAACTGTTAACTGTAGGGCGTAGATCGAAGACTAACAAAGCAAAAACTCTTGCTACATGGGCAACAAAAGAACTGAGGAAACTGAAGAACCAAGCTTGATCTGTTACCATTGGGATGATAACCTGAGACCCCCACTGGAAATCTCCAATCTTTTGAAAAACCCGGAAGTGAGGAGTGTGCACGGATGCTGAATGTTTGGGAATGAGAGGATGAGTGAGTGAGACTTAAACACCACATTGAAAATCCTGCCACAGCCACAGCCACCAACAGCAGAGCTGTTAGTGAGCTTAAGTAAACACTGACTTCGTAAAAACCATAACATCGGCCATCTTGGAAAAGAGAGAAACAATGGACTTACTTGCTTATTAAAAAACAAAAGAGCTGTCTCTTCCCAGGGGTTGCTAGAACTAGCTTTCTGTCTTTGGTGCCGAATGGAATGACTGGTTTGGGAGAGGAGGAGGGACTAGGTTCAGCTGCGGTGCTTTGTTGTAAAAGGCAGCCTGGCCTTTGCTACTGAAGAGAAAGATGGAGCCTGGGTTTTGAGCCCTCCTTCACTGTACCTTTGCCATGTGGTACTATATATGTACTGGCTAGGAGGGTAAGGGATTTTTACAGTCTGAGAATGAGTGTGTGTGAGTGAGGCGGTATCCACCTTCTCAACTTCAAGTCATTGCAGTTTCTTTTTCCCAGAAAACAAGAGGTTAGATGTTGCATTTCATGAAACTAACTGAAGTTCTGTCTACTGATGCAGCACAAGAGATGTGTGTTTAAAAAAAAAAAAAGGAAAGACGCTCTAGGTTTTTTTTTGGTTTTTGTTTTTGTTTTTGTTTTTGTTTTTTTTTTAACTAGGGAAAACACTGACGAATGGTCAGAGCTCCTATCCTGATCTTTTCATCAAGGCGCCTTTCCTGATAACATGGTTCAACTGTGAATGTAGACCGGGGGAGGGGGGAGAACAGTCGCTCTGGAGTTAGAGGATATAGAAAAATAAAAGTACAATTGTTACAAATAAAGATACAGACTTCAAAAATGAAAATACAACCACAACCCAGACCCAAATTTAAATTCTCAAAAATTGGCAGCACAAAAACAAAGCTCTCTCCTGACCTGTATCATGGCAGTTTAATCACCCCCAGAAAATTGTGCCAAAGAATTTTAGCAAACAAGTGTACAATAAAATACACACACACACACACACACACACACACACACACACACACAAAAGAAAAAAAACAGCAAACTTCAGGTAACTTTGGATTGCAAATGAAGATAAATTTAATGTTCAAACAATCTGATAAAATAACCATTTGGAAACTGAAAAAAAAAATTCATGAGCCACTACTTCATTTTATTTTCAAATCTTTCTGTAACTCAAAAATTTTGGCTATAAAACCCATAGACAAAAGAAATTGGAAACAAGACAAAGCATTTCCTTCAGCATTAATTGCTTTACTATCTCTAAACATTATTTAATTCCGTTTCCACAGGTCTTTGAGAACATTAGCTCTTTGATCTCAAGTACATCTCAGGTCTGTGTGTCCCATTTTTGTTTGAAACAAATGCAAAGTATCCACGTCATGGCTGTAATAATTTTGTACCAGTACCAAGGTTTGAACTCAAGGCTAAGCATTGGCTTTTGTACTCAACTGGTAATCTACCCCTTGAGATGTACCTCTAGTCCAACATTTTTCTGGTTAATTGAAGATAAAGTGACATGGAATTTTCTGCCTAGGCTTTCTTTGAACTTTGATCTTCAGATCTCAGCCTCCCCAGTAACTAGGATTATAGATGTGAGCCATCATTGCCTGTTTTCCTATTTCTTTATAACCAGAAACAAGTCCTTAAGAGCCACATTGGGGAAAACATGTTGTTTTTAGGTATGATGTATCCAGTGATTTGAGAAGTCCTTATTGAGACTATTTTTTGCAATATTCAGTTTTTATTCCCTGTAACTTATTCTCCCCCTGCTCCTGATCACCTTCATAACTGTCTCAGGCCTCCTTCACTGAGGCTCTTTTGTAGTTCATAAGCATCGCACATGTCTCCATCTTTGATCTTCATTTCCCTTCACCACCAGATGGTTTCCTACAGTTCCTTTATACAACTCCTACAAACACTAGCAGTTTCCTTCCTGTAGCTTCATTTTCTCTGACTCTTTTTATGTGAAGCCAGATGTGGTTTGACTTGCCACACTAAAATGATGAAAGGACCAGGGAAAGATGTTATTTCTAAAACAAAATAACTTACTTTTTCCTGGTATTGGCTTGCAAATCTATGAACCATGTCCATGAAGCAATAGAAAAGAAATTGAATAGTTGCATTATCTGGGTAATTTTTTGTCTTTTTTCCATATGCATTATCATCTCTACAATGTTAAAAATACAGTATTTATCTGTTAGTAAAACTAAATCATTTCCTTGACTATGTCAATATTTTTCTGTTTAATTGTTTTTGACTCTTCAGAACTCTCTTGAAGTAAACAGACAATGAGGTCCAAACTTACTGTGTTAAATCAGCCTTTCCATCATTGTGACGAATAGCTAAATGTAACCACTTAAAGAAGGAAAGATTTTGCCAGGAGTTGGAGACTCCCACCTTTATTCCTCTCTGCTTGGTAGGATCGAAGTTTGAAGCCAGCCTAGGCAAAAAAAAAAGTCTTTGAGACTCTTATCTCCAGTTAATCACCAAAAAAAAACAGAAGTAGAACAGTAGCTCAAGTGTAGAGCAAAAGAAGCTCGGTGACAGCACACAGGCCTTGAGTTCAAGCCCCAGGACTGGCACAAAAGAAAAGGGAAGGATTTTACTGTGGATCAGAGTTTCAGAGGTCTCAGTTCATAGTCGGCTGGTTTCCTTGCTATGAGCCTGTGTGTGGTAACAAAGAGCATCATGGCAGCAGGGCATGTCAGACACAAGCTGCTTACCTCATGGTAGCCCATGCTAGCAAGCTCCTGATCATGTTTGTAACTGTCTCAGGCCTCCTACTTCTGTTGCATCAAAACCCCAACTCCAGTGCCACCCACATGGTCAATCTTCTCCCCTCAGTTGCTGTCCCACATGCCAATCATCTCTGGAAATGCCTTCACAGACACAGCCAGATATATACTAATTTTCTAAGCATCTCCCTAGGCAATCAATTTAACAATCACCATTAACCATCACACTTCACAACCGGATGGTGCAGTGCTTCCAGTGCCACCTGCCTGCCTCCTGGGCAGCCTGACAGAATGGCTACTCTAGGAGTGTGCTACAGCCCGTTTTTATGAAATTATGTTGGAAGACATAACCGTCATGCAAGACTGTCCAGACAAAGTAGATTTGGTGACATTTATGCCTAGTTTCCTAAGAAAAAGAAAATAAGAGGACCAGCAATCTCAATTTGAAGCAGATTAAGTATGCCTCATGTTGAGATCCAAAGCCTTATAGGATTGCCAAGTGTGAGAATATGGATAGAAGAGTATGAAACATACACAGAGTTGTAGGTGTGACATAGAAACATATGAATTGAAGGTCATGTATAAGATCATTGAAACCTAGGAGTTTATGAATTTACTTATTAAATATCAATAACTATTAAGCTATTAATTTTTCAATTTCTTGATAAGGCACTCACATTTTGTGTCTTTCAAGGAATTTGTCTACTGTTTGTAAGTTAAAGTTGTTTTAATATTTTCTCATTACCCAATGTCTTAGTCTGTTTATGGGGATATAACAAAATACTTAAGAGTGGGTAATTTATAAATAACTGAGATTTATTCCACAGTGTTCTGGAAACTGAGAGATCAAAGGCCAAGTTACTAGCTGGTTCAGTTGTCTTGTAAGAGCTGCTCTCTGTTTCCAAAACATTAGCTTATTGCTGTATCAACTAGAGGAGACAAATACGGTGTTGTTACATTTTACCTCTTGGCTACCCTTTTACAAACTTAAATATTCACAAGAGGAAAGCCCTCATGGCCAAATCATTGCCTAAAAAGCCTTATGTTGTATTGGGGATTAAGTTTTTAACAAGAATTTTGGAGGAACACAAACATTCAAACCATAGCATCCAATTTATTTTCGTACATTTTTAATTGTAAAAATGTTGTACAGAGGGGTCACAGTTACATGAGCAAGGTAATGAGTACATTTCTTATTGAGCATTGTTGCCTCCTTTTGTTTTCCTCTACCATCCCTTCTCTCCCACCTCCACAACTACGTGCCCCCTCCCTGCCGAAGTTGTAAAATTCATTTTCAATATAGTGTTTTGTACAACTCATTGTTACAATGGGTCAACCTGTATCCTTATTTAAGCATTTTGTTTTCTCCCTTCCCCTCCCCAAATTAGAGAAGTGTATATACAAGATGCATAACACCAGAATCAAATACAGTGAAAACAGGGGCGGGGGGGAGGGAGGAACACACAAAGCAGCAAAAGAAAAAATCACATGGTACATTATAAATACATTAGAAACAATAGCAAGAAAGAAAAAAGATATTTGTGTCCCTATCTTGGGGTTCATTTCACTTAGCATCATCTTATATGGTCATATGAACATAGCTTTTGGCCTTTTCTGTTTGTCCTACACATGTGTTAGTTATTGTAAATAAGAGAAACCATGGGACTTATGTTTCTTTGGGCCTGGCTTACTTCACTTAATATAATTTTTTCCAAGTCTTTCCATTTCCCAACAAATGGACAAATGGGCGATGTCGTTCTTTCTGATGGAGGCATAGAATTCCATTGTTTGGAATTATATATATATATATATATATGTATATGTATATATATACACATATATATACACACACATATACATATATACCACATTTTCTTGATCCATTCATTTACTGAGGGACATCTGGGTTGGTTCCATATCTTAGCTATGGTAAATAATGCTGCGATAAACATAATTGTGCTGGGGTAATTTTAGTATGGCCTTGTTTGTGATCATTTGGGTAAATGCCCAAAAGTGGGATTGCTGGGTCATAGGGGAGCTCTATGTGGAGTCTTTTTAGGAACCTCCATACTGCTTTCCAAAGTGTTGGAAGTGGCGCTGTGACTCAAGTGGTAGAGTGCTAGCCTTGAGCTGAAGAGCTAAGGGACAGCACCCAGACCCAGAGTTCAAGCCTGACCAAAAAAAAAAAAAAAACAGAAGAAGACATAAAACACCAATTAATTTTTATATGATCTGTAATGATACTCTCCACTTTAACTCCCAATATTTATTGATTTGTACTTTCTCTCCTGTGTATAAGTCTTGATTGGAGTTTATTCATTTTATTAACCTTCACAAAGACTATGCGTTTGTCAGGTTTCTATGATTTTGTGTTCTGTTCTATTTCTATTCATTTTTTGGAAACTTAATCACTGGTTTTAGATCTCTCTTCTTTTTTATACAGTCTTTTGAAGCTATATGTGTCTCTCTAACAACTGTTTCAGTTGCATCTTGTAAATTTTTTAATGTACTTCCGCTATCCTCTAGCTGAAAACAATCTCTCAATTTCCCTTGTGAATTTTTTTCGTCACCCATGAACTATTTAGAAATCTGTTGTTAAATTTTGAAGTACTGGAAGAATTTTGAAGAATTCTTACAGTTGTTGGATTCTAATTTAGTTCTGTAGGAAAGCATAGCATGTAAGAATTCAATTTTTTAAGACTGTGTTAAAATCTAGTATAAATCTTAATGAATATTACATAAAAATTGAAAAACTATTCGTTAGTTTTTGTGTACTATAGGTAAAAATTGAACAAAGGTGATTGATTTCAGATATTTAAAGTTCTTTCTACATTGTTCCTTTGTATAATATTCTATATCATACAAAGTGATGATTGCCATTGTATCTGTATCTTCATACAAAGTAATGATTGCAGTTGTATCTATATCTTCCTTTTTTATCTTAATTTTTGCAGGTACTTAGGTTTGAACTTAAGGCATTGCACTTGCTCTGCTTGCTTATTTGGCTGGTGTCTCCATCATTTTTTGCTAGTTATTTTACAGGTGGAGTCTTGTGGATTTTTCTGCTTGGCCTAGTGATGAACTGCAATTCACTGGATTTCAACCTCTTGACTAGTTAGAATTATAGGCATGAGCCACTGATGCCAAGCTTCTTTCTTTGTTTCTTTCTGTCAGTTTCATTTATATATCTTGAAAGTCTATTATTAAATGTGTGCCAATAAAGATGTCTGTGATTTCCCATTGAATTTACCTTTTTATTAGTTGTCTGTATCTGTGTCTGTGTGTCTCTGTGTGTTTGCTGTTACCAAGGCTTGAACCCAGGGTCCGGATGCTCTCCTGAGCTTTTTTGCTCAAGGGTAGGGCTCTACCATTTGAGCTATAGCACCACTTCTAGCTTTTTTTCTAGTTAATTAGAGATAAGACTCTCACAAACCTTCTCGCCCAAGTTGGCTTAGAACCTGATCTTTAGGTCTCAGCCTCCTGAGTAACTAGAATTACAGGTGTGAGCCATCAGTGCCAAGCCTTTGTTTTCTTATTTAAAACAAATCTATGAGGTAGCACTCTTTGCCTTGACTTCCATCTTGTCTCTGATGATTATAGTAACACCAGTTTTCTTTTTTTTTTGGGGGGGGAGGGGTCCTGTCGTGGGGCCTGAACTCTGGGCCTGGGCGCTGTCCCTCAGCTCTTCAGCTCAAGGCTAGCGCTCTACCACTTGAGCCACAGTGCCACTTCCAGCTTTTT
>NW_012267225.1:20887388-20888021 GCF_000151885.1 Dipodomys ordii
GGTAGAGTGCTAGCCTTGAGCTGAAGAGCTGAGGGACAGCTCCCAGGCCCAGAGTTCAGGCCCCACGACCCAGGCCCAAAAAAAAAACAATAAAAAACACTAAAAATAAAGTCCGTTTTAAGTTTTTTTGACACTGTCATCTGACACACAGCAATCCCAAAGTTTTTCTTTTTTATTTATTTTTTATTATAAAGATACTGTACAGAGGGGTTACAGTTACATGAGTAAGGTAATGAGTACATTTCCTATTGAGCATTGTTACCCCCTCCTTCGTTTTTCCCCTACTATCCCTTCCTTCCCCACCTCCCCAACTCCTCCCTCCTCCAAACTTTTTCATGCTAAACTTCAACATGCTTTCCACTCTGTCATCCAATCCAACAGTAAAAATAGTGTCAAGGTGTGATGGCTTATAGAATCTTCTACAATTATTTATTGCTAACAAATAGCCTCCAGTAATGAGTGGCGCCTCCATCTAGGAAGATAAGCTCACCAGTACATCTGTTTTAAAGTGAACACAGTGTATAAATTATCACATGGTGCCCCATAAACATGTGCAGATTTTATTTTATTTGATTTTTTTATTGTGAAAATACTTTACAGAGGGGTTACAATTACATGGGCAAGATAATGAGT
>NW_012267225.1:20888071-20902244 GCF_000151885.1 Dipodomys ordii
GCACTGTGGCTCAAGTGGTAGAGCACTAGCCTTGAGCTGAAGAGCTGAGGGACAGCGCCCAGGCCCAGAGTTCAGGCCCCACGACTGGACCCCCCTGCAAAAAAAAGAAAAAAAAAGACTCCACATAGAGCTCCCCTATGACCCAGCAATCTCACTTTTGGGCATTTACCCAAACAATCACAAACAAGGCCATACTAAAGTTACCCCAGCACAACTATGTTTATCGCAGCATTATTTACCATAACTAAGATATGAACCAACCAGATGCCCCTCAGTAGATGAATGGATCAAGAAAATGTGGTACACACACACAACACACACACATACACAATGGAATTCTATGCCTCCATCAGAAAGAATGACAATGCCCATTTGTTAGGAAATCGAAAGACTTGGAAAAAATTATATTAAGTGAAGTAAGCCAGGCCCAAAGAAACAGTTCCCATGATTTCCCTTATTTGCAATAACTAGTTCATATTTAGGACAAGCAGAAAAGGTCAAAGGTATGTACATAACCATATAAGATGATGCTAAGTGAAATGAACCCCAAGATATGGACACAAGAGATTTTATCTTTCTCGCTATTGTTTTTAAGGTACTTATAATGTACTATGTGATTTTTTTTTGTTTCTTTGGTATATTTTTCCCCCATGGTATAACCCCTGTTTTCACTGTATTTGATTCCAGTGCCCTGTATCTTGTATATACATTTTTCTAATTTGGGGAGGGGAAGAGAAATAACAAAATGCTGAAACAAAGATACAGGTTGACACATTGTAACAATAAGATATAGAAGACATTGTGTTGAAAACAAACTTTGAAATTTCAGGGGAGGGAGGAAGGAAGAGTGGGGTAGAGGGGAAGGGAAGGAATGGTAGGGGAAAAATAAAGGAGGGAGTAACAATGCTCGAGAAGAAATGTACTCATTACCTTACTCATGTAACTGTATCTCCTCGGTACAGTATCCTTACAATAATATATATATATATATATATATAGAGAGAGAGAGAGAGAGAGAGAGAAGGTGATTTAGGTCCTTTTGTTTTTGGAGCTGAATTATATAAAAACTAATAAATAATCAAATGAAGCCCATTTCCACTGCCTGCTCTAGTCAAAAGAATTATTTTGTTATAATTTAGTTCATAAAAACATTTCCACATCTGTGATTCACATGAAATTCCAGAAACTCTTTGCAGCTTTTGCTACTGACACATTATTAAGGTAAAACAGGTCCTAGCAGATGGGTAAAATGAATGCATCTGATGTCATTTCATTTTTTTTAATTTTGATTATTTGTGATCATCCTGGTGATTTGGTAATAGAGAATGTAGTCTAGACAGCAGCTGCAGAGCACACACCCAGAACATGAGGCGTGATTAGGGAAGCAGTTCTCATCAGCATTCATCGGCCACTTGTCACTGAGACCCATTCTAGAAAGGCAGGGAATATACATCCTGATCTCTCCATATCCATTTTCTAGGGACTCCTTAATAAACGCAGCAACCATAGACACAGAAAGGGAGAAAATATGTCCAAAGTGTAGAAGGTCATGACCTGCATGTTAATAGCATCAGGCTGGATGATTCCCTGATGAAGAGAATGAGATAAATAAAAATGAGTGGATTATGAATTGGCTCTCTTTGGGGATATGAGTACAGCTGTCTTTTTTTTGATGAATTTCACTGCTGTGCTGTCTATGAAGTTCCCAACAAAGAATAATGACTAGGTGTCACTCAGAACTAAGTTTAAAGCAGACAGTAAACTCTGATTAACCAGAAACATAAACCTATCAGAATTTTTTATGGCTTAGGACTTTGGGAGGAAAAGCATGGATCATAAGGGAAAACAAATTATTTTAAGATTTATTCAAAGAAAGACTGTGCCAACCATGCCCTGGGGTCAGTGCAGACTCGGCTGATCTTCCAAAAGAAACCAGAGCAAGGATTCAGATGTCAGCATGGTCTTGAGGCTTTACAATGTTTTCAACCTTTAAAGAAAATTTCCATTTCATATGTAAGGTTGCACTTACTATGCTATGAAGGCAGAAAAGTTGAAACAAATACACATTTGGAAAGACCTTATACTGACAAAACAGTAAGGCTAATATAAAGAAAGAGAATAATTTCTTGAAAACTTCTCAGTCATTCCACTTTCTGCCCACTATGTCCCAAAGCTGAGGAAAATAGAACATCTACATAAATAGAAGATTGGCAATCCTAACTTGGTAGTAATTCTTATTTCATTGAGTCAGGGCTTCTGCTGCAGTAATGACACTGTGTCAGCTCTGGGCTACCAATGTGCAGTCAACATTTTTCAGAAGAGAGAGGAGCTTGAACTCAATGCCTCATATTCCTTCTCAGTGTTCTTGCTTAGCTAGTATTCTACTGCTTGACCCATTACTTCACCTCAGCATTTTGCTGGCTAATTTGAAATGGAGTCCACAGACTTTTCCTCTTATACTGACTTCAAACTACATTTTTCTTGATCTCAACCTCCTGGGTAGCTAGGATCACAGGCATGAACTACCAATATTTGGCTTTCAGTCAATATTGTTTATATTGCTTTAGGAGAGCTATATCTATTGCTATTCATTTGACCATTCATTCATTTACAACAAACACCTTTTGAGTAGGTACTCTGGAAATAACTAAATGAGCAACACACAGACAAGCTCCTAATCTAAAATAAGTATAGACCTACAGTCAGATACCCTCCACCTTAGTGGGCTGGACATGGACAAAATACCACAGACTGCACCTACCCCTGGATCTGAGAGTCAAATGTGATCAGGCAAAATTCCATAGAAAATTATTTTGATTGAACAGCAGTAAAAAACAACAGCAGTTGCATTCCAGGGATGCAAAGCTGATTCAACAGTCAGTTAATATAATGTAATTCAACACATCAATAGGAGCAAGGATAAGAACCACATGGTCATCCCAATAGATGGAGAAAAAGTATTTGCCAAGATCAAACACCCCTTTATGGTGACAGCTCTGGAGAAACTAGGAATCCATAGGAATCCATTCCTCAATATAATAAAGGCTGTATATAACAACCCTACAGCTATCATTATACTTAATGGTGAAAAGTTAAAACCATTTCCTTCAAAATCAAGAATGACACAAGGATGCCTCCTATCTCCACTGCTCTTCAATGTAGTATTGGAATTCCTAGCCAGAGCAATAAGGCAAGAGACAGACATAAAGGAGATCTAAATAGGGAAAGAACAAGCAAAACTCTCCCTCTTTGCAGATGACATGATCCTATATTTAAAGAACCCATCGACTCCTCTTCCAAGCTACTTGGGCTGATCCAAAACTTTAACAAAGTATTCGGGTATAAAATTAATCCACAAAATAGTAGTTTTCTGTATTCCAACAATGAGAAGAGTGATGCTGAAATCATAAAAGCAAATACTTTTGTAATAGCCTCAAAAAATTAAAATAAAATACTTAGAAATGAACTTAACAAAAAAGGTGAAGGACCTCTATGATGAAAACTTTAAAAACCTGAAAAAGGAAATTAAATCAGAGCTAAGGAAGTGGAAAAACCTCCCATGCTCCTGGATTAACATCATGAAAATGGCAATACTGCCAAAAGCTATCTACAAATTTATATCCCAATGACATTCTTTAATGAAGCAATCCATATGGAATAACAGAAGACCTGAAATAGCAAAAACACTCCTTAGCAGGACAAACAGTGCTGAGGGAATATCAATACCAAATTTCAAACTCTATTGTAAAGCTATAGTTATAAAATCAGCTTGGTACTGTCACATTAACAGGCCTGAGGATTGGAATAGAATTGAAGGCCCAGAATGATCCCACAAATCTATGACCACCTAATCTTTGATAAGGAAGCCAAAATCATCAGATGGAAGAGAGACAGCCTCTTCAACAAATGGTGTTGGCAGAATTGGCTATATGATGGAAGAAAACTGAAGTTAGGTCCTTATATATAACCCTGCACCAGAATCAAATCCAAATGGATCAAAGAACTCAAGGTAAGAACATATACCCTGAAAATATTACACGAAGGGATAGGGGATACACTAGGGCTCCTTGGCACAGGTTGAAACTTGCTAAATAAAGATCCAGAAACAACAAATACAAGAAAAGCTGGATAAAGTGGGATTGCATTGAACTGTGGGGCTTCTGCATGTCAAAGAACATAGCTAGCAAGATAAATAGAGAGCAAGATAGACATTGGAAGAAGATCTTCACTAGCTATACAACAGACAAAGGCCTCATATCTAAAACACACTTAGAGCTGAAAAATTAACCCCCTAAAAACAAATCCTGAAAGAAACAACCACCCCATTAATAAGTGGGCTAAAGAATTAAAAAGGGAATTCTCTGGAGATGAAATAAGAATGGCCAGATAGACACATGAAGAAATTTTTAACATCTCTGTTCATAAAAGAAATGTAAATCAAAATTACATTGTGATTCCACCTCACCCCAGTTACAATAGTCATTATCAAGTAAACAAATAATAACAGATGCTGGCAAGGACGTGGCCAAAAAGGAACTCTACTACACTGTTGGTGAGAATGTATACTGGTTCAACCACTTTGGAAAGCAGTATGGAGGTACCTCAAAAGACTAAACATAGAGCTCCCCTATGATCCAGCAGTCCCACTTCTGGGCATTTATCCAAATATCACAAACAAGGCTACACTAAAGCTACCAGCACAACTATATTCATTGCTGTATTATTTACTACAGCTAAGATATGGAACCAACCCAGATACCCTTCAGCAGATGAATGGATCAAGAAATGTGATAAGTATGCACAATGGAATTTTATGTTTCCATCAGAAAGAATTACATCACCCATTCATAAGGAAGGTCTTTCTTGAAGAAAATAAAAATTCTGCAGTCACTGAAGTCTAAGAATTTCCAAAGAGGCATTAATCTGTCTCTTTTTGATATGCGCTTCAGCTCTCATTTTGAACAACGGGAGCAATCCACATTTATCACCATGCCCTTCCCTCCTGGACTATCTGTTGTTGGGTTGTGTCTGTTGAATGTGAAAGAAATGTGACTCGTTGTGTGGAGTGAGGGGAGGGGGCATCATTTTGATAGATTCAGCTGATTCTTCAGCTTGCAAAGTGATTAAGTGAACTGAAACTAATTCAGGGTTTCACTTTACATTTTTGGCAACTGAGCAAATATGCAGATTTGTACCAAACAGATGTGTCTGCTAGTTAGCCTAGGAGCAATTCCAGAATCTGAGGTTCATTGAGCTGCTGCTCCAATTAGTGAGAACATCATAGCAAGTCTACAATTATTCAGGGACCTGTTGCGCTTTCATCTGCTATCGATTTCATTTCATTCAAGCCCAATTCAGGCTGAACTTGCAGTGAACTCTGCCATTGAAGATGGAAAATCTTAGATTGGCACACTTCTGTGGCTGACCTGTGGTCTTTGATTAAAAAATTGCCTTTGAAAGTGTCACGATTTGTATTCAGATGGTCTCTCTGATGGGTAATGATGCTATATTGGTGCTGTGAAGGTGATTATTTCCAGCATTTGCTGGTATTGGCTAATAAATTGCTTTCCATAGGAAAATAGGAATCGAAAGGTGAAGTGGTCTTTTGAGGAACCTCCGTACTGCTTTCCAGAGTAGTTGAAGAAGTTTGTACTCCCACCAACAGTGTAGTAGTGTTCCCTTTTGGCCATATCTCTGCCAACATTTGTTATTATTCATTTTCTTGATAGTGGACATTGTAACTGGCGTGAGGTAGAATCTCAATGTTGTTCTGATTTGCATTTCTATTATGGCCAGAGATGTTAAACCTAGACCTTTCCTATGACCCAATAATCCCATTCCTGGGCATTTACCCAAATGACCACAAACAAGGCCATACTAATCTACAAGCACAACCATGTTCATTGCAGCATTATTTACCATAGCTAAGATATGGAATCAACCAGATTCCAGTGGATGAATGGATCAAGAAAATGTGATGTGATATATATATATATATATACTGTAATTCTATACTTCCATCAGAAAGAAGAACATTGCCCATTTGTAAGGAAATGGAAAGACTTGGAAAAAATTGTATTAAGCAATGTAAGCCATAACTAAAGAAACATAGTCTCTATGGTTTCCCTCATTTGTAATAACTAGAATATGTATAGGATATTCTTAGCAGAGGATAACAATGGCTCAATATCTATGTGAATATAACCATATAAAATGATGCTTATCACAATGAACTCCAAGAAAAGGAAACAAGAGTTTTTTTGTTAATTGTACTGTTAGTAATTATTTCTTTTTCTTTATTTTTGTTCCTTTGGTTTATTCCCTGTTGGCACAGTTTTTTTTTTATTTCTGTACCCTTTGTCTTATCTATGTTTATCTGATTTGGGGAAGGGAAGGAATCACAGCAACAGTGGGACAAAGGGTGAACCTATGTAATAGTGATACTCACTAGACACTATGTTGGAAATGAACTTTACAACTTGTAGAGAGGGGACTCGGGGGGAAAGGAGATGAAAATGAGGGAGATAATGACACTGATAGGAAATGTACTCATTACCCTACTATGTAATTATAGCCCCTCTGTACATCACCTTTACAATAAAATTTCAATGTAAATAAAAGAAAATTGGTAGGTACCTAACAGACACTTTGAACTAATTCAGTCCATTCAGTCAGCTCTTGTCCATCACAGTGTAGTACACCAGTACTGGGTATTCAACAGTGCTACAATGTACTATCTGTGTCTAGAGATTTATACTAGAGAAGTAAAGGAATCCAAATAAATGCCAACTGTCAGTTGGACAAGTGAGTCAAATGTTGGGAAATTCAGCAACTATTTATACCTGGAGAGGTCCAGAAGAGTTTCTTAAAATGGAGGGTATTTGATTTGAACTAAGTGATTAAAGTCTTCTAGGAAAAAAGAAAGCTTCAAGTTAAAGAGTCATTCACAAGGACATGGGCTTGTGAATAGAGTATGTATGAAATTAACTATTGTTCAGTATGTCAAATATTAGAAATTATAAAAATATGAGAAAATCCCCATATTTTTCCTTTAATGCAGCATTTATGCCTTTATTGGTTATTTGTTGTTGTTTTTGTTGGTTTAGTTTTTTCCTAAAACCCCTGAGGTCAAAAGAAATACTTAAAATGTCTATCTACTAAATAGTTAGCTTCAATAACATTTACATCTCAACAAAGGAAACACATATTTTCTTTCCCCATGAGGTAAGCTAGCTGGGGGCTATGGATCCGTTTGGGCACTACTACACTTCTCAGAAATCTGAATCAGAACAGATCCTGCCATCACTACCCCACCTTTACCCTGTCGTGTTAGTATTCAACATAGCTGGTGCCAAAAATCTCAGCTTCAAGAAGGAGATACTGCTTCAAATAGAATACATCTCGATCTAATGCCAAAGCTGAAACTCAGCCTCAAATAGTACTATCTACTTTGGAGTATCCTAAATTCAAAAAATTTAAATAACCTGCCACACTTCAGTTGCTTTCATCCAGTACCCAAGTCACCGCGCACTCAGTGTGGGAACCACGAGGTTAGTGCCAAAAGTATATAAAAGCTTTGTGTTATCAGGTGATATTTCTGAAATACAATAGTGACATTTCTGAGATAATGAAGAGATAATTAGTTGGCAAAACACCCTTTGAAATAAATTTCTAAAGGTGATTTGAAATAAAGAATAAAGAATCTTTCATTTCTTAGCCTGTACTCTGAACTAATCAGAAAAATTTAAGAACATACACAAATATGCTTTCACAAATCCTGTATGTTTCAACTAAAATGAGCTCTCAATTACATGCACCTAGACAAAGATTTGTAGTATAAACCCCAAGACTTCATGTATGCCAGGCAGGTTCTGAATCACTGAGCTACATCTTCAAGCCATATTTCCTTTTATGCTTATCTCACCTTTTATGGTGTTAATGTTTATCTTTAAATTTGAATTTCTATTCCACTTTATTCAATATATATTTTTGTATTTGAAATCTTTTTTACTAATTAAACTGGATGTATGTGAGTTAAAATTTAAAGTAGGTTTATTATTTCTTATGAACCTGTTGTAAAGTGAATCCAGTCAGTGAGATACAGAGAAGCCACATTTCAAGAGGTCATATTGGGAGTCTTTATTAGAAATCTGGTATCAGCAGGTGGACTTCTGTCACAAAGACCTGCAGCCCCACAAATACACTTGTCTCACCTCTAGGCCTTTGAAGCCCAGGGAAGAGCCCCCAGCACCTGGATAGTCTCCAGGATGGCTGTGAAAACAAGGTGACTTACCTAGACCTACTCTTTTCTTTACTTCAAACTTAAGTGTGAAAATTAAACAGTATCTTCTGTATTTGAATTATACAACCACAGTTACAGATATTGACAGTACAACTCTTAGGAAAATGATAGAATATATTATATGAAAGGTAAAAAACAGTGGAAATATTCATCTTTCTCACAGTTCTTTTTCTAATATATATATATATATATATATATATATATATATATATGCATGCATATCATGTACTGCTAAAATGACCCAGGTCACAACACTAAATCTATCCTAACTATGCATTTTTATACATGAAAATTCTTAAACCATTCTCACAATTCTGGTTGGAATCTAAAATGTTCCCCAAAGGCCATGCACTAAGCTAGCTTATTTACCAGCTGGTGGAACTATTAGGAGGTGATGGAAATTTTATAGTAAGAGATGCTTAGTTGAGGAAGGAAGTCACTTAGGAACATGCCCTGGAAAAGTCTGTGTCCCTGGTGTGCACTCAGTCTCTTTCCCCTCCCCCACTCTCTATTTCTCTCTCCTTCTAGCTGCTATGAGGTAAGCAGTTTCCTCCACCATACCCTCTGCTCAACTATAGATTCAAAAATTCCACCCTGGGAGGTATCACTGATACTACTTAAATCTAAGAAAAAGATTATGGCCACAGTTACCATTAAAAAAAATCACTTGCTAGTGGCTCATACCTATAATTTTAGCTACTCAGAAGGCTGAGACCTGAGGATCACTGTTCAAAACCAGACCAAGCAGGAAATTCCATGAGACTCTTGTCTCCAATTAAGCACCAAAACACTGGGAGTAGAGTTATAGCTCCAGGGGTAGATCACTAGCTTTGAACTAAGAAGCTCAGCATCAGCACCCTGACTCTGACTCAGGCACTAAGTTCAAACTCCAGGACTGACACAAAGAAAAAAATCACCCATTGAATGGCTAGTTTACTTACTTACTTGTTTGTTTGTTTATGGGCAGTCCTGGGGCTTGAACTCTGGGGTTCGGCACTGTCCCTGAGCACTTCTGCTCAAGGCAAGTGCTCTACCACTCAAGCCACAGACCACTTCAGTTTTGTGGTGGTTAATTTGAGATAACAGTCTCACAGACTTTCCTGCTCAGGCTGGCTTTGAACTGCGATCCTCAGACCTCAGCCTCCTGAGTAGCTAGGCTTACAGGTGTGAGCCACCAACACCCAGATTGGAATGGCTAATTTTAAACTATGCTGGTGAGGTTCGCTACCATCCCTGATCATACTGGTCATATTTTCAGAACACAGAGGATAGGATGAAACTGACCACTCAAGTCAATTTACCCACTTAAAATCCATTCTGAAATGAATGGGGAAATGAGTTGTACCAACTCTATCTAAATAGCTATGAATCAATTAAGTTTTGGAGAGCATTTCCCACAAAATGTTGAAGCCAAAGGCTTTAGAATCATTGGTTTAAAACACCCTTTCTGACAGTATTTACAGAGCAGGCCTACTTTGGGGACTATCTCTATTTGTGACTACAAAATCACAGTTCTGGTAAAACAAGAACCACAGGGGTATAAGCTTAATGCAGCGAAACACAGTTTAAATCATGAGTGTGTGTTCTTCGTAATAAGGGATGTGACAGAAAAACAAATTAGATCCCCCTTGTAAACTAATATTGATCTAGTCACTTAGTTCCACCTTCAGATTTTGGATCTCACCAGGGTGTTAATTTTCAACTCTTGGGTATGGATCAGGGATTAGGGTATACTCCAAGCTTGTATGACTTGATTCTGACTGGTTTACATCCAAAACAAAAGACAAAAAATTGTGAGCCATCTAGTTCTCAGTTCCCCTTAGCAATGGTAAACAGTAGAGTGAATTTTCAAAGCCCACTTGTTAGTCTGAGAAATCAAACTAGCAATTTGTCAAGGAACAACCAATACCTTCGGGACTGTCCCAAAGGAGTCTATCATTTAAAGGGATGATTAATTTTTCCATTTAATCATGAGACAGATGAATATGTTCTTGGTCCTAAGAACATCATCATACTTGTTCATGGAAAAGGTAAAAGCAAAGAAATATGGGCTTTTCATATTATTCCTTAATCATAATTATTCTGATTTCATTTGTTTCCTTTAGCTATTCTCCTATGTGATATTCCATTTGGGGAAGAGGGAGAAGTTGTCTCATAAAAGGCCTAAATATAACCTAGAGAAATTATCCTGAGTCCATCTAGAAAGGATACTCCAATAGTATTATTAGGAATAAACAAAGAGACCATCTATTATGGTAGACAACAAGGATTTCAGGTGGCAAGAAGTATTCACTGGGTACTTTAATTAGCTTCTATATCTAATTAACTATAATAATGAGAAACCATTAAAGTTAGAGCGTTTTTTATTATTTTTTATTGTCAAGGTGATGTACAGAAGTGTTACAGTTACAAAAGTAAAGTAATAAGTACATTTCTTGTCAAACTTGTTACCCCCTCCCTCATTTTTCTCCCACTTTCCTTCCTCCTACCCTCCCCCCAATTGTACAGATAATTTCCAACATATTGTCTTGTGAATATCGCTGTTGTGTTGGTTCCCCCTTTGTCCTTTGTCTCACCATTTTGTTGTTCCCCTTCCCTTCTCTAATTCAGATAGATTTATATACAATGCTAGGGTACCAAAATCAAATACAGTGACAACAGAAGATAAAACATGGGGAAAAAAACACAAAAGAAACAAGAAATCACCTAGAACACTAAAAAAAGAAAAAGAAAAGTAAAACCTCTTGTGTCCATGTCTTGGAGTACATATGGTTATATGTACATAGCTATTGAGCTATTCTGCTCATCTGCTAGGACTATCCTAGATATATACTAATTATTACAAATGAAGGAAACCGTGGGACCTATGCTTCTTCGGGTCTGGCTTACTTCACTTAATGTGATTTTTTTTTCCCCAAGTCTTTCTATTTCCTTACAAATGGGCAGTGCCATTCTTTCTGATGGAAGCATAGAATTCCAGTGTGTGTGTGTGTGTGTGTGTGTGTGTGTGTGTGTAATATACCTATATATATGCATATGTATATATATATATATATACACATACCACATTCTCTTGATCCATTCATCTACAGAGGGGCAACTGGGTTGTTGTTCTCTGGCTTATAAAACTAGGACAAGAACCAAGAATGCCAGTAAAATAAATACAAACTTTTCCAACTTCGCTCACAAAATTTATAAAGTGGTATCTGTGCACCATTGGGCTGTCAGTCTCTTTTAAGTTTTTCATTAGAGTTTCTAATACAGAACTAGTTTTACTGGAATTTGATAAACATGATAGATTTAAAATTAAAAAACAATGCCAAACACTTCCATATTCTATTTCTTTTTTTTTCTTTTTATTCAATGATGAGCTTGAACTGGGTACCTTGTACATCCTAATCCTATTTTACATGACACTGTATAGTGTCTTTTGTTTTAGATGTAAACCAGTTAGAGGCAAGTCACACAGACTTGGAGTATACATGGTTTTTAATAGAGACTGATAGAGGCGGTGAGATTGATGGGATACATTGTATGCATATATGGAAACATCCCAACAACACTCCCCTGTACGATAAATGTAGGCTAACAAAAACTTTTTTAAAAATGATGTGTGTTTTCTTGAAGTGTGGAAAGTATTTAGAGAATAATTACTAGGTATAGAGGATGTAAGTTTCTGTATGATTAGACATGTTAATTTTAATAATTCTAATCCTTGTTGGGGACTTATTTCTTTGTTTTTTTTGGTTTTTTTCTTTTTTCATTTTTCAATTTAATAGTCCTTGTGAAAGCAAAATTGTGAATGAGAAAGAATTGCAGTTTGCCCAGCTATAATATTGATAGTCAATTTAAATTGTCCAAAATTTACAAAAGAATTTTAGACTTAGTTTCAAGCTGCTCAAACAGAAAACATTAGCAGTAAAATAAGAAAGCAAGCTGAATATGCTGAGACAAGAGGATTCTAGTTCAAGGTCAGCCTGGGCTACAAGTTAATGCTGTCTCAAAAAGAAAAAATAAGATTAGGTGGGTAGGGAAGGGATGGTAGGGGAAAAACAAAGGAAGAGGTAACAATGCTCAATAGGAAATGTACTCATTACCTTACTCATGTAACTGCAACCCCTCTGTACACTATTTTTACAATAAAAAATATTTAAAAAATATTCCACTTGGTAAGAAATGTACGCATTATCCTGCCCATGTAATTGTAACCCCCCTGTACAGTATGTTCACAAATAAAATTAAATTAAATTTAAAAAAATATTCCAGCCCACCTTCCCCCAACAATCTCCTGGTCACATTTATAGAATCTCTGGCTAAATGATGGGATTAAGATAAAACCCGTAGGCCAAGTGATGTATTGTAGGGAAGAGAATGAGGAAGGTCTCAGTGTTTGGTCTCTAATACCATTTAGGGGGTTGAAATCAGATTTATCCTGTATTGCATATTAGAGGCATATACTTCTTTCCAAAGAAATATCATCCATATGACTCAATAAAAATGATATGGTTAACTTTCTTACATTTTTATTACAAAAAGAATAATGATATACTAATAAAGGCCTATGTGGTATACATCATCACAAGAAAACTTGGGCTCAAGAGGATTAAAATCCAATTTGCTTTGAATTTTTGAGATAGAATTATTAAAATTAACATGTCTAATCATACAGAAACTTACATCCTCTATAACTAGTAATTATTTATTCTTTAAATACTTTCCATGCTTCAAGAAAACACATATCACTTTTTTAAAAGTTTTTGTTAGCCTACATTTATCGTACAGGGGAGTGTTTTTGGGATGTTTCCATATATGCATACAATGTATCCCATCAATCTCACCACCTCTATCAGTCTCTATTAAAAAAAACATGTCAACTGACTTCATTGATTTGTTCTCATATAAGCATATAAGGAACTTTGACCATTTTCATTTGCCTTTTCCCTTCACCCTCTCCACTCCTACTGATACTTATCTCCAAGCAGATCCTGTTTTGCTTTCCTGTTATTCATTTTATTTACTAGAGCTTTACCATAGTATTTTGCACATGTATATATTATATTTTAATCATTCAGCACCACATACACAGAAAAAGTCAGAAGTGGCACTGTGGCTCAAGTGGTAGAGCACTAGCCTTAAGCTAAAGAGCTGAGAAATAGTGCCCAGGCCCAGAGTTCTGGCCCCAAGACTGACAAAAAAAATGGAATTCTATGCCTCCATCAGAAAATATGGCATTGCTCCTTTGGTTAGGAAATGGAAAGACTTGGAAAAAATCATATTAAGTGAAGTAAGCCAGGCCCAAAGAAACATAGGTCTCATGGTTTCCCTTGTTTGCAGTGACTAGTACATGTCTAGGACAAGCAGAGTAGGTCAAAGGCCATGTGCATACAATCACATGAGATAATGTTAAGCAAAATGTACCCCAGACAGGGATATAAGAGAATTTGTTGTTGTTGTTGTTTTTCTTTCTTTCTTTCTTGCTAGTGTTTTTAATGTACTTACAATACACTATGTGATTCTTTTGTTTCTATTGTATGTTCTTCCCCCATGGTATAATCCCTGTTTTCACTGGATTTGATGCCGGTGCTGTGCACCTTGTATATATATATATTTGTAATTTGGGGAGGGGAAAGGATATTGCAGAACGCTTAAATGAGGATGCAGGCTGACCCACTGTGATGACAAGATGTACAGGACACTATATTGAAAACAAACTTTACAATGGGGGAACCAGAGGAGTTGGGGAGGTGGGGAGGGAAGTGATGGTAGAGGGAAAATAAAGGAGGAGGTAACAATGCTCGCTGTGAAATGTACTCATTACCCTACTCATGAAACTCTGTACAACATTTAAGTACAAGTTGTCATGTCCAAAAC
>NW_012267225.1:20904940-20948149 GCF_000151885.1 Dipodomys ordii
CCTCAGCACCACATAAGCAAAAAGAAAAAAGCCGGAAGTGGTGCTGTGGCTCAAGTGGTAGAGCGCTAGCCTTGAGCTGAAGAGCTGAGGGACAGCTCCCAGGCCCAGAGTTCAGGCCCCACGACCGGACCCAAAAAAAATAAAAAATGAAACAATAGAAAATGAAATATAGCTATTCTGGTTTGGGTATGAAATATTCCCCAAAAGGTTCATGTGTTGAAGGCTTGGTCCCAATGCAATGTTCAGAGGCGAGACTTTGAGAAATGATGGGATCGTGAGGGCACTAGCCTAATTCATTTCCATTGTTGGAGTCATAATTGAATGCGATATTGGGACTTCGTGGAAGGTGAGCTCTGATTGGAAGAAGTAAATCACTGGGAGGGTTTCCTTTGACAGTTGTATCTTATCACTTAACTTCTCTCTGCTCCCTGGCTGGCATGGGTGAGTAGCTTCTCTCTGCCATGATGCTTCTACTGGCCTAAAAGCAAGAGTCAACTGACTACAAACTTTTATCTCTGAAACCATTAACTATGATAAATCTTTTCTCTCTTATGTTATTTTTTAGGTATTTTTCCATAATAATAAAAAATGACTAACATGGCAGGGTTTATTTATTGTTAGTATTGTTGTAAGTATTATTATTATTTAGGTATGGTGAGGACAAAGATCTGGATATATGTGTGTGTTTATGTGTGTGTACATATATATGTATATATACACACATATAGAGAGAAATCATATCATGCCCTGTAAATAAATACCATTATTATTTTTCAGTTAAAAACAACTATTTTTAGAAGGTAGTTTGTTAGCCACAGTTCTCAAGAGCAGTGGGATTGCTGTGTTATGAAGGGAACTTAGATAACACCAGTCAGCCAGAGGACAGAAAAAGCAAGAAAAATTTCATTATGTTTTATTGGTTTATTTGTTTTAAGGTGCTCTTGATAGAACCTAGGGCCTCATGCTAGGCATATGTCAGTACTCTGACACCGAATGACATCCCCAGCTCTATAGTAAGGTTTGAGGAAAGAAATGGTAAGGCAGGGTTAGAGGCTGAGCACATTAAGGATTGCACAGCTCAATATATAACAGGCTCTAAGCTCCAGGACAGAGAGTGGAGGAACAGTTGTCTGGTGCCTGGCCTTGAGAGGAGTCAGGACAGAAAGATTCCTAACAATGTTTGACAAGAAACGTGCTCATTATCTTACTTATGTAACTGTGACCCCTCTGTACAACATCTTTACAACACAATAAAATAAAATGAAAGAAGGAAAGATTTATAAGGGATTCCATAAAAGAGGACAGGGAGATGAACTTGGATTTGTTAGTTTTCATATCAAAAAACTGGCTCACAGATCAGGTTTTTTGCTATTTCTAAAATTAGCTACCTTTGGAAGAAAGGTCTCTCCCACAGTCAGAGAGGCCCATGTGTCAGAGCAAGTTCCAGGACAAGTTCCAGGACAAGTTCCAAGTCCCCTAGAAGGTACCTGACGCCTCAGTAATGAACCTAAATATTCATACTTGTTCTAGACATACTTACCTCTGATAGAGTTTGACTGGTGAATTAAAGACTGACAACAATAACTAATACTCAAATAGACCACTTACAACAATGTGCTGTAATAATGGTTATGCCCATGCAATCTGTCTCCCATCTGCTGAGGGGCAAGCAGTTTTCACTAGCGTGGGCACACCAGACAGAGGGGTGATTCATGTCTGGTATAAGATTTCCTCACACCACTCAAAACAGTGCACAACTTGAAAACTTGTGAGTGGCTTATTTCTAACATTTTTCATTTTGTATTTCTGGGCTATTGATGTAAGGTAACTGAAACCATAGAACAGATTATGAGATTTACAGTGCCAAACATGTAGAAAATAAGAAAATATAGTGAATTCCATGTACCTAACATTCCATCTTCGTGAAACTCCTTGTTGAAAAGGAGGGTGACCCACTTCAATCTAATACACATTGCCTATGGAACTCATTTAGCTGTCCTGTTGAGCTTTGGCACTTGCTGAAGACAGATTTCTAAGATGCTATTGAGACCTGTGAGGCTAAGAATCTGCCAAGGAGCAGGAAGCAAAAAGTGTGAGGAAAAGAGGGCAAAATTCCTCAAGTTAAGACACTTACCATGAAGAACAGCCAGCAATGACACTACTGTGTGGGACACCACTAACACCACAGCCCTGTACAGGCCTCCAGGGGAATCACAGACGTGCAGGCATCACTGGAACCAAGGATACCATTCGGAACTCCACAGGGGCCACAGCACTGCACAGACCTCCCATAGGGACCACCACACTATGCAACCTCCCTGCAAAGGACAGTTCTGTTTCAGGAATAAATCTTGAAACAAATCTTCTAGTTCCTCAGGGTAGGGTATTTGCCCTTTATTGCCTATTTCAAGCCTCTCACACTAGCTAGAATGGAAGGAGTGCTTATAAGCTGCAGAACTGCAGTACTGGAGTGGCTAGTTTCCTAGGTTTCCATCAGGGGCCTGAAAAAGACAACTGTCAACACTATATGAATATTCATGTGGCTCTAGCTCCAGCAACCATGCTGACACAGGATTATAGCAGGCCCTCCTCCTGCAAGAATCAGACTGTGTAAAAGCCCATCTATGACTGGAAGATTTCTCCACTCACTCACCCTTCAACTTTGTACACAATTTCTGTCAAAATTGACCACAGACAAAAAAAACAGATAAGCTCACAGTATCAAATGCTCCTTTGCTTTTGAGTTATTTCTAGAACATCTGGATGAACAAAACAAACAAAACAATCACCATCATAAGCTTTGTGGTCAGCAAGTGCTGGTAGCTCACACCTGTAATCCTGTCTACTCAGAAGCCTAAGATCTGAGGATGTCAGTTTGAAGCCAGACTGGACAGAAAAGTCCATGAGACTCTTACCTCTAATCAATCACCAAAACTCCCATAGGTGTGTCTTGCCTGAGCATCATCTCCCATCTAAACCCTGGGTGGTGGAGCTGGGAATATAGTGCAGAGATAGAGTTCATACTTAGTATACTTAGCAGAATGCCCTGAGGTTCGATCCCCAGCATTTAAATAGAGAATAAGATCTTAGAGTTGAGGTTCCAGGGAATATACTGTCAAAAATCTTTTTCTTCCTGAATTCTTAAGTCTAAGGAGTGGTGGTAAAATCTGCTCATTGTATGTCCCTTCCCCCCTCACTATTCATGTCCACTCAGCCAGTCAGGCAGAAGCAGACTGATAATGAGTTGCAAAAGGTCTTGATATGCCAATCCATTATTGCTATGGAAGAATAGGACCCAATAAACAAATAAAACTGCATTTATAACTCAACAGCTCTGATTCCTCAGGGCTAAGATAAGTTTCCAATAAAGAAGCAATGTCTCCTTGAAGGGCACCAGTGGCTCATACCTGTAATCCGAGCTACTCAAAAAGTTGAGATCTGTCCTTGTCTTTGCATTATGGATACGTACACAGCATGGCAAGCTCAAAGACAACTGGGGTTTGGAATCAATCTGATCCACTAATTGTGTCACTTTGGGCACATTATTCATATACATCTGAGGAATTGGAGTGAATAGAGTATTTACCTCACAGAGGATCTGAGTGCCTTGTGAAGTCAATGATGAGAAAGCACAGAGCAAGATAAGCAGCACAAAGATGTTCTCTCAGCTCAGATGGGGTACAGAGCCTTACTGGCTGCCTGGGCTGGAGAGCTGAGTGTACATCACCTTGGAAACGACAGGCTTCTGGGCAATGGGCGTTAACAGGAAAGTGATCCCTTAACAATTTCCTTTTACACACACACACACACACACACACACACACACAATTCTTGTGAAAAACAAATGGTGGCACAGGCCTATAATCCCAACTACTCAAAAGCTGTAGGTAGGAGATCATGGTCCAAGGCCAGCTCCAAAGAAAAGCATGAGAACTCTTCCAGAAAACAAACTAAAAGTAGGACTAGGGTTATGGCTCTAGTGTTAGAATACTTCACTGGCGAGCACAAAGGCCTGAACTCAATCCTTAGTTCTTCAGAAAAAGAAACAAGGAAAAGAAAGGAAGGGAAAACAAAAGGGAAAGGGAAGGCAAGGAAAATAGTGAAGACATAATCTACCTTAAAAACCAGGTCCTTACCTTTGTGGTAGAGTAGGGACCCAGTTTTGCATACTTAACACTGCAGTCTCCTGCGAGCACATCTGCTCAGCATAGAAAATGCCCTAAAAATCACTAGTTAAGGAGCATAACTTTGTGCTATGTACGACCCATGTCCTCCATCTGCTTATTCTGGTATTCTGGTACCAATACAATGTAGCCAGTTACTAGAGATGCATGTAACTAGCCTACAAACACATTTTTCAAATACAAACCAGCAGTCCAGAGCTCATACCCTCACACCTGTTTGTTGGGGACTATCATTCTAGACTACTATTTTCCAGTTTTAATCAACTAGGCATAAAGAATAGACAGCTCAAGGACAGCTCTACACCCCAGAACATGCTAAAATTGTCCAGCTAGTCTACCCTAGGCTTGCTCACCATGCCTTGCCTGTTCCTTATCATGGAAACAAACATGGAGCCTCTCTGTCACTCTTCCTCATGGATCCTTCTGCCTTCTGACTGGCTCTTTGCTTCCCTGTGGGATCCCCTTAGCCTGACACCTTTTCATCTAGAGAACCAGGAGTTAACAAACTTTTTCCAATAATGCTTATTTGCTGAGTTGCTGGTCTAGCCATACTTCAATAATAATAAATCCTATATTAAACATCTGGGCACAGAGAACTCCATTGGAAAAAGCATGTCATGGCCTTTTAAAATTATAACCACTGGAAGCAACCAGCCAGGCAGTCAGTTAGAAAGCACACCATTGGATGGCGGTTGGCGGGGCGGTGGAGGAGCAGCAGCCCACCAAGATCGAGTCGCTGTGCATAAACTGTTACCACAACAGAAATCATCGTGAGCTCCTTTTCCTGCGAGCACTATAGCTGGAGCAACACGGAGAACTAGTCGGCTGGCTGGATCCAGGACCAGGGAGTGTGCTACACTTTGATCTTTAGGGGCCAGGAGGACATGAACAGAGAAGTGGTGAAGACAGATTCTGCCACTACCCGGATCCCTGAGCTGGATTTTGAAATTCCAGCTTTCAGCCAGGAGGGAGCTCTGACCACTGTGGAAGGATTGATCAGCCGTGCTATCTCTGCCTGGAACAGGACCAGCCCACACGGAAAGCAAATGAAGATGCCATAGCTGAAAGAATTGTCAAATCGAAGGCGCTAAAGCAAGTGGCCTCACCTTTCACTCTGATCATTCACTCTGATCCGTCAGGGAACAGCTTTATAGAAAACCCACATGCTCTCAGGAAAGATGATGCTTTGGTGGTCACGCACTACAACCGGACACTTCAACAGGCAGAGATGCTGGGGCTCCAAGCAGAAGCACCAGAAGAGAAGCCTGAAGAGGAAGACCTCTGAAATGAAGGGCTCCAGTTCAATACAAACTCCCAGAGTGCAATGCTCCAGCTCAGACCAATATGAAATTAGTGCAAATCCCCCACTTTAAGGAGGTTATCATCATGGCCACTAACTGCGAGAACTGCGGGCATCGGACCAATGAGGTGAAGTCTGGTGGGGCAGTGGAGCCCCTGGGCACCAGGATCACCCTCAGACATGACAAGAGACCTCCTTAAGTCTGAGACATGTAGAGTGGAAATCCCGGAGCTGGAATTTGGACTAGGAATGGCAGTTGTTGGGGGCAAGTTTACCACTTTGGAAGGGCTCCGGAAAGACATCCTAGAACTGGTGACCAAGAACCCTTTCACCCTGGGTGACAATTGCAATCCTGGTCAGTCGGATAAACTACAGGAGTTTAGCCAGAAGCTGGACCAGATCATCCAGGGTAAGGTGAAGGCCCACTTTATTATGAATGATCCAGCAGAAAACAGTTACTTGTAGAACCTGTATGTACCTGAAGATGATCCAGAGATGAAGATGGAGCAGTACAAGTGCACCTTTGACCAGAATGAGGAGCTAGGGCTCAATGATATGAAGACAAAAGGCTATGAAGCAGACCAGGCCCCACAGCGGTAGCAGTGGCAGGCTCAGGGAACCGCCACAGCGGGCAATGGTTATACTGACTGCAGGGCTGTTTGATACTGTTGGACTAAAGCTGGGTGCGTCCTCTCCCAACACCCCCCTTGATGGGGAAGATGTCGAGATACTTAGGATGCCACAGATGGGGCATACTTTCTAATAGCTTGTGATGCAAATTTAAGCCTGCTGTCACTTGACCTTATTTTGGAAGGTTTTAACTGGCCGTGGAAGACACCCAGAAATGAACCATGATCAATGTGATCATCACCACCACTCCACTCCCTCCACCCTGGTCAGCCCTTTTCCCTTTTCTGCCCTCTACCCAATGTCCCGTTCTCTTAAGGTTGGACCTCTGAAGTTGGCAAAGGTGAAAGACAATTACAGTTGCGTTGTGGAGTTAGTTTTGGGCATGTAAAGTACTGGTTTTCAACAGAAAGGTCTTATGGGTGTGTGGAGGGTTGGTACAGGTTAGGAATTGATTAAAATGATGACTTTCAAACAAACAAGAAAAGAAAAAAGAAAGCACATCACTGCCATTGGAATAACTCACATAGTAAGAGTCATCAGAGGACTCCCTGTATGGCAGAATGTCAACCTGTCCTCTATCTCCAAAACAGACTTCAATCTGACCCTCCATACTAAGGCTGTCACAAGCACATGCCCACCACACAGGGCAAATGAGGTCATGTGAAGACATGGAACTGAGACAGGTCAAAAGATATAGGACAAAGACCTCAGAAATGTTGAAATCAAGAATATAAACTGGATGTTCACCCCTTCCATCCACAGGTTGAATTCCTAATCTCAATGTGGTGCTATCTGTGGAAGGTTCCCTTGGGAGGTAACTAGGTCATAACTGAGAATTTCCTGTGGACTTGGTGCCCTTGCGGTGGAAATGGGAGTGCTCTCTACCACGCTTTCCTCCATGTGAGGATACAAGAAGTAATTATCCGTAACCAAAAAAAGTCCTCACCAGTGCTCAACCATGCTGCGTCTTGCTCTTTGAAGGCTTCCAGACTCCAATACTTTAACAAAAAATTTCCTGATACTACTGAATCTCCCAGTCTGTGTTATTTTGCTAGAACCCAGTCTGGTGCTTTCTGCTAGGATCAGGGTTTACTTTTGTATTTATGGGATGAAGCCTTTAATATGATGTTCAAAAATATTCTCATTCAGGAAGATTGCCGAGAGAGAAAGACAGAGACAGTGGAAAGACAGAGAAGGAAAAATATGAAGGAGGAGGAGGAGGAAAAGGAAGGAAAGAAAGAGAAAGAAGAGAGAGAAGGAAGGAAGGAAGGAAGGCAGGAAGGAGGGAAGGAAGGAAGGAGGAAGGCAGGGAGGGAGGGGGGAGGGAGGGAGGGAAGGGAATAAAAATAGTTAGATAAATGAAGTTGGGAGAGAGCATTTTAACACTGATTTTGAATAAGATTTACATATGAATTGGTAGAGATATGATACCAAATTACCACCACAGATTGAGTGACTTAAACAACAGAAATTTCTCAGTGGCTCATAATAAAAAACCAAGGTGTCAGCAGGGTTGTTTCTCCTGAGGCCTTTTCCTCTGCTTTTAGATGGCCACCTCCTCACTATGTTCTCACATTGTTCTGATAGTACATGTCTCTAGTGTCCCTGTGTGTTCAAGTTCTCTTAAAAAAAAAAAAGAAGATCGATTCAACTTCTTTGTTTTAATTTATGACTACAAACACAATCACAATCTGAGGTACTGGGAAGTTGAGACTTCAACATATGAATTTGAAGGGAATACACTTTGTTTCACAGAAGCCACTAATTGAGTAGGCCAGTGTGTTCAATGGATTTCATTCCAGCCATGGTCATTCGTAAGCTGTGTAACATTAAGCAAATTTCTTACATTCTCAGGGCCTCCTCTCTTCATTTGTATAAATAAGGCTAATAATGTGTAGCATATAGATTTTTAATGAGGAATTTAAAAGGGCATTTACGGGGTGATGGGCATCTGTCCAGCTCAAAACCTGTTACTAGAACTGCATTATTATTTCAGTACAATTGACTTCTGCTTATGACATGTTGCATCTTATGCATTTACCTGATAGAGTGAAGGTCACTTTAGTTTATATCAAAAATTAATTCTCTTATCTTCATCATGAAAGAATTCAAGACACAGGAAAGTTCTTGGAAATATATGATGCTTTAAAACTAAAAACCTCATGAAAGATATTGAACTTAAAATCTCATTAGTATAAAAAGAGATCTGAATTATCATAAAGGGCTAAGCCTTTTCCAAGGATTTGTATTTTAAAATCTCGATTTAGGAAATGTAAACTAGTGTGGCCACTATGGAAATCAGTATGGAAGTTCCTTAAAGAACTACAGCTAAAACTACCATATAATCTTGCCATACTAAACCTAGGCATAAATCCCAATGGATATAAATCAGCAAACAATCAAACAATAGACACATCTGTACACAAATACTTATTGTAGTACTATTCATAATGGCTAAGCTATAGAATCTACCAAGAATAAAAAATGTGCATTCATTAGCTGATTATACTATATACTATATACATATATACACATAGTATATATGGTATATATATATACACATAATTAATGTGTAGCTCTAGCTATATTATTGTTTTATTATTTTATTATTCCTGTCTGATTTCCTGAAAATGGAACTTACAGCAATAAAGCTAGAAACCTTTTTGTTGCTGTTGTTGGTCATGGGGTTGAACTTGGGGCTTGGGTGCTGTTTCTGAGCTCTTTTATTCAAGGCTAATGATCTACCACTTTGAGACACAACACCACTTCCAGTTTTGTGGTGGTTAATTGGAGATAAGAATCTCACAGACTTTCTGCCCAGGCTAGCTTTGAACTCAATCCTCAGATCTCAGCCTCCTGAGTAGCTAGGATTATAGGCATGAGCCACCAATGCCCCACTTAGAAACCTCTTAAATTAGGATCTGAATAGAACACAAAACAAAATGTTTCAAATTTGCATAAAATCTTCTATTTTGCCCACAATTACTATAGAACTTGATTGTATATGTGTATATAGTATATATACAGACAATTCATGTTATTTATGTATGTGTATATATATATATATATATATATACTCACAACATATATATGTATACACTAAATGGAGTATTTATTCAGCCATAAAGAAAAATGCATATACAAAAAAATGCATGAAACTAGAGGCCATTATGTTAAGAAAAATCAGACTGAGAAAGACAAACTTTACATGTCTGATCTCCTATGCAGAATCTAGACTTAAAAATAGCAAGATAAAAGAAGTATGTTAAGTGTAAAATATATACTCTTTAGAGTGGAAACCAGGGTGAAGAGGGTGGCCTAAAAGAGCTGATGAAGGTGTATGAATATGATCAAAATATATTTTATCCATGTATGAAAATAAAATATGGAGCCCATTAAAAATTATATAAAGAGGGGGATAAGAGTAACATCAGATGAATATAGTAACAGTGCATTAAATGTATAAACATATTAAAATGAAAGCCTTTGTACAATTAACATAAACATTTTTAAAAATCTTGACCTGTCCAATGGATTTTGAGCTCTAACCAAGAACTCATTACTTAAACAGATCCTGCAAGCTGGGCCAGTCAGAGGAAGAAACTAGTGTACTCTCCCTCCCCTCCTTCCCTCCTCTCTTTTTTCTCCCTCCCCCCTCTCTCTCATAGGTCTTATAAAAATAAAATCTTACCATAGCTAAGATATAGAAACAACCCAGATGCTCCTCAGTAGATGAATGGATCAATAAAATGTGGTGTATATACACAATGGAATTCTATGTCTCCATCAGAAAGAATGACATTGCCCATTTGTTAGGAAATGGAAAGACTTGGAAAAAATTATATTAAGTCAAGTAAGCCAGGCCCAAAGGAACATAGATCCCATGGTTTCCCTTATTTGCAATAACTAGTATATGTCTGAGTCAAGCAGAAAAGGTCAGATAAGTTGATGTTAGGGGAATGAACCCTAAGATATGTATTCAAAATTTTTTTTTCTTTCACACGATTGTTCCTAACACACTTATAAGATTATTTCTTTGTTGCTTTGTATGTCCCTCCCTCACGGTATAACCCCTGCTTTCACTGTATTTGATGTTGGTATAATTTGTGGAGGGAAAGGGAAAAAACAAATTGTTTAAATAGGGATACAGGTGGACCCATTGCAACAATGAGATGTACAAGTCCTTATGTCTAAAACGAACTTTACAACTTTGGTGGGGGGGGAGGAGGATTGGGTGGGAGGGCGGGGGGGGAGGATGGAAAGGGATGGGAAGAGGAAACAAAGGGTGGGAGGGCGGGGGGGGAGGATGGAAAGGGATGGGAAGAGGAAACAAATTTTTGGGGGGAGGGCAGGGGGAGGATGGGAAGGGATGGGAAGGGAAAACAAAGGAGGAGGCTACAATGATTGATAAGAAATGTACTCATTATCTTGCCCATGTAATTGTAACCCCTCTGTACAGTATTTTCACAATAAAAAAATAAATAAATGAAATAAAATAAAATCTCTGCAGCAATCCTAAGAATTCAACTTCTGAAACATATACTAAAATCAATTAATCACTCAGGAAATTAGTACATGTATTAGTACATGTAATTAGTTTTTAAAGTATCAGTATATTTCTATTCAACCTTTTTCTGCTTTTTAAGCTATGTAAAACTTAGTTATACTAAATTTGTGGTTGTCTTGAGTGTTCAGTACAATTTGATTAAATAATTTTGCAATCAATACTGAATTTGTGTAATTTAATTCATTAGATGTGAATGATTTAATTTATATATGCAAGGGACATGTAAATAGAGGAGTATTAACTACCTGTACTTGAGGTTTGAGTCAATACTAATTGTTTAAAAAAATTATGGTATCAATAAAATGAATCTTTAATAAAACAGTATTTGCCAGTGCTTTATTTTTTTTACTATTTGAGGTATTTTTATTTATGGAGAATAATGCAATCAATATTTTTAAAAATCAAGTTCTGTGGCAATTGTGAGCAAAATCTAGAAAGCCATGTGAGATTTTATGCCTATTTTGGAAAAATATTGTTTTACATTCTACTCAGATCCCAGCTTAAAAGGTTTCTAGCTTTGTTGCTCTAAGTTCTATTTTCAGAAAATAAGACTGGAATAGTAATATAATATTGTCTCAACAGCTAGAGCCACACATCAAAGAAAAAGTCATTTTTGTACTCCTGGATGAGATTCATGCCCCACAACAAATGGGTCTGATGTTTGATTATTTTTCTTTTGAATGGCCAAATCTAACCTCATCTGTTGGGCTGGCAAAGGGTCCAGGTAATAACCTGGTTTCAGTGAAAACAAAAACCAAAACAGGAAGGTCAAAGAGATTCTTCAAGCAAGCTGTAAACGTTATTTTTCCCTACATATGCCTTTTCTCCATAAGTCTTCCACATTTATTTCCAGATTGCAGAATAATGAGCTGCTGCCTCCCTAGCAGTGGCCAAAAGTGATATATAAGACATTTTTTAAATCATAAACTTCCACATTTTAAGCTAACAGATAAAAATGTGTTAATTGACTGCAATCATTTTTTCTTTTGATAGTCAAATTGCCCCTTAAAGATATCTTCTGGGCCCTTCCCAGTAATTTTTATATTACAGTAATATATACAACAAATTGTTATATTAACTACTTTTACGTATACAAGTCAACACCATTAAGTACATTTATATAGTTGTTGTACCCAGCATAAAAATCTATGTGAAGACCACTTTTTCATTTCTTCACACTGAAACTCTGTACCCAATAAATGCTAACCCCCCACAGCCCCCTGTCACAATTAATTTGGTTATCGTAGGGATAAAATATAAGTCATATAGCATATGTCTTTTGTGATGTTTCACTGAACACAATGCCCTTGGTTCTATCTATTCATACCATGCACCAGAACCTTCTCCCTTTAAAAGCTGAACCATACTCCACTGTATGACTGCCGCATATTGCATATATCCATTTGTCTGTCCTTGAGCACCTGGGTTTTGACATTTGTGTGTGGCAATGCTATGGTATAACAATACCTCTTTGATGACTGGGCATGATAACTCACACCTGTAATCACACCTAGTTGAGACATAAAAATTGGAAAGTCAACCTGTACAAAAAGTTAGGCAGACTACCATCACAACCCATAATCATGGTCCAGGTCAGCCTCAGACTCAACCTGAAAAATAATGAAAAGTAATGGCTTAAGTGGTATAGCACCTGCTTAACAAGTTGTAGGACCTGAGCTTAAAGCAAAGAAGGAGGAGGAGGAGGAGGAGGAGCATTTTTTGAGAGCCTACTTAAATTCTTTGAGTATATATTCAGAAGTAAAATTTCTGAGTCATATGGTAATTCTATATTTAAGTTTTTGAGAAACTATCATATCTATACCATTTTATATTGCTACCAATTACACACGATTGTTCACCTTTCTTCACATCTCCATAAACACTTGTTATTTTGAAAGTGTATGTATATATACGTGGTAAGTTTATTTTTGTAATAATAGCTATCATAAAACATTATTTTTGAGTTCCTAGCTGAGATGACTGCCTAGAAGAAACATATATGATGTTTGGTTGGTTCCTCTAACTGCCCACGGCTAACTGTTGGACTGACAATGGGCCCACACACTGGAAAATAGAAGTTCTGCTTAATAAGAGTTTCTTTTGGGGGTTGATGAAATTACCTTGGGGCTAAATAGAGCTGAGAGATCATTATACAATATTGTACATTACTGAAAGTCACTTGATTATTTTTTAGTTACTGACAGTTACATTTATATTGGACGTTACCTTGATTTTTTAATCAATTAAATGGGGAAAAATAAAGTCACTACTAGATGAATAAAAGAGAGAGAAACTATCTTCAGCAGAAGGTTTGAGGACTTAAAGAAAAGTATCATTGGAAGTGGCACTGTGGCTCAAGTGGTAGAGCGCTAGCCTTGAGCTGAAGAGCTGAGGGACAGCGCCCAAGCCCAGAGTCCAGGCCCCATGACCGGACCCCCAAAAAAAAAAGAAAGAAAAAAAGAAAAGTATCATGGTTACAGTAATCAAATAAAATGGTTTCAGTGTGCTTCATACAGAGATGAGGAATTCCCTTACTGAGAGAAGGAATTCCTCATTATCTTTCCAAATTCTTCTGTTTGAGTGTATGACCAAAGTGTAGATGAAAATCAAAATAGTCAGTATCTTAACAACATAGAAATGTACAACTATTTAAAACATTAGTAAATATACCTGAGTAATATCAGTTGTAATCCTAGCTCTCAAAAGATTGAGAACTGGAGGACCATGGTTCAAAGCCAACCTAGACAGAAAATTCTGTAGACTCCATCTTCAGTATACCAGGGAAATGCCAGACTAGAAGTGTGGCTCAACTGTAGAGCACCTGCCATGAATAAGACAGTCTAGCAAGAGTGTGATACCCTGAGTTTGAGCATCAGTACTGACACCAAGAAGAAAGAAAAAGGAAGAAAGAGAAAGTGAGAGAGAAAGAAAGAAAAAAAGGGAAGGAAGGAAGGAAGGAAGAAGGAAGGAAGGGAGGGAGGGAGGAGGGGAAGGAAGGGAGGGACGGAGAGATGGGTGAGTAAAAAGGGAAAATAAAAAGCAAGTCGAATGTGATCTAAGGCAACCACATAGTCACTTGTTATTTCCTCAACGTAAGACTGAACCCTAGGGGCTTTCGCAGATAAAGTCAAATATTCTCTCAGAATTTGATGAATGATTATTCTATCAAGTAATCAAAGTAAGCAATAATTAATATAATTTTGGCCTGACAGAAGATTTCAGATTGCTATTAGCTGGTATTGACAATAGGAAGGGTGATGCACTTTTGTGAAATGGTAGTACTGTAAACACAATGGGCTTGTCCTAGCAATGTGTAATCCATTTTTTAATTTGTATACTTTTTACCCGGAAAGTTAACTTCTATGAAGTGATACTCAGGAAATAACTATAGAAACATAGAAAGCTATATATAAATATATGGATATATATGGATAAGTTAATCACAATAATAGGCAAAATAGCAAAAAACTGGAATGCATGTTTTTTGAGTCTCAATAGGGAAGTCATTAAATAAATGACTACAGCTTTATAAAAATGATGACATGTGGATCTAATAATTAATAAATATTATTTGATATTTATTTAAAAGAACACCTATGATATGTTGTGTTTTTATCTTACAAAATATTGTGCATAGCATATTCATATTTACATATGCATATGAAATATTGAAAACACAGAAGGCAGAAAGCCTTGGGTCTTAATTCTCTCACCGTAACACAAATCACCAAGTTAACAGCAATGAACAGACTAGAATAATATTTTGAGAACTGTAAAGCTCTGTTAAGAAATTAAGGCATCCAGACCAACATAAAATGAAATAGGATTTCCTGTAAAATGGGTAGAAAAATACATACCACTTTATGTATCTATTTATTTCACTCACTATGTCAATCTAGTACAGTGCAATGTGGAGGAAACCTCCTATATCAGGACCTTCTGCTTGTGAACTTGAGGCCAGAAAAAAAAAATCAAGTATCAAAAGTTCTCACTAGGGGCTGGGAATGTGGCTTAGTGGTAGAGCGCTTGCCTAGCATGCATGAAGCCCTGGGTTTGATTCCTCAGCACCACATACATAGAAAAAGCTGGAAGTGGCACTGTGGCTCAAGTGCTAAAGTGTTAGTCTTAAGCCAAAGTTACTAAGGGACAGTACCCAGGCCCCAGGACTGGGAAAAGAAAAAGTTCTCACTAGAGTCTGGGTTGCCTGAAGAACTACTATTTCTGGTCTTACTGGAGTGTGACCATTGGTGGGATCTGCAGTCTTGCCCAAAAGCTGCTAGGAAAAGGATCTATGATGACAGCACACTGAGGCTGCAGTTCTACAGGCAGACAACAGGCAAAGCAACATATTTCAGACTTCTGGAAAGATACAGGGGTAAGCTGTTTAGGAAAATACAAGTATCTGAAAGTAACACAAGCCAGGAGGGGTGGGGATTTTCAGGAAAGGTTTGAGAGGTCTTAGCCTCTCTAGCAGACTTGAATGGTGAAGGTCTTTCCCTGAATCCTCATGAAGTCATTCCATAAAGACTTGGAGAGTTACTTTTTGTTTTGTTTTGCTGATCAATAGTCAGGTCTTAAAAACAGCAGAAACCCCTTCCCATACAGAGATACAGAGCGAGAGAGAGAGAGAGAGAGAGAGAGAACACAATGAACCAGGAAAACATAGCCCTACAGAGAAACAAAATAAACGTGAAAAGAATATGAATCTATATCTGTCAAAGAATTTAAATTAACAGTCATAAAGGGGCTTAAATCAACAGGTAAGTGAATGAAATTAGAAAAACTATGAATGAACAAAAGAAAAATATTAATGAATAGATAAGAGTTATTAACAAGAGTTAAATAAATTCTGGAGCTGAAAAATACAACCATGAACCAAAAAATTCACCAGTGGGTTCAATAGGCTTGATCTGGCAATAGAAAGAATTTGCTTACATGAATACAGATTATTTTAAATTGAGCCAAAGAAGCAAAAACAAAAAAGATCAGAGACATAGTTCAGTGGTTGAACATTTGCCTCACAAGTGCAAGGCCCAGCACTGCCTAAAATGTGGCAGGAGGGTAAGAGAAAGTAGAGGGAGGGAGAGATAGAAAGAATAAGGAAAAACCTGTGTGATTTATGAGACAATATGAAATATGAATAATTTCTAGATTCACTGTTCAGGTAATGTTCACTGTTTGGGTAATGACCAAGCCAATGAAGTGAAGGAAAGAATAAAGATTGCGTTATCTGTGCTATGATACTCTTTCTGCTTCATTATCCTGTCTTGTCTCAATGTTTTAGAAAGAAAATCCTACCTTCTTCTACCTATGTTCAATGTATCATAGTTGTTGCTATATTCCCATTGTTAATTTCTCACCAGCATTATCATTTAACAGAGAATGGCATGTTTGGGCTTTTAGTAGAAAGCACCACCTTGGTGACCAAAGAGATCAGAAGAAAAAGTGCTCCAGGTTTCAAAGAGGGCCACCTGGCAAGAGCTGTGACTTGAGAGAAAAGTGCAGAGACTCTACAGCTAGGAAGGACAAGACCGGGGTCCAACCTGTGACTGGCCGATCCCCCTCTCCTCTCACTCTGCACATTCTGGCCAATGCAGACTAGTGAAAAGAACTACCAGAAGCCAGAGGGCCAGGAAGTGGTTCCCCGACCGCCATGCAGACAGGAAAGGGTGCAGTATTAACGTCCAGAAACAAAAGGAGGAACTACGCAGACAAGGCAGTATTCTAGACATTCCTAGGAGCCTTTTTTTTTTTTTGTCAGTTGTGGGGTTTGAACTGGGCTTGGGCACTGTCCCTCAGCTCTTCAGCTCAAGGCAAGCGCTCTACCATTTGTGCCACAGTGCCACTTCCTCTAGGTATTCCTATATATTGAATTAAGAAGATGAGCTAGAGGGTTGGTTCAAGTGGTAGAGCACCAGCTGTGAGGAAGAAAGCCAAGCAAGAACATGAATTCCTGAATTCATGCCCTGCTATTAGCATCAAGAAAACTTACAAAATAAGATGAGAAGAAAATTAGGTGTTCCGGGCTGTGCCATGGATCTCACTGGGACTGTTGATGGAAGGAGTTGGAGGTAAAGGGCATAGGAGTTAAAGAAGCATCTGCGAAGGCAGCATCTTTACACCACACCATGCTGAGACATCACAGTGCCAGATGACCATCTTCAAGACTCCATATGAATTACAACCTGAGGTAGTTAACAGTTTAAATGTCAGATTATGCTAGTTTCCTCCAGTGAAAGTGCTTCACCAAACGCGGTGGTCTGCGTTGTCTGCAACAGGAAGCAAACACTACAAAAATGCGAAGAGAACAGCAAGAACACTCCCAATGGGAACAGGTGTGGGCCATCAGCAAGCTCAGCCAGCTTCTAACTTCAAAGGAGTGATGCAGCATTCAGCAGGTGCAAACAACCTGAGTGTTATTTAAGAATAAAATTGAGGGCTGGGAAGATGGCTCAGTGGTAGAGCGCTTGCCTTGCATGCCTGAGGCCCTGGGTTTGATTCCTCAGCACCACATAAGCAAAAAAAAAAAAAAAAAAAAAAGCCAGAAGTAGCGCTGTGGCTCAAGTGGTAGAGTGCTAGCCTTGAGCTGAAGAGCTGAGGGACAGCTCCCAGGCCCAGAGTTCAGGCCCCACAACCGGACCAAAAAAAAAAAGAATAAAATTGATTAATTTCAAATAGTAGTTTTTTTTCAATTTAGGTTTGATGTTTTTCTCAAATAACAATTGAGTTGTTCAGGTATGAGTCCATATTAAGGAATTTAGACCTATTTAACAAATGGAGTTGGGGGAGATTCTCTTTACTACCATTTTAGACAAAATGGTAAAAAAAAAACAAAAAAACAAAAAAAAAACCCTTCATATCATACGATTTGCAAATGATTTCTATTTTTAAAATTTTTACTTTGTTATTGTTATTATAAAGGTAATGCATAGAGGGGTTATAGATACATAAGTCAGGTAATGAGTACATATCTTTTTAGACAAATGTCACCCCTTCACTCACTTCTCCCAGTTTTCCCCTCCCATTCCACCCACCAGTTGTATAGTTCATTTTCAACATAGTGTCTAGTGAGTACCACTGCTGCATTTGTTCACCTTTTGTTCCTCCATTTCTGTGCCTCCCCACTGCAAACGATCTTTTGAATGTGATACTACAAGAAGCACAAGGGGAAAAAAATAATAACTTGGACTGCATCAAATTAAAAAAAATTGTCCAAGCAGAAATGGTCAGATAAGTTGATGTTAGGTGAAATGAGCCCCAAGATAAGGACTCAAATGTTTTTTTCTTCCTTGCTATTGTTTCTAACATATTTATAAGATTTTTTTGTTATCTTGTATGTCCCTCCCCCACGGTATAGCCCCTGTTTTCAGTGTATTTGATGTTGGTATAATTTGTGGAGGGAAAGGGAAAAAACAAATTGTTTAAATTGGGATACAGGTGGACCCATTGCAACAATGAGATGTACAAGTTGTTATGTCCAAAAACAAACTTTACAACTTTGGCGTGAGGGTAGGGGTGGGAGGGGGAGTCAGGAGATGGGAAGGGATGGGAAGGGAAAACAAAGGAGGAGGCAACAATGCTTGATAAGAAATGTACTCATTACCTTGCTCATGTAATTGTAACCCCTCTGTATGGTATTTTCACGATTTAAAAAAATGTGTCCATAAAAGAACTAATAGAGTAAAAGCACAACCCAAAAAAGAAAGCAAATATTTATAAAGCAAATTACCATATAAGGGATTAATATTCAAGATACATTTTCAAAGTTTATCATTTGGGAAGTGGAGAAAATAGGATCTTAAGTTTGGCATCAGCCTGAACTGCATAGTGAATTCCAAGAGAGTCTAAGCTCTGAGCAAGATTCTATCTTTAAAAAAGTAAAACTTACAGGCTGGGAAGGTGGCTCAGTGGTAGAGCACTTGCCTTGCATGCTTGAGGCCCTGGGTTCAATTCCTCAGCACCACATAAAAAAGTAAAACTTACAGGCTGGGAAGGTGGCTCAGTGGTAGAGCGCTTGCCTTGCATGCTTGAGGCCCTGGGTTCAATTCCTCAGCACCACATAAGAAAAAAGCTGGAAGTGGCGCTGTGGCTCAAGGTATGAAATGTTTGGCATTGGGACCCAAGACAGGAGAATGGAAGGGAACTTGGAAGTTCCACCTGGAACTTCAGCGCACACACACACACACACACACACACACACACACACACACAAGGGATGAGTCAAACTTATGGTTTTGATTTTAATTTGAATTATACAAGCCTCAAAGTGAAAACAAGTCTTGTGATGTAATGTGCATAAAGACACTCCAAATCCTTTTCTTTCATAAAATCTAATTGCACTATCATTGTTCCTGAGTGGGAAATGGAGATGAGAGAATTTATGAACCTGGGGCCTTAAACTTGTAATCCTATCTAAACAGAAAGACAGCAGATGGAGACCAGCCCAAGTTAACTGTTATCAAGATCTCATCTCAACAGACTGATAAGCAAGCTGAGGTAAAGCGTGCCTATCATCACAGCTACATAAAGCCATGCGCAGGAAAATTGTGGTCTGAGGCCAGCTTTGGACAAAAACAGAAGACACTACCTGAAAAATGAAGCAAAATGGTACTAGGGGGATGGTTCAAGTAGTAGAGATCCTGAGGAGGCAAGTTCAAGGCTCTGAGTTCAAAAGCTCCAGTACTACAAATAAATAAATAACTACATGTTAAAACCAACATAACTCTAAAGCTAGGTTTGGCAGTTCTTTCTTGCAATCCCAGCTTTCTTGAGGCTAAGATGGGAGTTCCAGTCTACCTGGGCCACATAGTACAACTTCGCCTTAAAACACACACACACACACACACACACACACACACACACACACACACACACAATCCCAAACAAGCAAATAATGTCCTTTTGGTGAATAGAAGATAATAAAAACTTTCTAAGAGAAAATACATAGAATGTGCTTTAAATGTAGTATTATCATTACAATACACCTTTGGATTCACAAATTCCCTGTGAAGCCAGTTTTACTGATTTAAAACCTTGAGGTTCAAGAAACATACACCATGGTTGCCAATATTTAAGTCCAGTCATTCTTCCTCAGTCTTGAGCATTCATGAAATACAAGTATTCAGCATCCTGTTCATTTCCAGAAGTTATTCCACATGAGTTGCATGAAATCCATTTAATTGTATTCTGGACCTCTTAGCAGATGTCTCTTTAGCACATTTCATGATGGCAGCACCAATCAATAAAGACAAACAATCCCCCTATTCCATTTACAGAAAACTCAATGCAATACATTCTACTGAAAAGATCTCATTATTATGTCCACATTCTAACCTTATTGTAGTCCTGAACATCGATCTTTAGGGAAATCAAGTGGTTTTGATTGATCAATAGAATAAGGGTGTTTGAACTGACTCTAATTTCCTAGCTAGTTGGTCTTGTTGCTTACAATGTAAATACATTGGTGCATTCTTATGAATCAATTAAATTGTTTTCTATATGAATACAGTCAAAAGGTTTTTAGCACATATAACTGTTTTTTATTTTTATTTTAATTTGTTTTCTCATTCATGCAATGTGCATATATGTAACTGGTAAGTGTTTTAGACAGTTTTTCGTCACTGTAAACAAGTATCTGACAGAAACAACATCAAGGGAAGATTCTTTATTTGGGGACAGTTTGAGAGTCCATGGTCACTTGGTCCCAGTCACTTGAACAGAACATCATGGTGTTGTGAGTGGCTGAGAAGCTTCTCATGGCAAACAGGAGAGACAGAGACAGATAGAGACAGAAAGACAGAGATAGAGCACAGAGAGAGAGACAGAGTCAGAGACAGGGAAACAGAAAGAGACAAAGAAAGAAAGAGACATGGAAACAGAAAGAGAAAGAGAATGAGAGAGAGACAGAGAGATAGAGATACAGAGAAACAGAGAAAGAGGAACTGGAGTGACCCAGTATACCTTCCAAAGTCCTGCCCCAAGGACTGGGGCAACTAGCCCCACATGCTAAAGTTTCCACCATCTCCTACAACAGCATCACCAGCTGGGAGCCTAGGGCTCAGCATGTGTGCCTGTGAGACATTTCATATCCAAACCATAACAGTAAGTACTCTGAAAGGAGCCAAGGGTACATCAGTCTGGAATGTATAACATTACTAATTAATAATGCTAACAAGATGCATGGCTGGGGTGTGGCTTAAGTAGTAGAGCACCTGCCTAGCAAGTGCAAAGCCATGAGTTCAAACCCCAATACTGCCAAAGAATGTACATATAAACTTCATCCAGTTTGTACATCAGATTCTATGCTAAGTAAGTTACATCTGTTTTTTTTGTAATGTGACCACTGTATCTGGTTCCTAATAATACCATCATCTCCAGAAAGTAGGACAATGAGATTGCTTAAATTACTACAGCCGAGAAACAGAAGTTAAAACTTGTACATTCACTTTTCTGAAAATCCTTGCTTCTAATAGAGACCTGCTCATCCAAATTAAAACTATAGCTCTACACAGAACTTAAATACTGTTTTTTACGTGTATGTGACAATACTGGGGCTTGAACTCAGGGTCCTGTGCTTTTGCTTGACTTTCTTCTAGCACTCTATCACTTGAGCCACACCTCTAGTTCCAGTTTTTTGCTAGGTGGTTGGAAGATAAGATTTTCTCAGATGTTTCTGCCCTGGTTGGTTCTGAATGCTGATCTATCTATTTCAACCTCCTGAGCAGCTAGGATTTTGCCAGACTGTACATAGATGCTTTTGCATCCATGTCGTAGAAAGCAATGAGTGCACAGAGAACATATGCATCTGCAGCTTGTTAGGCAACTTCTCAATGTTGTAGAATGAACAGTAGTTTGAATCCACAGCAGTGTGCCATCTGCAGCTTTTTTCTTCAGTTTTATTTTGTTATCTGTATTACCTAGGCTTTTTCTTTATTCAGAACAAAGCATGCTCTGGTTGCTTAAAATATCCTGCTGGGGGACACAAACCACATACGCCTTTGATGTTGTGTAGACACAAAACTTATATTTACCGAATGCATGCGATTGATGTACATGGATGCAACGAGTAGGTAGTGGTGGTCACCAACCTTCACACAGTGAGTACTGGGGATGAGCTAAGTCGTAGAGTGCTTGCCTCGCATGCTCAGTGCCCCAGGTTCCTTCCCCAGCACAGGGGACAGGAGTGGGAAAGAGAAAGTTACATACTAAATTAACAAGCAATCATTTTCCAGAATAGGAAACCTCAAGACCCGCCTCAGAACTAGTTCGTGGGTTTATGACAGAAAAACCTGAGGAACAGTGGCTTCCAGATAGATAGTAGAGGTTTATCTTTATTTCATATGCAAGAAGTCAGTGCTCTGGACCCTTCAGTCATATGCCTAGTTGCCCCAGAGTTGGGGCCAAGAGGTTCATGCTGAGACCCCAAGTCCAGTCCCACACTGTGGTCTAGGCTTCAAGTATCAAGCCTGTGCCCATGGTGTGTGTGTGTGTGTGTGTGTGTGTGTGTGTGTGTGTGTCCCAGTAGCCCTGTCCATGAGTGCTTTTGCTCAATGCTAATGCTCTACAATTTGAGCCTCAGCTCTACTTCTAGCATTTTATAGTTAGAGATACAAGTCTCAGAGACTGGCCCTGTCCAAGCTGGCTTTAAACCACAATTCTCAGATTTCCACCTCCTGAGTAACTAGAATTGTAAGTGTGAGCAACTGATGCCCTGAATTACATTTTACTAAGAAAAACTGACTACTTACTTGGGCCCATGACAATTAAAAGTGAGATAAATGCGAGGCACCCCAGCCTCCATTTGCCCCTGTGTCTAAATATTAGCCTTTCTTTCTTGCAGTCACTTTGCATTCATTGTTGGGCTCCAAGAACAACAGGATTTATGGATAACCATCTTGTGACAAAAGGCAAATAGCCATTCAGATAGGTAATGCCATCTCTTTTTATCTTGTGATCAAAGATGAAACTGCTACGAAGGAAGAGAACAGCCAAATGCTCAGGAAAGAACATCGGACCAGCAACAATGGACTTGCTTATTTACCTCAATTGATGAAACCTTCTAACAACTTTTCCAGAATCCCTGTAGAACAATGACTGAGATAATGGTCAACCAGACCATGCCTGTGACTGGGACTTTGCAGATCTTTCTTACTCTCAGTCCCCAATTATCTATTTATTTAAACCTATAGCTTATGCCAGTCTCCTAAAGACAGCTGAAGATGGGCTAAAGTGCCCTATAATAAATCTCTTTTCTCTGCACTCACTATGTCTCTATTTGGCATATAGGGACAGTACCTGAACCTAACATATGAAATGCTCCAAGTTTGAGCCATCGAGTCTATAAACTCTGGTTTCTGGTTTATAGACTCAGGTTTGGTTTATAACAGATTTGGTGAGCTATATCTGGAGGAAAAACATCCTTTTAATAAGTCAGGCCTGGATGGAAAGGAAAGATGGAAATGATTGCCTGCAACTTCTGGAGTTACTTTTATTTAGTAACTCTTTCTTGTTTTTTTTTTTCATTTTGGCTGTTTTATCATCAACTAATGAGGGCTGAGAAATGAATGTATGGAAACTAAGGGACCTGGATCCTGATCTTAATGTGCTTTTTTTCTTTTTCTTTTTTTTTAAAAAAGCTTTATTATTATCATTACAGTGATATACAAAGGATTTACCATTTCATAAGTTAGAGAATGAGCACATTTCTTCTGGGGCAATGTCACCCCTTCACTTTCTCCCAACTTTTCCCTCCCGTTCCACCCACAAGTTGCATAGTTCATTTCCAACATAGTGGCCACTGAGTACTGTTGCTTCATTGGTTCACCCTTTGTGCATCCATCTCTGTGCTCCTCTGAATTGCTGAGTTTTGTAGGCCATCCACGCAGAGGTTCAGATGAACTTGTGAGTGTACAGGTCCATGTGTTTAGGTGCTGTTGGTGTCGTTTGTATTAAGTTAACAAGACAGTTTTTTTGTTGTTAATATGAAAATAGGAAGTGTATATCCTAGATACATGATGGTATATTTTTTTTTTGGGGGGGGGGAAGGGGTCCTGTCGTGGGGCCTGAACTCTGGACCTGAGCGCTGTCCCTCAGCTCTTCAGCTCAAGGCTAGCACTCTACCACTTGAGCCACAGTGCCATTTATGGCTTTTTTTTTTTTTTTTTTGCTTATGTGGTGCTGAGGAATTGAACCCAGAGCCTCATGCATGCAAGGCAAGCACTCTACCACTGAGCCACCTTCCCAGCTCTGGTATATTATTTTTATTTGATAGAAACAGGTGTTATGAGCCGGGAGCCAGTGGCTCACGCCTGTAATCCTAGCTAGTAAGGAGGCTGAGATCTGAGGATCATGGCTCTAAGCCAACCCATGCAGGGAAGTCCATGAGACTCTTATCTCCAATAAACCATTCAGAAAACCATTAAGTGGAGCTGTGGCTCAAGTAGTAGAGTGTTTGCCTTGAGCTGAAGAGCTGAGGGACAGGGCCCAGATCCAGAGATCAAGCCCTCGGACAAGAAAAAAGAAACTGAATCAAAAGTAATCTCAATGGAAATATATTCACTATGCTATATATTGTATAAGATGCAAAGCTTTGTCTTTTTTTGGCAGAAACTTCAATCCCTAAATTAATATATTCAAGTAATGGAACAATGAGTTTGGTGGGGTGTTTTGTAGGCAGGGGTATTGTATGTACATTTATCTGAATTGGGGAAGGTAAGGGGAACAACAAAACGATAAGACAAAAGACAAAGGGCAAACCAATACACCAGCAATACTCACAAGACAACATGTTGGAAATGAACTTTACAACTTAGGGGAGGGTGCACTGGGAGGGAGGAAAAGTGGAAGAACCAGGGAGGGGATAACAATGTTTGAGAAATGTACTCACTACCTTACTGTGTAACTGTAACCCCTTTGTACATCACCTTGACAATGAAATTAAATTAAAAAATAATAAAGTGAATGTTTAAAAAATAAAAGACAAAGGAGGAGGCAACAATGCTCGATAAGAAATGTACTCATTATCTTGCCCATGTAATTGTAACTCCTCTGTATGGTATTTTCACAATAAGGAAGAAAGGAAGAAAGAAAGAAAGAGAGAAAGAAAGAAAGAAAGAAAGAAAGAAAGAAAGAAAGAAAGAAAGAAAGACAGAAAGAAAGAAAGACAGAAAGAAAGAAAGAAAGAAAGAAAGAAAGAAAGAAAGAAAGAAAGAAAGAAAGAAAGAAAGAAAAAGAAAGAAAGGAAGGAAGAAACAAAGAAAGGAAAAAAGAAAGCTGAAGCCCTGAGTTCAACCCCCAAATACTTGATGAGTTTTTTCTCCTTTCCTTTTCCTTGTTGTCTGGAGGCTCCTCTGAACTACTTTGGGTTCTACTGAACTATTTGGGCATTAGCTATTTGCCTGTCAGGGAGGCTGAGAATTCCTTGCTTTGGAGGATTTCTGGAGTCCCCGTTGGTTCAGTTGAACTACTTGGGATTTGCCATTTGTCTGACAAGGATCTGGATCCCTGTTGGGAGGCTTTTCCAAGCATTGGGGTTCATTTGATAACTTTGGGCTGACAATTATTAGCACGGACGGGATAGAGTTTACACAGAGAACCCAGGGTGTTTATGTTGGAGATCTCTGCTGTAATTTGTGTAAGAATAAAAAGCATGAAGTCTATCTTGTCCCCTAGGATAAGCTAACTGATTTGGAAAGTCAAAAGAGGCCTATATGGGAAGGAATTATTTGTTTCAAGAGTGTATTCTGAATTAATGTAACTAGTTTTGTATGTCATTTTGCACATGTCTACTAGTCTGTGTCTATGGTGACTGAATTAATGGAGGCTAAAATTCTGATAGCAAAAGCAACAGTCCTGTTAAGAGATAACTCTTACTTCAATCACCAAGATAAGCTTCCCAAAATGAGTCCTAAATGAACAGCACTGGGCATGATTCTCTCTGTCCTGAAATTTCCAGAAATAACTGATGAATATACTCATGGCCACTAAATTAAATGTTTGTATTGATATGCACTTTAGCCTGGGCATGCCTAATTTAAGTTTGTGTGTGTGCGTGTATGTATGTATGTGTATATGTGTATAAATGTGTGTACATCTCTGGCTATATATATGTGTGTGCATATTTGTGTATTTGTATGTGTGTACATGTTTAAAATAACTCTTAGTTGCTGTTGCATCTGTTCTCTCTACTGCCAGCTTTTCCAGAATTCTTATTACAACTAGGTCAAACTAAAATATAGACATTCAAGAATTAAATCCCAAATTTAGGACTGAAGAAAAAGGGATTTTGCAAAGAGTAATCTTGATTCCTTCATTCTGTTCTAAGTGTATTTTGAATTCAACTATCATTTATAATATATAGATCAACCAACAAATGTATTTTTGTAACTATTTTTTAGAGAGAAACAGCTTAAGATGACTTTTCTTCCTGAGTTTTCATTGAACTATAAGGCTATGAAGAGTGCTTTATTTCATTGGACATAAAACAATTTTGTCTAAGTTCAAACTTTTATAAAGCTATTTCAAAATACAACTTCAAAAAAATCAACAAGTAAGAAATATATAGGAAAGAGCTAGGTGCTAGTGGTTCATGCTTACAATCCTAGCTACTCAGGAGGCTGAGATCCAAGGATCAAATTTGGAAGCCAGCCTGGGCAGAAAAGCCCATGAGACTCTTAACTACAATTCCAAAAATCTAGAAGCAGAGGTGTGGCTCAAGTCGTAGACCACCAGCGCTGAGTAAAAAAGTCAAGCAAGAGCTCAAGACTCAGTATCAGCATGTGTGAACACACACACACACACACACACACACACACACACACACACACACACACAGGGTGGGGGGATGAAGAGAAGGAAAAAAATATATATAGGAAAGCTGGGAAGTTGGCTCAGTGGTAGAGTGCTTGCCTCACATGCATGAGGCCCTGGGTTCAATTCCTCAGCACCACATAAATAGAAAAGGCTGGAACTGGCACTGTGGCTCAAGTGGTAGAGCGCTCACCTTGAGCTGAAGAACTGAGCGACAGCACCCAGGCTCAGAGTTCAAGCCCCATGAAGAACAAAAAACAAAACAAAACAAAAAAACTACTAAAAAAAAAGAAATATATAGGCAAGTACTAGAGACACTCTTGAGAGAAAAAAATTAAAGAAAATGCTTTGGGATAAGAAAGGAATTTATAGAGTAGGCATTGTCCTAAAGGATTGTTTCAAAAATTTTTTAAAAGGTTTTTTTTTTATAAAAAACAGTTTTTAAAAAAACAAACTATAAGTTTGTGAGCAAGTTGGCTATAATTTTTCTAATTACTTAAAGAATTTTCTAAGGCCAAAATGTAGTATCCTAATGCAAGACTAGAACCTAATTTTCTGTCTGCAGTAAAAAGGCCAGGATTGACAGCATAGCAAGACCCCATCTCAAAGACAGAAAAATAAAATATATACATATAGCACTAGATGGTTGAGAGCCTTCTTCTCCAAAGATGTTCTTTGATTTTTACAATAGAAAGTAAAAAGAGAAATAGAAGTCTCTGAAACAGGGCTTTTATTTTTGGTTAGAACAATTTTTTCCAGTTAGCTTTTATTTAGTGGATTTCTAAAATACAAAAGAAAAGCATGCAGTTTGTCATGTATTAGTTCAAAGCATACAAAGACAAGTACTGGTTATTAACTTCTACCCGACCTTCCATGAATGCCTAAAGCTTCAACATTGGTTGCTTTGTGTGCAAAAAGCACATTTGACTCCCTCTTCTCACACATACACAATCACATTCAAATGCATATGCATGTAGGGAAACTGTTGTTTTCAGGGGCTTGAATGTTTCATTTTGCAAAAATAATACCTAATTCTCAATAATATTTTGAAATGTGCTTTAAATGTGTGTGTGTGTGTGTGTGTGTGTGTGTATGTGCGAATGAGTGAGTGTGTGTGTATGTGTGTTGGTAGTGGGGCTTGAACTCGGGCTTTTATATTCTTGCTTGGCTTTTCCACTCAAGGCTAGCACTCTGCTACTTGAGCCACACCTTCACTTCCTGAAAATATTTATCTTGGATACACTTCCAAATGAAAAGATATAGATCTGGCATCATTTCTAATAGACACAAAATATTCCTTAAAACACATTATTAAATCAACTCTTTTATTTTATTGTGATAATACCGTACAGAGGGGTTACAATTACATGGGCAAGATAACGAGTACATTTCTTATCAAGCATTGTTGGCTCCTCGTTGTTTCCCCTTCCCATCCCTTCCCATACTCCTCCACCACCCCCCCACCAAAGATGTTAAGTTTGTTTTTGGACATAATAACATAATAACTTGTGCATCTCATTGTTGTAATGGGTCCACCTGTATCCCTAGTTAAACGATTTGTTTTTTTTCCCTTCCCCTCCACAAATTATACCAACATCAAATACAGTGAAAGCAGGGGTTATACTGTGGGGGAGAGACATACAAAGCACATAGAAATCATCTTATAAAGATGATAGAAACAATTGCATGCAAGGAAAAAAAACAAAAAAAACATTTGAATACTTATCTTGGGGTTCATTCCCCTAACATCAACTTATCTGACCTTTTCTGCTTGACTCAGACATATACTAGTTATTGCAAATAAGGGAAACCATGGGACCTATGTTTCTTTGGGCCTGGCTTACTTCACTCAATGTAATTTTTTCCAAATCTTTCCATTTCCTAACAAATGAGGCAATGTCATTCTTTCTGATGGAGGCATTGAATTCCATTGTGTATATATACCACATTTTCTTGATCCATTCATCTACTGAGGGGCATCTGGGTTGGTTCCATATCTTAGCTATAGTAAATAATGATGTAATAAACATAGTTGTGCAGAACTTAGAAAGTGGCAAAAACTCCCATGCTCCTGGATTGGAAAGATCAACATCGTGAAAATGGCAATACTTCCCAAGGCTATCTAAAAATTTAATGTGATACCTATCAACATTACAACCTCATTCTTCAAGGAAATAGAAGAGGCAATCCAAAAATTCATATGGAACAATAAAAGACTCTGAATAGCAAAAACAATCTTTAACAGAAAGAACAATGCTGGAGGAATATCAATACCAAATTTCAAATTCTACTACAAATCCATAGTAATCAAAACAGTTTGGTACTGGCACAAGAACAGACCCCAGGACCAATGGAATAGAATTGAAAACCCAGAAATGAACCTACAGACCTATAGTCATCTAATCTTCGATAAGGGAGCTAAAAAAATAGAATGGAAGAAAGACAGCCTCTTCAGTAAATGATGCTGGCAAAATTGGTTAACTACTTATAGAAAACTAAAGCTAGATCCTTATATATCACCTTGCACCAGAATCAACTCCAAGTGGATCAAAGACCTCGGAGTCAAAGCAGACACTGAAAACATTACAGGATGGAATAGGAGAAACTAGGTCTCCTGGCACGGGCCGAAATTTTCTTAATAGAGACCCAGAAACACAAGAAATCAAAGAAAGGTTGGACAAATGGGATTGCATGAAATTGCAGAGCTTCTGCATGGCAAAGGACATAGCTCCCAAGATCAATAGAAAGCCCACGGATTGGGAGAAGATCTGAACTAGCCATACAACAGACAAGGGTCTCATATCTAAAATATACCTGGAACTTAAATCAACTCTTTACATTCAACCTGTTTCAATATAAAATGTCTACCACAATCTCAACCTTTTGTATTGAATGTTAGGGTCTCACCTGGAAAGTGGTAGAAATGTTAGAAATTGATACCTTTGGAGAAGAAAGGGAGCAAGTCACTGGGAACAAGCCTTTGAAGGCTGGACCCCAAACCTACTTTCTCTCTCTGCTTCTTGACCATTGTGATGTGAGTTGCTCAGCTGCACCATGTTCTACTCCCCATGATAGACTAAAATTCTTGAAACTGTGAGCCAAATAAATCCTTCCTTCATGTTGTTTATGTCAGATCACTTCACAGTGATGAAAGTCTGAATGCCACTCTTATGGCAGTCAGGAACTCATTTAACAGTCACAATGCTAGAAGATATGTTTTTCACAAAGGACTTCAAGTTCCAAGTTAGTATACCAAACCTGAGAGACACCACCCTCTTCATGTCTCCCTGAGTTTGGTAACCATGACAAATATTATGATATAGTTGGCTCTCAATTTCAGAAGAGAAAAATACCATCAAGCCACCAAGGGATTCTGACTATACAGAATCAAAAGATAGGAAAGTATTTGTTATGACTATACAGAAGTATTACAATCTTGAACTCTGAGGACTTCACAAACAATAGCAAAAAGGATACCACATTGCTTAGATAAATCTCAGTCTTCCTGTGGGTGTAAGCAAAAGGTTCATTAAAATGTAACAAGTGCTAGCTTGTTTCAAATGTTAGCTTCACCATTGTTAGCTAGGCGCTGGTGGCTTTCATCTATAATCCTAGCTACTTGAGAGGCAAGGAACAGAAGGATCATGGTTAAAGGTTGCAGTGCTTATGAGATCCCATAAAAATCCATAGCTGGGTGCAGTGATGCAAGCAATGTGGGAGACCTGCAGACTCACAGTGGTAAGCATTTTCACTGAAGGAAGCTAGATGTGCTGGTATACACTTGTAATCCCAGGGATGACAACTTTAAAAAGTGTGTGGGTTGGTGGATTGCAGTCCATGTGGTCCCTCAGGCAGGAAGAGTAATTTTTCCAAAAAAAAAAAAAGACACTGTTGTGATTTTAGCATGTGTGTGTTGTTAGTGGAACAGAAGAATAAAAAGCCATGTAAAGGCAATAGCTCCAGGATAAAGAATAAAAGAACACATTTAAAAACTACTATTCATGTAATCTATAATCTATAACCACCTAACAAGCCATGACACGTTGCTCTTTGTCATTGATAGCCTATAGCTGTGCTGGGGCTGCAGGCAAGTCAGTTTCTGCTAATGATATCCATTCATAACTGTTCCCCTTTGGTTCAGTGAGTGCCGTATTCATCAGTAGCTAGAACATACCGTAGAATGCTAAGCCCCTTCCCAAGGCCTGGGGAATCTTCATTAGGAGCCTCACCATGTGATAAGGCACCATGATTAAACATTAAATAATTGAGGATCCCAATTCAGTAATAACAGGCTATTCTTATTGAGTATATATCATGTGCCAAATGTTGTTTCAAAGCTTTAAAAATCAAGCTTTACAATTTTCTTAGTCTCTTCTCAGCTACTATAATAGAGTGAGTAATTTATCAAGCACAGAGCATTATCTGACCCACAGTTCTAGAAGCTGAAAAGTTGAGGGCAAGTCACCAGCATCTAGAGAGAGCCTTTGCGTCCCTTCATTCTGTGGTGGAACATGGAAAGGCAATCACACATGCACATGGGAAAGAGACCCACCCAATAATCACCCTTCATGAGGAGCCTGCCTCTGTGACAAGAATACTCACCACTCACTCATGACCTAATCAGCACCCATATGTCCCACATCTTAATACCATCACAAAGGAACTCAATTTCAACATGAGCTGGGGAATGGATATGCAAGCCACGTGACAACTCTAGAAAGCAGTCATCAAGCATCTGTTGTGTGCCTAAACATTGCTATATGCTTTGGTACACAGAAAGAAAGTATAGTCACAACTGTAAAGAGATTCTTTCCTTTTTCCTTTTTTATTTATAGTAATCTCACCACTCTGGCCTTGAGAAAGTATTGCCTTTTAATCCTTACCTCAGGCTCTGTCTGCATTCTAGAAAATTTGGATGAAGACAAATTCTGATATACAGCGAGTTTTATTTTTTTAATGGGCAAATGCATACACATTCATTTTCTGAATGAATCTTCTCAAATATCTTAAAATCTGGACTATTGTATAAACTAAGATCAAAATATCTTTAAAATCTGAGACTACATCAAGATATTATAAAAACTGGACTACTTTAGAAAGCTAAGATCAATATAAGAAAGCAAAGAGAGTGGGGCAGGTTAACACAAGATTTAATAAAATTATGTGACGTGACTATAAGGGCAAGAGGGCTTTAGAGAAGTGGAAGCTCTGAAAGAATTAGAATTGTCTTCATTTTGTAAAAATGTATAAATCTTGCATTTGAAATGTTGATGGAGTTAAACAATTTCCCCAGATATCCATTACTGCTCAATGAATGCTTCTGTTTAGCTATTTAAGCAAGAATATCTGGAACAATGAAATAATTAAGAATGTCTAAACACTGTACAGATGACTCAAGATACCTCTCATTATCCTGTGTAAATCTGCTTTAATTTTCTAGGAAGAACATAATGATGGCTGAACAGCTCAAATCTTTCTAAGCTTCCTAGGTGCTAGAATGCTCCATTGGTCCTTTTGCCTCTATTCCCTATACTAACCAGTTATTCCTTTCTTGATACTGTATGTATGGTGTGGTGTGGTTTGGTGTGGTGTGGTGTGTGTGTGTGTGTGTGTGTGTGTGTGTGTGTGTGTGTGTACATGAGTGCATATGTGTGCTGGTTCTAGAACTTGAAATCAGGGCTTGCGAACTGTCCCTGAGCTTTTTTGCTCAAGAGTAGATTTATACCACTTGATCCATAGCTCTGCTTCCAGCTTTGGGGTAGTTAATTGGAGATAAGAGTCTCAGACTTTCCTGCTGGCTTCAAACCATGATTTTCAGATTTTCAGCCTCCTGAGTAACAAGGACTGCAGTTGTGAGCCACCAGTTCCCAATTCTTTAATACTTTTTTAAATATTTTATTTTTATTAAATATATTTTTGTTGTAAAGCTACTGTACAGAGGGGTTACAGTTACATGAGCAAGGTAATGAGTCCATTTCCAGTCCAGCATTGTAACCACTCCTTTGTTTTTACCCTATCCTTTTCCTATTGTCAACATTTATCTCAAGGGGACTTAAGTACCTATTGTGACAATACAGCATCATCTTGTCTACTGACAGCCATTCTGAATGGGAAATACCTCATCTTTCCACATAAAGTTTTGACAAGGTCAAAAGTGGAAATCCAACGGGGCAACCAAACTATGATCCTTTGAATTTCACCCTCCTGAGTAGCTACAATTACGGACGTGAGCCACCAGTACCCAGCCACAGTAATTTTTAAGAGCTTGGAAGTGACACACTAGCTAATAAAAAAACCTCACACAACTGGAAATTTGCAGTAAAGCATAAGAAGAGAGGGGAAAAAGCAACCCTCCCCCAAATGAACAGGAAGGGGCCCATGAAATATAAACACTACAAAGAAAGAACAACAAAATACATAGTAAACAAATCATTGTGTACCTTGAAGTCAATTATATCCTGCAGTCAGGAGGGAAAGAATAGGAAGGATTGTATTCTAACTCAGTGTGAGCATTAAGAACTGGTGAAGGTAAAAAGTGATGAAGCCCTGAGCAGAAAGCTGAGCAAGGGGACTCTGAGCAAAGATACTCTTGACCTTAGAGAAAAGTAGACACAGTTCTGTATCTGGAGCTCTACAAAAGAAAATGGCTTAAAAGGAATGACTTACTTACAAAATAAGTCCTCACAATATCAACCAAAGAGTATGAAGGAATGAGTCAGATATCAGTGGTTCATACCTGTGATCCTGGTTACTTAGAAGGCTGAGAATGGGAGGATCACTGTTTGAGGCCACCTCTGACAGAGAAGTTCATGAGACCCCTCTAGCTGGATACAGTGGTACACTCCTGTCACTCTAAGCTACAAGGAAGGCTGAGATTGGGAGGATTATGGGTGCCAGGACAGCCTAGGAAAGAAGTCCACAAAACGTGGAAGGGAATCTAAATGCAGTAGCACTCACTAGTAATCTTTGATATATAAGAAGCCTAAAAGTAGGTGGATAATAGCTCAGGTGTACACCTACATGGGATTAGCTAAAGATAACCAATCAGTGAAAAATAGGGCCCTGGCTCAGGGTCATTATGCCAGCAGTCTAGCAAGCAAAGCAGCAAAGCAAGGCCTGGAGTCAGAGTTCAAACAGCTAGTGCTGACAACAACAAAAAAAGTATGAAGAAATGGACAAACATACAACTGAATCTACGTAGTCACAAATTGCTCTCTGGTAAAGTGTATTAAGTCAAAGAGAACACATGAAGCTCCAGGCTGAAGCATCAAGCAAAACAATGATGCAAAGAAAGATGTGATCATGTGATCATGAGGGTTCTACAGAGAGGCAGAACTGAGAGAAGGTGTGGGTGTGAAGACACGTGGAGAGATAAAACTAGGTAGACATAAAGACCTTTATAATGGGCTATCATGCTATTAAGAGGACTGAAAAGTCTTGTCATCAGCTGTCAGTAAGCTGAATGACACACAAAAGTAGTTTCACTCCAAGCCCACATGAGAACCAGGAGAGCCAAAAGTAAGTTCTAGTTAGAATGCAAGAGAAAGCTAATGTCTTAACTTGACAGCAGTCAGGAAAAGCAAATTCTCCCATTCCTCACCTTTTCCTCTATCTAGGCTTCCAAGAATTGAATGGTTCTCACCCACATAGGAGAAATCAGTCTGCTTTCCTCAGTCTACCAACTCGATGTTGGTCTCATTCAGAAATGCATCCTTAGAGACACCTAGAACTGGTTGGACCCCATAGTCCAACCAATTAGCAATATAGAATGAAACATATACAATGAGAGTGTCCTGGAGGGCAAGGCCTCCTGCTTTCAGTCAGCTTTTTTGGCTCATGGCTTTATCATTTGAGTTGTGTCTCCAGTCCAGCCTTTTTGCTGATTAATTGAGCATGGAGTCTTGCAGACTTTCTGCCCTGATGAAGTTTAAATGGCATTCCTCCAGATTTCAGCCCTTTGAGTAGCTAGGAGTATAGGTATGAGCCACTGGTGCATGGCTGGAAGGGTCTCTTAAACAGCAAGAGAGGAGAGGATAGACCCGTTCTTAGGCTGGTGCCTCACCCATGAACAGTGTATGGCAGTAGAGTGGAAGCAAGCTCTAAGCAGAAAGAGAAAACTGGACTGGACTCATTTTTCTCTTCTTGACTGGTGACCTGACCCCGGGAAGTTCCCCTAGGAGCCTAAATCTTTGCTTCTTTACAGAAACATAGCCATATTGTATATTCTGTATGAGATAATCATTTCCACCTGATAGAATTATTGAAATTAAGCCATGTCTATGAAGATCTTAGCATATGAAGTAAGTATGTGAATGATACATAGCAGAGTACTAAAGAACAAATTTTTAAAACATAATAGCAAAGCTGAACACTAAATAACAGGGCAAAACTACTTACTTTTAACTTAAATTTTATCTTTTTTGCTAGAAAATGTGCTAAAAATTTGAGAGTTGTTAGGCAGGATGGCACATACCTATAATCCCAGCACTGAGGAGGGTAGAGGCAGGATGATAGTGAATTGGAGACCAGCTTGCATTGCACCAGTGAGTTCACAACAGCCTGGAATACACAACAAGATCCTGTTTCAAGATCAAGATTCAGGAGATGTTCAATTTGGATGTAAATTGCCAAAGGCCTTATGGGAGGTCTGGAAAAAAGTAACCCTCCTCTCCAAGGACATAGGAATCAAGGCAGAAGCCAAGCTTCTCTTCTACCCCCTAGAGGCCAGTAGTTGGACTTGCATTGCGTCCCTGGAAAGCTATTCCTAGGTCAGAACCATAAATAGAGATCTGCCCAGCTCAGAACCTGGAGTAGATAGGGAAAGAAGGTCCATCTCCCTGACACTGGCTCTACACAGTACCCTGGAGCATCCAGGAGTACCATCACATCCCTTCCCAGACCCCTAGCATGACTGGAATCAGAGAAAGCGCTAGGAGTGAAGGAGGCATCGTTGACTTGTGCAGAGAGATGAGCTCTTTGCTAACAAGTTATTTAACTTCTGTGTGCTTCAAGTTCCTCTGTGTTTACACAATATATTGGGGAAAGGATTAAAAACCATAAAACATAATGCATCAAGCACTAAGCCTAATAGATAGATAGTGAATATAATAGGTAGTGAATAAATATTAGTTTTCTTGTATCTTTCCGTGTATTCCCTCAGGAAGGGCCTATGGTGGAAATCGGGTGACTTGTACAATGAGGGGAAGTAGGGTATGGGACTTGAAAGCAGGTGGGAACAAAACAGCGCCCAGAGGTAGATTCCTGAGCCAACAATGTGCATTACTAACCAATTAGATTAAGCTCAAGAGATTTGTATACCTAATCTATAATCAAAGTTTGCAGAATGATCATGTAACCCAAACAGTTACATAAATACATAAGTAAAATTATATTGACCAAAAAAGAAAACATCAGCTTGTTGGATAAGACTAAGAGATCATTTACACACACAACCAGGAAAGTTAATAATGGTGGGCAAAATTTACTGTGCACTGTTAATGAGTCCCAGATGCAGAAAGTTTTAAACCCTTTACAAGGATGACTTCATTAATCTCCTCCGCAAGCCGATGAGATTTTCTACCTTTGCTTTTTTGAGAGGTGAATGATGGCTTGAAGGGAAAGGAATTCTGCCCGAGGCCACACAGCTGGGGGCAGCTGGAGCCAAGATACCCGAATCTGAGAACTTTGAAATGGGAAGCTATGGATACTACCTTCTCCTATGAAGAGAGGAAACTAATAGAACACATTTATGCGGTATAATTTGATCTCTAGATCTGTCCTCACTTAGGGTATGGGGGTTGCAAATAATAAAAAGTAATTTGGACAGATTTCTGAGAGGGATTTAATTGGCATGTGCAAGTCCAGACATAGAATGGTGTTGAAGGTTGGCTGGATGAATCTAGTAGCCTGGTCTCTAGGTCTCTATTTCTCTGCAAGTCTCTCCTTTAGCCTCTCCTGACACAGGTTTCACCTGCCTGGGGATGACATGCCCACAGCTGTTTCAAGGCTCACATGCACTGGCAATAAGTTAAGACAAAGGATTGTTTCCAGGACGTGTCCCTAGGAACATGAAGAAAAACTTTCCCAAAAGGCACAGTCCTTCTTCCATCTCTGGGCCAAATACTCATTAATGAGACAAGGTCATAAGATTGTCCTCAGACTAATGCAGTGTGCTTAGCATGTGCAAAACTCTGGGTTTGGTCCTCAGCACCCCATCCCAATGTGACAAGAAGATCTATGGCATGCACTTAAGGCTTAAAGAGAAATTTACAGTTCTATGTGTCCATATAAGAAAAGAAATGCTGCCCGGCATTGGTGGCTCTCCTCTGTAATCCTAGCTATACAGAAGGCTGAGATCTGAGGATCACCACTGCCAGCCCAGGCAGAAAAGTCTATGAGACTCTCATCTCCAGTGAATCACCTAAAACCAGAAGTGGAGCTGTGGCTCCACTAGCCTTGAGCACAAAAGCTCAGGGACAGTGCCCAGGCTTCAAGCCTTCTCATCAACCAAAAACAAAAAGTCTAAGCCATCAACAATCCAAGTATGCAACTCTTATTGGAAGATAACAACTTAAAACAAAAAGAAAAACTGGGAAAAGGAAATAAACACAAGAAATTGTCAAAGACAAAACTAAATAAGAAAAAAGGAGAACAGTAGAGGAGGAAAAGACCAATGACACTGAATTTTTATCTAGAAGGGATGAACAAACTATAACTCATAGGCCAAATTTAACCTATCAGCTGTTATGAACATCCATTATTCTATGGAAGAATAAATGAAAATAATCACAAAAACAAATCCTCAAAGAAACAACACCAAGGGGGAGAAATAATTAAGTAATCATTTATAATTAATAATTAAAAAGAGACTTCTCTGAAGAGGAAATAAGAATGGACAATCAACACGTTGTTCAACATCTCTGGACATAAAAGTCAATGCAAGTCAAAACTACATGAGATTCTACTTCACTCCAGTTAGAATGGTCATTATCAAGAAAACAAACAATAACAGATGCTGCAGGGATGTGAACAAAAGGGAATGCTACTGCACTGTTGAAGGGAATGTAAATTGGTTCAACCACTCTGGAAAGCAGTATGGAGTTTCCTTAAAAAGACTTAAACATAGAGCTTCCCTATTATCCAGCAATTCCACTCCTGAGCATATTCCCAAATGATCACAAACAAGGCTACCCTAAAGCTACCAACACAACTATATTCACTGCAGCATTTTTACCATAGCTAAGATATGGAACCAACCCAGATGCTTCTCAGTAGATTAACGGATCAAGAAAATGTAATATGTATACACAATGGAATTCTGCTTCCATCACAAAAATAACATTGCCCATAAGGAAATGGAAAGACTTGGGGGGGGGGGGAATCGTATTGAGTGAAGCCAGACCCAAAGAAATATAGGCTCCATGGTTTCCCTTATTTTTAATAGAATATAATGATGTTATTCGAAATGAACCCCAAGATATGGAAACAAGAGGGGCTTTTTGTTTTTAATGTACTATGTGAAATTATTCCCCCCCCTTTGGTTTATCCCATTGTCACTGTTTCTGATTTGGTACCCTGTGTCTTATATATACGTTTATCTGATTTGGGAGAGGGAAGGAGAATCACAAAATGGTGTGACAAAGGACAAAGGATGAACCAATGCAACAGCAATACTCAGAGGACAATATGTTGGAAATGAACTATATACTTGGGGGAGAGGGGGGAGGAAAAACAGGAGAAAATGAGGGAGAGGTAATACTGCTCAAAAAGAAATGAACTAATTACCTTACTTACATAACTGTAACCCCTGTGTACATTACCTTACAACAGAATTTTTTAAAAGTAAACAGCTATATACAGAAGAACAGAAAATAAATAATAATAATAGCTTTTCCTATTTTACCAACAAATGAGGTGTTGTATTTTTCTCTTGAGTCTTTAAAAACCCAACTGTTCCCAAAAGGCAGTATTTTTCTTCTTCCTTTTTTTTTTCCTTTTCTTTTTTTGGTGCCAGTACTGGGTCCTGCACTTAGAGCCTTAGTACCATTCCTTAGTTTTTTCGCTCAAAGCTGGCACTCTACCACTTGAGACACAACTCAACTTTCAACTTCTTGCTTGTTACTTAGAATCTCACAGACTTTTCTGCCAAGACTGGCTTCAAATCACAATCCTCAAATCTCAGCCTCCTGAGTAGCTAGGATTACAGGCATGAGCTATTGGACCTGGCTAAGAACAGTAGCTTTTTGATGTCCTCTATGATAGTAAATATTCACTCTGTAAACATCTGTCAGCATTAATCCCAACAATGTTCACTACTGCAGGGCTTAACCCCAAATGCTATGAACTCACTCATCATTGAGATGGAGAATCAGATGCATTTGATATGAAATGTATTTATTACATTAGAGTATCAGGTTTATTTATAATTATTGTTGATGAGAAAAAACATAAAGTAAAACAAAAATATCAATTTAAAGTAATAGAATGTCACATATGCAATTTCACAAAAAATGTTCAGATATGCTTTTTATTTTTACATTGTTTACTTTATATACATATACATATCATAAATATATGCTTATAATACAAAAATCTATATAAAACCCAAACATTTAACACCTAGAAAAGGGAGAGGAAGATGCTGCATTTGATTTCAGATACTTTTCTGTAAATACTTATTAAAATCAGTTTTCAAGAAGGCAACAAATCAAAAGCCATTCATTTTCAGAGCACTTTGTGTTCACGTAAATTCATCATTCAAGTACATTTTTACTGCAATAATACACCATCAAACAAGCTGCAAAGTCAAACTAAATAAGCCTCAACAGTAAGCACAGCAGAGCTCTCCTCGGTTCTGCTCTCCAGAGCCTAGAATGAGCCTCTAACATAAACCACAATTTCCAAGTTACACTATTAAATGTCATGTTATAGAGCTGACAGCGCATTCTAGACTGTTTTACAGACTCTTGTTAAAATATAATAAATACCATGCCAGGAGTCGGTAGCTCACATCTATAATCCTTGCTACTTAGTAGGCTGAGATCTAAGGATATCAGTTCAAAGCCAGCCCATGCAGGAAAGTCCATGAGAGTCTCATCTCCAATTAACCACAAAAAAAAAAACAGAAATGGAAGCACCAGCTTTGAGCATAAAAGCTAAGGATAAGGGATAGCACCCAGGCCCTGACTTCAAGCCCCAGTACTGACACACACACACACACAAAAAGGAAAAAATAATTGGAAATTATGCTATTCTTAATTTCTTTTTTACTTTACAGAATAAACACAGTACACCTTTTCATTGTGCTTGGCAACCAGACATATTTGAAAATGGACAAATATATGTACCAACTCCTGAAGAGTTTGATATTGTTTAACCAAATCAGTTATAATTTTGGTTCAACAGTTATCCATCAAGATATACAACTTAAAATAATGCTCCTTACCATGTTATTATCATGTTTTAAAAATTAAAATTCTTGAGGCAAAAGCTTCGCATGATTTGCTCAAAATTACTAAAGGACTGAAGCACAAATAAAAGCATTTCTTATTTAACCTAATCAAGCAACTAGTGAAACATTAACATATACCCTCTCTCCAAATTAGTCAGTCTAACAAACACAGAAATTAAATGCATTATTCAGTAATACTGCTTAGCTAAACTGTTAAACCTAAACTGCTTTTATTAAAAATGTTTAACTTCAAAAACCTATATTTTTATCATTGATCACTAAGAATTTACAAATAAAATATGATCATTTTCTGAAGTATTATGCATGTAATGAGTTGCTAATTAAATTTAACATAATTGATTACAAAAACACAATTGACAATATAAATTTAAATAAACAAGATCTAAGAAAGATGCTTATTAATATGATCTTTTAAAAGTACCAAGTATAGGACTTATAAAATATAGAAGACAGTACTATAGTTGCAAACATATTAATATAGATGTATTAAATTATCTTCTAGTTGACCTTCTGTTTCTTGTGAAAACGTTCTAACAATGCACGCATAATATTTCCTGGTATTCTTTGGTGCTCATCAATCAAAGCTTGAACAGCATTCTTGGTCTATGAAGAAAACAGAAGAAAAGCCATTATCTCTTTGGAGCCCAGTATAGATCGGACATCTTGTAAAGGTTTCAGTATTCTACTACTTTCAACGAATCTCCTCTCAGGATGAATTGTTTCCCTCTCAGTATACCACAGCATTTTTTTTTTTATTAAAGTTGTATTTTATTTTATTACAGTTGTCTACTTGGTTATGTCTACACTGAGCGTTGTTAGATACATCTTAGTATTTTACCACCAGTGAGCACAACACTGTCTTGCAGACAATAAACATTAAAATGAACTGTAGGGGGTAAAAAACCTCAGAAAAAAAGTAGAAAATGTTGTAACAGTTGATTGAAAAGATTCAGTCCTTCCTGGCTGTTCATAGACTATAGAGCATGTTCTCCATTATTGTCTTCACTCTGCAGTTACATCAAGTAAGACAACAGGAAGAAGTAAGGAGACAAGAATGAGCTGGCACACTTCAGTCACCACCTCGATTTCCACACAGCTCAACACGAAAGGTAAAAATTCATACCAAAGGAAAAGTCATACAGGATACATCAAGTAATAGGGGCCCCCTGCTTTATCTCTTTAAGACAAAGAATTGCTATGTAGACCAGCTTCAAAAGGGCTAGCATTACAGGTATGTGCCATCTCTCTTGACTAAGAAATTTTGTTTTGTTTCCCACTATGTTAATGTCAAAATTCAACAATATTTTTTACTTTCAGATCAGTTTATAGTTTTCAAAATTGTTTTATATGTGTGCATAAGACATGTATACACATATACATTTAATTTATAAAATTTAATCTTTGAGTAAATAAAGCCTAGCCCAAACGTGTTTTTTAAAATATGCCCCTCTAAACCAGCTTTCATATCTGTAAAATGAGAAGTGCTTCATACAGTTACTAGAAGGATTAAATGAACTTGAAATGACATCTTCGGTGTTTAGCACAGTGATTGATATACAGCTTGCATTTTGTGAAGCGTATTTCTAAAATTTCATTCATTTATTCTATGCTATAAAAGCTATCGTGAGAAAAACAAATTTGTCATCTCAAGGCACTCACAGGAACAATTAAGTACAAAATATTTGCAGTCTGAGATCATTTGTGATAGATATGTGACATCTCAAAGAAATTCAGACTTCAGACTTGTACTGTTTGGTCAGGGTCTTGAAGGACAAGTGAGATTTTAATAGTGACACAAAAAGAGTATGAGGAACAAAGACCACAGAGAAACAAAAGGGTAAGGAAGGGGAAATTAGTCTTTTTGGATGGACTTTCAAGTTTGATTTCAAAAGGTAGATGATATAAGGCTTCAAAATAAAGCTTCAGGAGCTGGGAAGGTGGTTCAGTGGTAGAGTGCTTGCCTCGTATGCATAAGACCCTGGGTTCGCTTCCTCGGCACCACATGAGCGGAAAAAGCCAGAAGTGGCACTGTGGCTCTAGTAGGGCGCTAGCCTTGAGCTGAAGAGCTGAGGGGCAGTGCCCAGGCCCAGAGTTCAGGTCCCATGACCAACAACAACAACAAAAAAAGCTTCAATTAAATATCCAGCATGACTATAGATGATTTAGTATGAATTGAGGAATGAAAGAAGGATTCATGGGTAAAGTACCAGGGCTGTGTATTAAGAAAATGCAGTTTACAAAAATATCATCAATGACTCCTGTCATTAAATTCAAAAAACCAGGCTTCCAGGCTTTGCCTTATCAGTCCTCTCAAGTCACCACTGGTTACCCCTTTCTTGTAATGCTATTCGCTTCTGGACCCTGGTGTTCTCTTGATTTTCTGGTGGCTCTCAGACTATTTTCCTTCCAAGGACCCATTCTCTAAAAAGCATGCATGGAGTTACTCCCCAAAGACTCAGGAATCTCATCCGTTGTCACAGCTTCAATCACCATTCATTTGCTGAAGATCTCCAATTTTTCATCTTCAGTGCCCTCAAGCCTCACAGGTATGTTAAATATGATTTCCCTTGGATATTTTTTATTGTGAAAATACTGTACAGAGGGGTTATAATTACATGAGCAAGATAATGAGCATATTTCTTATCAAGCATTGTAGCCTCCTCCTTTGTTTCCCCTTCCCATCCCTTTCCATCCTCCCCCTACGCCCCACTTAGTCCTCCCCGCTCCCCCTCCCCCCCCACCAAAGTTGTAAAGTTCCTTTTTGACATAACGACTTGTACATCTCATTGTTGCAATGGGTCCACCTGTATCCCTATTTAAACGATTTGTTTTTCCCCTTCCCCTCCACAAATTATACCGACATCAAATACAGTGAAATGGCAGGGGTTATACTGTGGGGGAGGGACATACAAAACAACAAAGAAATTATCTTATAAATGTGTTAGAAACAATCACATGAAAGAAAGAAAACATTTGAATACATATCTTAGGGTTCATTTCCCTAACATCACCTTATCTGATCTTTTCTGCTTAACTCAAACATATACTAGATATTGCAAATAAGGGAAACCATGGGACCTATGTTTCTTTGGGCCTGGCTTACTTCACTTAATATAGTTTTTTCCAAGTCTTTCCATTTCCTAACAAATGGGGTAATGGCATTCTTTCTGATGGAGGTGTAGAATTCCATTGTGTATATATACCACATTTTCTTGATCCATTCATCTACTGAGGGGCATCTGGGTTGGTT
>NW_012267225.1:20949059-20980797 GCF_000151885.1 Dipodomys ordii
GAGGTCTGTTCTTGTGCCAGTACCAAGCTGTTTTGATTACTATGGCTTTATAGTAGAGTTTGAAATTTGGTATTGATATTCCTCCAGCAGTGTTCTTTCTGTTGAGGATCGTTTTTGTTATTTGGGGTCTTTCACTGTTCCATATGAATTCCCTCAACATGCTTCATTTAAGACTAACTTAACATTCACCTTCTCCTGAGTTCCCCCTCTGTCCTCATATGGTCCTCTCATGAATCTTATAAGTCAAAGCCTGACATTTTCTGTCTCTTGCTCACACCAGCCTATCACTGGCAGTACTCTTAGCTCTCCAATCTCTCCCTTTCTTTCCATCCTCTCTCCACCTTAACAATACAGGCACAAACAAATCATCTATCTTGCATGTAGGTGAGAATATGGATTAAAACACAGAAAGAGACAAAGAGAAAGAAAGATAAAGAAAACATGAGAGCAGAACAGAGTCTGAGAGATCTTTAAAGAAAATCCTGTCATCTTTCCCTTACTATAGCATAGTTTAATTTACATTAGGTGGTGTTTAGAAAATGACTTTTTTCCACAATCAGATGCCTGAACTACCTATGACCCACTTTTACTTAAGTTTTAATTTCTATATTTAAATATTAATTTGCATGATAATGTGTTTGGATTTGTGATAATCCAGGGATCATTATGCTATGGTTTATGCTCCTGTTATTAATAAGGAAGATTAGCGAATTATGAAAATGCATTCATAAAAGGGAAATTTCAAGTACTCTTGATTTTAAGCATACTTTACTACAATAATATCAACTTAGACATTCAGTTATCCAGAGTGACACTCCTAACTAGTAGCAGAGCAGGATTGTGGCCACATCCATAAGCTTCTAGGCCGTGGTTGCTTTGGAGTTTTCCCTCCATTACTTAAAAAGATAAGACAATATCTGAAAAAAAAAGTTCCGAACTGGTTCTGACCTACTTAAATCTTAATAGGTACACAGGGAAAAAAAACTAGTAGAAAAAAATAGAATTCAACTAAAAATGGATTTTTTAGGAAGCAGATACTAAAAATGGTAGGAGCACAGGTAACATCAAAGTGTTAGTGCCAGGTCTCAGCTATGTTGTATCTCAGTGCACAAAGCTCTCAGTAAAGAATCTGGCCCTAAAAAGCCAGTGTCAAGGGTTTTACTCCCAGCACACAGGACAGAAATAATGTGTGAACCATCAGAATAACTGGACAAAAGAAGTAATATATCATGTCATCAACATTGCCTTTTGAAAGTTCTTCCATGTCACCTTCTTTACATGAACAGTCTCCTTCAACAACATGGTTAGAAATGCTGAATGTTGGGCTGGGAAGGTGGCTCAGTGATGTAGTGCTTGCCTTGCATGCATGAGGCTCTGGGTTCAATTCCTCAGCACCATATAAACAGAAAATGCTGGAAGTGGCACTGTGGCTCAAGTGGTAGAGTGCTAGCCTTGAGCTGAAGAGCTCAGGGATAGTGCCCAGGCCCAGATTTCAAGCACCATGACTGAACAAATAAAAAAAAAAAGAAGAAGAAAGAAATGCTGATTTTTTTTCTTTTATTTTTTAAATTTGTGCTAGTATGGGGGCTTGAATTCAGGGTCACCCACTGTCACTAAGCTTTTTTTTTGGGGGGGGGGTCTGGTCGTGGAGCCTGAACTCTGGGCCTGGGCGCTGTCCCTCAGCTCTTCAGCTCAAGGCTAGCGCTCTACCACTTGAGCCATAGTACCACTTCCGGCTTTTTTCTTTTTGCTTATGTGGTGCTGAGGAATTGAACCCAGGACCTCATGCATGCAAGGCAAGCGCTCTACCACTGAGCCACCTTCCCAGCCCATGTCACTAAGCTATCTTGCTCATGGATAGGGCTCTACTACTTGAGCCACACCTCCAGTCTGGCATTTTACTAGTTAATTGGAGATGTAGTCTGGCAGACTTTTCTGTATGGGCCAGCTTCAAACTGCAATCGGCAGGTCTCAGCCTCCTGAGAGAGGATTACAGTGCCCAGTTTGCATATTCTACATATATATATATATATATATATATATATATATATATATCTTAAGTAGTTGTACAGATGTTTAACATATCAGCTTATGAGTACAATGCATCTTGCATATACTTTTCTAAGATACTGTACTTGCTAAGCCATGGTATGGCAGGATGTTTCATTCTTTCATTCCCCTACTAGGCTATCTCCATGGGAGGGTTTCAGATCCTACCTTAAAGTAGTCTAGTGTGGCCATGTTGACTGCTTTGACCAATAAAACACAATTGGGCCTAAGTGGGCCACTTCAAATAGAAGCTTCAAGAGCCACCCTATGGCTGTACCCCTGACCAGCAACATGCCATATGGTACTAACTTTACAGCCTAAGTCTCAAAGCAATGAAGGCATGGGGGGCCAAAGCTACAGCGGAGTTTCAAGGAAACATAACATGACAAAGTTTACTGTCAAAAGCCTCTGAGATATTGTTGTTTATTACTACAGTAGAATCTAGTAATGCTGACTGAATACTTAGTTTTTTCTTGTGTAAACTAGTAAGGTCTACACTATAGGGATGATGGAGGATAAAGCCAGATAATGTAAAGAAAAGAAATAAGATTATCTTCTATGGAAAAAAAATCCTAGCTGACACAAGTGATGCTACTATGATCCCTAATTTCATGTCTTGGAGTTCATTTCCCTTAGCATCATCTGGTATGGTCATATGTACATAGCTATTGAACTATTCTGCTCATCTGTTAAAATTACTCTAGACATATACTAATTCTTACAAATAAACGAAACCATGGGACCTATGTTTCTTTGGGTCTGGCTTACTTCACTTCCTTACAAATGTAATAATGTCATTCCATTTCTGATGGAAGCATAGAATTTCATTATATTTTACATTTTCTTGATCCATTCATCTACTGAGGGGCATCTGGGTTGGTTTGTTGTTGTCATTTTTTCTTGTGCTATGTAATTTTTTTTTGTTTCTTTTGTATGTTCTTCCCCCTATGGTATATCCTCTGTTGTTACTGTATTTGATTTTGGTACCCTGGTGTTGTATATACATTTATTGGAATTAGGAAAGGGAAGGGGAACAACAGAATGGTGAGACAAAGGACAAGGGGGGAACCAATGCAACAGCAATATACACAAGACAATATGTTGGAAACAATCTGTACAACTTGGGGAGGGGGGTTGGAAGGAAAGAAAGTAGGAGAAAATTGAAGGAAGAGGTAGCAAAGTTGACTAGAAATGTACTCCTTACCTTACTTATACAACTGAAACCCCTTGTACATCACCTTGACAATAAAAAAATGGAAAAAAAACTAATTTCAAATATTAAAGCTACAATAATCAAAACAGTTCTATCTGGGGACAAAGACAAATAAATGAAAGGAATACAGCTCAGAGATAAACCTTCATGTCATATGGCTAAATGATCTTCAATATGAGTTCCATCCATGATCACACAATGGGAAAAGTACAGGCTCTTTGGCAATGGCACTGGGAAAACTCAATAGATAGCAAAAGAATTTGGACTTTACATGGCATGCAAAAATTAAAACATATCAAAGAGGTAAATATAAGAATCTAAAACCACAAAACATTAAGGTCTAAAACCACTAAACATAGAAACAAACAGAAAATATAGAGGGAAAGTATCATCATCTGGAATTTGGTAATGAGTTTTTAGGTAGCACTTCCTCAAACTCAAGGCTTCTGAGCAGCATAGAAAACAATCAGAAAAGTGAAAAGGAGCCTACAGAATGAAACATATATTTAACAGAAGGTTAACATATGGAATAAAATTCTGTAACTCAACAACTGACTGACAACTAGGCAAACCAAGTTATGGAAACAGCCCAGACGTCCTACAACAGACAAATGATTAAAAAAAATTGTCTCATACACACGCACACATATACTCTCAATGAGGTTTTATTCAGCCACTAAGAGGAATGAAATTATGTCATTTGCAAGGAAATAGATGGATTTGGAAAAAAAATTCTACAGAGTGAAGTTAAGCCAGACCCAAAAAGATAAAAGTGCATGTATTCTCTCATACATGGATCTTAGACCCAAAATACAACCTCTTGTGTAAACACACACAGGAACATATGTCTATATATACAATCAGGTTGACTAATGTACAGCACATGCAGGAGTGAAAACCAATGTAGTAAATACTTTGAACAATTAAGAGAGCATAACAAAATGAGGATCAGGAAGCTGAAATTGGTAGGAAGGGCTGGATGAATAAAAAAGAAAATGAGAGAAAAATATAGTCACAGTACTCAATGTACATGTATGAAAAAGTGAGAAATGACAGGCCTCAAAGGAGGGCAGTGTAGAGAAGATGAAGAATGACGAAAGGGTGATTCAGAGCAAGATGCATTGGACTCATACATGTGACCCCCACTGGAAGATTAAATTTAAAAAATAAAATCTTTCAAATAACTTGAAATGCAAATCAAAACCACAATAAGATTTCATCTCACTTTTTAGAAGTGTTGAGAAAAGTGTTGGGTCTAAGGATACATTCTCCATACTGTGAGAACATAAAGACAAGTCACCATGGAAAACAAAATGGAGGTTCCTGAAATAGTCACATGGGATCACCATAAAACCAACAATCCTGTTCTGCACAACCATCCAAATAGGATCTCCAAGAGCCATTTGCACTCCTATTCTTTGTGGTATTCTGTACGATCTAGCCAAGTAGAAACAACCAAAGTGTCCATCAGCCAATGTGAATGGGTACTGAAAATGTGATAAACAGGGAATAGTATTCAGCCTTAGAGAAGAATGAAATCCTGTCACATGCTACAAGACAGATGAAATCTGAGGACATTGTGATATATGAGAATGGCTAATTATAAAGAGATAAAATCTGTATGATTTTACTCGTGCATTATCTAAAGTACTAAGAAACAGAGTATAAAAAGGAATGCCCTAAGAAACAGTATAAAAAGAAATGCTCAGGGCTTGGAGGAGGGAAAAATGTTTATAGTATCTTTCTTGGTTTAATTGTTTTTCCAGTAGAATCTCATATTTTTGTCTAGGGCTAGCCTCACACTATGAGCCTTCTAACTCCTAGCCTCACACTATGATTCTCCCTCCCAGCTGGGATTACAGACATGCACCACCACACACCCACCTTATTAAGGTATGGTCTTGCTAACTTTTTGTTTGGCTGGTCTTCAACTGTGGTCTTTCCAATCTCTGCCTTCTGATCACCTGGGATTACAGATATAAACCATTGTGCCTGGTTTCTGCATGACATTTTTAAAATTTTCATTTTCTTTGATCTCTTTGCAAGAACTCTATTGCTGATCACCCCACTTGAAAAAATCTCCACACTGACTTCTGTCACACAAATTTACTTGCTGTCTTACGTTAGCAATTATCCTTCTTTCACCTCCAGCAGTCTGTCCTAGGTCCTTCTCCCTGTCTCTCTAAACTGCCTGGGAAAGCAGGCTTCAGCAGTCACTGCAGAGCAAATGACTTATAGATCCTCAGCAGCAATCAGACTTCTCTCCCTAATTTAAGTTCCTATTTCCAGACATTTCAGAACAGTATGTCCCTCCATGTCCCAAGAGACTATCAACTCTATCACTGATCTCCAGCCACTAAAGGTCTATGGCACCAGAGTCCTCCAACTCCTTTCATCACAACAAAAAATTGTCACAACCCAAGACCTTCTGTAGGACAAAAACCCCAGTAGTGGAGAAGCCCGACACAGAACACACTTGTGGACACACAGATGACTAATGCCATTTTGTATCTGGTAATCTCAAGAGAAAAATCTATCCTAAGACTAAGAAAGAAAAAAAATGGTTTACCTTTTCGGCTAATTCTTCTGCTGTGACCTTTGGATCATATGGAATGGGATCCCCTAAATAGGTCCGTAACTTCACTGGAAAACCCCCATACATTGGTGCAAATGGATAGCGGAATTTTTCATAAAGCCACCTAAATAACCCTGTTTTAAGGTAAGCAAAATCATTTTTGTTGATCAAATACTCTAAACATGTAATTTAAACTTTCTTTGCAATTAATATAACTTTTTCAAAAAAGATCAACTTTTCATCCATTGTAACACAGAGATCACACACAGGCCCCTACCATCAATCGAGGACCTGAAGAAGATTGAGGGGTGTATGTCACAACTCCCTGTGTACTTCATACTCTATTTTTGTAGTAAATCTAAAAATGAAAAAAAACTAAGTCTACTAACAGGAAAAGAAAATTTGAAAAAAAAAAAAACAAATTTGAAAAGACTAACCAGTTACAAGTGCTGCAGATCAAAGATTAAAGCCTGCAACCAAGAGCAGGCAGCTCAAGTCTAGACAGGAAATAGGTGACTCATGGGAACAAAAAACCCAAGAGAGCGGGAAACAGATTTGTGTACACATGAGACTACAGGGCATTTACAGATTGTATGCAGACTACAAACTACTACTGTAAATTAGGAAAAACAACCAACATATCAAAGCAAAGAATTACGAAAGCTAAGGATCAAGTTTGAAACGTAGCAGGATTGAAAAAGTGGTAAAAATGTAAAATAAGCAGATGGGCTAAGTTTAAAACACAAAAACAGCATCAAATGAACCCCAAAAGGCCATCTCCATAGGCTACACAGCTTTGTATGGTGTTCAAAATTGAATACCTCATATACAGAAACAAAAACTACACCGAAGTAATACTCCTGAAATTAAATAAAAAGAAATCCCTACACACTATCTTTGAGATTCTGAGCTTTAAAGTAAAAAGATTAATACATTAATTAATTAAAGAAATATATTTTCTGGAATAATTTCTGGTTTGCCAATATGAACAAACAGATTTGGAAAAAATGAGAAACAATTCTTAAATATAACTAAATATTACATCATAAATATAAATAAAATATATAACATATAAATATATATATAAATATATATAAATAAACTAGAAAGGCAACTTGCCTTTCTAGTTTACATCTGGGAAAAAGCAGAAAACTTAAAATTTAAAACAATAGGAGGCCAGGCTCACGCCTGTAATTCTAGCTACTCAGGAGGCTGAGATCTGAGGATCCTGGTTCAAAGCCAGTCCAGGCAAGAAAGTCCGTAATTCTTATCTCCAATAAACCACTCAGAAAACCAGAAGTGGTGCTGTGGCTCAAGTAGGTAGAGTGCTTGCCTTGAGCTGAAGAGCTGAGGGATAGCACCCAGCCCAGAGTTCAAGCCTCATGACCAGAAAAAAAAAAAAAAAGGAATTTCAAGCTCTTTAAAAGAGGGCCTTATATTTGGATACAAATCCTAGCAATGCAGTGGTAGGGATATAAAATATAACTGACTGAATACAATACAAAAACAATGGGGTACAACAAATAAGCTGAACTCTTAAAATAAGAAAACAGATATGGCAAAGAAAAATCACATCCAAGTGTTGTCAATCTAATAACTGGATTACAAGTTTAATCTGCAATAAAGTTAAATGTAAAGAACTTTTCCAAGTAAATATATTACAGTTCAAAACACTGAAGGAAAACAAAAGATGTAACAGAAATAAACCTAAGTGAACAAACAATATCTCCTGAGATTGTTAACCTTAGTTCAATATGTAGGTCATCTATTTTTCAGAGCTAAATTAAAAGGATAGTGTACACATCTTTTTCTAACCCTCATCAAAATAGCCTGATACAATAAATTAAATCATTTTTATAAACATAATGAAGTTTTGTAATTACATTTTTAAGTTCATTACAAATAAATTTCCATATGCATGATATTCTTAATGAAAATACAACATTCAAGAACTGCCATTGCTTACAACTAGTTATCATTTAGATGTGATACAAAATAACATCTAATTAATATGTCTATTATCTAAAGTTATTAACTCAAAAGCTTTCTTTATAAGGCTCAAAATTTCAAACACTTTAAATACTACACAGTAGTTAAAAACCATATGAATCAGAACTTACTTGTTCCTCCAAGTGATCTAAATCCTTCTCGAATATTTTGTGTAAACATAGGAATAATGGGCTAAAGAAAAGAATTTGAGGTAAAAAGTAAATAAATAACTCCAAATAAAATCTCCATGAGTCACTAAAGCAAACTTTTGAGGGCATTGATTGAAATTATAAGAATAATATTTTTAATAAAGGCATTCTTAAAATAGTATAATTTGTCATATTAAATTTAAGTGGATTATTTATAAAAATGTGATTCTTTAGGAAATACTACCCTCCAGTGGCAATATATAATATTTCATTTACCAGTTTTCTTAGTATTCCATATAAAACCTTGAAATTCAATAATAAGAGATAATCATTAATTTATTTTTAAAACAAATGTGGTAAATTGGCTTTAGTGGGCTCCTGTTTAGTAGATTACTGAATAAAAGTTAGATGGTAAAACTTTTTAAGACAGTAAAACTTCTAAGGGGAAATTTATATAAATTTAAATGATAGGTTTGGGCAAGATGTCATATAATTAGTAAAACACTTTTTTGTGAGCCCATTGAAACTAAAATGGTCAACATCAACAAAAAGTATAAGATTCTTTTTTTTAAAAGGGGAAAGGAAAAGTACATGTACTAAGGAATTCTTTGTATCACAAGTTCATGACTTTTTATTTTTCCATGAATATCAATGATTGTGATTTTAATAATTAAAAGCATTATATACAATAACGTAATATAATAAGGTATAAGTAGATTTTACCACTGAATGCTGAAGCAAATTTTAAAGTTGGGTAAATATTTTACTATATTAACAAATATACTGAATTAAATGTTTTAAAATAGATTAAATTACATATGTGTATATGTTTGTGTGACTTGTTAATATATGCCTAATATAAAACTACCTGCCTAAACAAGCAAGGTTTAAGCTATTTAAGTAAGCTGGTATTTTTAAAGTGCTTCTTGTTCAGCCTTGGACAATACTGTAGACTAAAACGAAGAAAACAGAGCATAGCCTTTTGTTTTGACAGTTATGAGACATGAACTCAGGGCCTGGGCACTGTCCCTGAGCTTTTTTGCTCAAGGCTAGTGCTCCACCACTTTGAGCCACAGCTCCACTTCCAGTTTTTAGGTGGTTAATTGGAGATAAAAATCTCTTGGGGACTTTTCTGCGCTGGCTGGCTTTGAACCGCAATCCTTAGATCTCAGCCTCCTGAGTAGCTAGGATTACAGGCATGAGCCACAAGTGCCCAGCTAGGCATGGCTTTTTCCGTACAAGTAACTAATCTCTCATCCTATGTCTCTTCTCCACAGCAAGACATATATGTGGCAAGGACATTGGCTTACTGTGGTAATCCTAATAAGTAGGGCAGTACCTGGAACAGAGGAAGGGTAATGGATGCTTTTGGATTAATTAAAGAGCAGGACAATGCTTCCCATGGGTTTATATTTTCTAAGTACAGAGGTCCAAAATTGACAATAGCAGTCTCATAACTAGTTTAAAAGAAAAGTCAGGTAATCTAAGATGCTAGAAAAAGAATTCAAAGTTTAATTAATTTGTAAAGCTAACACATAAAAGATAAAGCACACTGAATACTTCTGTTTAAAAAAAACTCAAGTCTAGGAAATGGTCACTAATTTTGTAAAATAAAATGATAGCCAACATCCTAATGTTTTAAATTGTTAGAAAATGTCTTCAGAGGGCTGGGAAGGTGGCTCAGTGACACAGTGCTTGCCTTGCATGCATAAGGCACTGGGTTCAATTCCTCAGCACCACAGAAAAAGCAGAAAAAGCTAGAAGTGGCACTTGTGGCTCAAGTGGTAGAGTGCTAACCTTGAGCTGAAGAGCTGAGGCACAGTGTCTAGGCCCAGAGTTCAGGCCCACAACCAGCAAAAAAGAAAAAAAGAAAAGAAAAGAAAATGTCTTCAGATTGAGGACTTAGAATAATGTCCAAGAAGAAAGACAAACCTTTCAGTTCACAGATACATCATTCTACTCCTGACCAGTACTGCTGGACGATGTCACTATGGCATGATCCCAGAAGTCTGTATAGGAGCATGTACCTTTCTAGAGCCCACTAAATAGGAGAAGGCTTATGCTAGCTGGTTCAGTATTCCATGCCATACTCTTGGGCCTAAGGTTTCTAAATTTGCATTCAAGTTTGTATCCAAAAAGCCACCAGCACTACCATGTTATAAATTTAAATAATTACATTTAACCTTGTTTATACTGTGCATATGAGGTTGTTGCATTAGTAACTCTAGAATTCAACTGTTTAAAAATATACATATTCAAGCCCCACTAGCAACAAAAAATAAATAAAATGTATTTCTGCATGCATACATGTGCACAGGAAAATTTTAAAAACTGTTCTGGGGAACTGGATGTGTTGGTACATGCCTGTGATACTAGTATTTGGGAAGCTCAGGCAGGATAATGACAAGTTCTAGGCCAGCCTGGGCTATATAGTAAGTCTTGATTTCAAATAAGACTAATAATAATTGTTAGAGAATGGGGTTAGCATAGTCCTAAAATCTTATTAATGTTACTGAAAACGTGGGAACCACAGGACAGCTGCTTATCTCATCTTGACATGTTCTCACACACACAAAAGGATAATTAATAATTACCTCTAGTCCAAAGGTTTTTCATGGATCAAGTGAGATTTTACTAATAATTTTATTTTAGATGTTATTTTAAATATTTTATTCATTCAATGTTATTTTCCTTTATATGTTGTTTTATTTTTCAATTAAATGGGCTAATTTTCCTCAACCTATTTAGATACGAAGTTACCTCAAAACTCTTATCATAGTCTCAACTCTCAACATTTTTCAACACAGTATCAACTCTCTACTCTCAGGAATTCACAAGGGTCATTTATGTTATATCAGAGAATCTGTCCCTTTCAAATGAACAGTTTTCTACCACTATTTTGTAAACTGCATTAATATTCTCAATTTCTCTCTCTTGCTTTCTTGTGTGTCACAATTTTGATGTTATTATTTGCTTATTTATTTGCAATGCTGGGAGTGGACTCCAGGGCCTATCCCATGCTACAAAAGTACTCTGGCTGGGTTACATTCTCAGCCCAGTAGGAATCATTTAAATGTAGTTAACTTTTTTATTTATAGCTTATGATAAATGTGTTAGGCTTATGATGAGATTTTCCAGGTGATGCGTAATTTTCTGGGGACATGTGTGTCATATATTACTGAAAGATTTCCTTCACATATCTCGAAGTCCACTCAACCTCAGATGTCAGCAGACTCACTATGGAAGGTAGTCAGAGCTGGCAACAGCACCACTGCCTTGAGTCCTGTACTGTGCTGTCTGTGGCTGCCTTGTGTGTGACCAGATCCCTTCCATCCCTCCTGCTCTATGCCTCAGTTTCCTCATCTGTAACATTTCAATATGACATATATCAACTGTGTGAAAGTCTTCAGAAGTGCTACAAAATGTTGGGCTGACAACAGATATCTAACTTATGTCTTTTTGTAAATCTACAGCATTAAAGGCTTTTGTTTGTTATAAGCTTATAAAAAGCTAATTTTCTGAAATTTTATATAAAAACCTTCATGAAATTATCTAAACTGTCTTAACTGATTAAAAAGCTTAAGGATTAAAAAAAGTATTCTTTATGTCATTTCTTTCAGTCTTCTAAGCAATGCTGCTTAAAACTACTGTTTAAAAAAGATGAGTTAGAATGATAAATTTATTTGATTTTAAATCTATTTTGTCTTTTTTTCCTGAAATTTATGAGGAAATAATCTTCAAAATATAGACACCTTTAGATTTTAGTTTGTTTTTAATTTTTATTATTGCTTTTGTATATATTATTATTACCACTTATTTTTATAAAACTGCATATAACCTTTTCTATTCCACGTTATTTATACAGTCGAAGTTTTCGCTTTCTAAATCAGTTTATGATTTTTGGAAAAATAAGTAAAATACATTGTATCTCAGCTGTCTGTATAACATTAGTAATATTAAATTAATTTTCCACTAGTGTTAATATTCTGTGTCTAAAAATGTCAAATGAACAAATACCTAAAGCCTAGTCAAAGGTAGTCACTCTACTAAAGATTTAAATATAAGATCCTTGTCCGCAAGGACCTCATAATCTACTGTAGGACACTACTATTTAAATATTTATGTTATTTAGGCAGGCAAGTATCTTCACTTGTACTAGAATCACATTATAAAAAACACTAGAGCAACAAATGATTTCTAGGAGTTATATTTACACAGAACAGAGCACTATGCATTTTACTTTATTATAAATTTTGCAATTAAGACATAAAACCATCCATCCTCCATGTATTATTATTCAGTTAGAAGTCATCACTAATCTTTCTTTTTGAATCACAAGTCCTCATTTGCAAGACAGGCAGTCAAGTTAAGGGTGCAGATTGGTCTTTATGGAGCAGCAATGGAGACATAAAACACCTGTTTTCACTGTATTTGATGTTGGTATAATTTGGGGAGGGGAAGGGAAAAAAAACAAATTGTTTAAATAGGGATACAGGTGGACCCATTGCAACAATGAGACGTATAAGACGTTATGTCGAAAATTAATTTTATAATTTTGGTGCCGGGAGGGGGAGGGGAGGGTAGTTGGGAAGGGATGGGAAGGGGAAACAAAGGAGGAGGCAACAATGCTTGATAAGAAATGTTCTCATTACCTTGCTCAGGTAATTGTAACCCCTCTGTACAGTATTTTCACAATTAAAAAAAAAAAAACACCTGAAAGATGAAGGTTACTGGCAGTAGTCTTTATCAGGCTTGGAAAAGCAACTATATATATCATGGAAAAACTACAATTTATTTTCCTAACACTCTCAAATGAAATTTAACAGCAACAAGGAGAAAATTTTCCTAAGGAGAAGATAAGTACTTCTTAGAATAAAGTATAATACAGGGACCAAAAAGCTAAGAATTTTTTTTCCAAAGGCAAAGGAACAAAATGACATTCAAATTATTCAGTCTACTAAAGTAAAACAATTACAGGAATTACCAGGGACACATTTAGTTTTATTGACAAATTCATTTGGAAAATGTTTTTAACTATCTAAATTGTACCAGTCTTTCTTATCTTTATACTAGAAGATTAGCTGATGAAAAAAAATGATACAAATCAATACTACTTCTGGCTTCTTTAAAACAAAGACTGGTCACAGACAAAAGAACTATTAAGAAACACAACAGGGGAAGGGAAGGGATAGTAGGGGAAAAAAGGAGAGAGTAACAATGTTTGACAAGAAATGTACTCATTACCTTAATTCATGTAACTGTAACCACTCTGTACAGCATCTTTACAATAAAATAAAATAAAGAAAGAAACACAACACGCAGCCAATCATGAATTCCAACACTCAAGAGGTGGGAGCAGAAGGATCATGAATTTGAGGCCAGTCTGAGCTCCACAGCAAGACCATGTCTCAAAACTGGAGGGAGGGGAAGGGGGAGGAAAAAGAAACCAATATCCACCATGGATATATACAAATTTATTCAAATATAAAATTTAAGTATATAAAACTAGAATAATTATGCTTTCACTTGTATAAAATTATAAACCTGGTTGAAAGAAGCAGGAATTTGAATTATGACCATGATTGTCCAATTTCCACATTAACTTTTTCAGATTTAGCTGAGTGCTGGTGGCTCACATCTGTAATCCTAGCTACTTAAGAGGTTAAGATCTGGAAGGTCTCAGTTCAAAACCAGGCTGGGCAGAAAAGTCCATGAGATTCCATCTCCCATTAACCAGAAAAACAATGGATGGGGAGGTATAGCTCAAGTAATAAAATGTCAGCCAAGCAAGCAAGAATCAAACACCAGTACTACCAAAAGAAAAAAATCAAATTAAGATTGCTTATCATGCATTAAGAATATTTTCTTTTACAATGCCTTATTGTATCACATAATAATCTTTAAAGTCTTATAACAAAATTACCTAAGCTCTTATAGTACCTTGGCTCACTATACAATATAAGCATTTATTTTAAATCTAGCTCAGCTTTACTTGAGCAACTTCTGTGACACAACTTACCACTTGTGCATCAATTGCAACCTGAGCAAAGCCTTTCCGGCTGCCCCATATGATGTTGTAGGTTTCATCACTAATGAGGGCCTCCCGAACTCCACCTGGTGAGATAGCTAACAAGTGACCACTTCTCAGAATTTCAACACATTTTTCTCTTGGTCCGTGTAGAGCACAAAATACATCAAGTAATAAACTAAACCCTGTAAGAAACATGAGCACAAAGATACACCTAAATACTCCTTGTCCAATCCTGTAAGAGCAAAAGTCTTTACAACCTATATGATTTACTCTCTGTACTTATCCAGTGGACTTTGAGTTCATAAAATCAACAACTCAGAGGGTTAACGTAAGATTAATATTGCTTACAAAGAAACATCTTCATTGTACTGACCTGTTACTATTAATTTACTCCTTGCTGATCAACTACAACTCTTGCTATTGTACATACTTGAACTCTTTAACCAAAGATCACAACAATCATAGAAAACAGAACCCATTTTATGGATGAGGAACTCAAGTTCAGCAATTAGGTAACAGGTTCAACGTCATACAGATAAAAGTGTCTAGGCAGAAATTCCCAGTTAGTTATGTCCAGTCCAAAGCTCCTTCTACTGCATCTCATGCCAAATTCATTCTAAAGTGTTTTTTTAGGATAACAGCAAGCCTACCTTACATTAACCCTAAAAGAAAAAAAAATCACTTGAGACAATAAGAATCCGTGTTTTGTCCTACAAAAACTGGAAAGACTATAATCAAATATATTAAAATTGAAAGTTATGATGCTAATGCCATATTAATTTTTAAATTAGTAATAGTAGCAAACATCATTAAGAGTTTTTAATAAAGTGAGGATATTTAAATTCAAGATCAGCTCATTCTAAGTCTAAACATCAAACAGCTTTTCAAATTACAACTACTTATGAATAAAAGACATAATCCTGTCAGTAATTACTTTAATAAAAGCTGACACTAGAAAATTAGATACACATTACTCCCTAAGTTTGAGAAATATAGGAATAGGAGCTAAAACTCTTAGGACTAACCACGCTTTTCATTTATTTAAAGAGATAAAGTTAGATGATTAAAATTAGGATTTAAATAACATTTACCTTGTATTATACTAAAAGTTCACAAATTTAACTAGATGAACAAAAATCAACACTTTATAAGTCACAAGAAAAAATATAAAATCTTCCATTTTGAACTAAGATTTATGATTTCTACCTTTAGAAAGCAATGACAGTATTATAAGTATCATAAAAAAGAACTTTTTTAAAAAAGACAAAAATATAGACATTTTTGTTAGTAATGAAAAGTAGAAAAATGGGAGCAACCTAATGTTCCATAAGAGAAAAATAGTTAAGTAAACCTTTTACTTATACCTTAAAACTTGTTCCAGGCTGGCAATATACCTCAGTGGTAGAACATTTTGCTAACAGAAGCAAGGCCCTAGGTTCAAACCCTACCATCATTTAAAAAAAAAAAAAAAGGCTTTCCCCTGTAAAACATAGTAAGATGCTAATGCTTATATTAAATCTTTTTAAATTGTTTGCAAAATATGTGGAGGGATGCAATTTAAAAATAAATGAAATAGGGGCTTGGAAGTGGCTCAGTGGTAGAGTGCTTGCCTTGCATGCATGAGGCCCTGGGTTCAATTCTTCAACACCACATAAGCAGAAAAGGTCAGAAGTGGCGCTGTGGCTCAAGTGGTAGAGTGCTCGCCTTGAGCTGAAGAGCTGAGGGACAGTGCCCCAGCCCAGAGTTCAGGCCCCATGACCAAAACAGAAGAAAAAGAAATAAAAATAATATTAGGATGGTAAATAAAACATGTTCTGATGTTCTCCTTTTGTTTCATTTCTGAATCCATTATAAAGTGATCATGATAATTTTTAAAAGAAAAGCTTACAGCCAATTTAATGTATAATGAAGAACAAATGGGAGTTTCATAGAACAACAATATCCAAAGCACTAACCATGATTATGCAAAGCACTGACGTAGGTCATAACTTAATTCACTGCTTGGTTTGAGTCTGTCTGGTTGATGGGTCAGCTTTGCTTTTATTATTCCATGGAACATACTACCAACTTTCTTGACTTGCTTCTAGTAATTTGGTGACAGAAAAAAAATAAGATTTAATCTCAAGGAGTTTCATTCAAGGACTAAAAAAAACTTCATTCTGTCTGAAACCATTTTGCTAATTAATCTTTTTTAAAGGTACAAAAAATCGTAATGACAGGTTTACAAAAAAGTTAAGGCCTACAAGGCAACTTATATATGCTAAGAAACAAAGTATATATTAGCTTACTTATAGTATGTTAAATATACTTACTATCCCTTTCTCTAATTTTGTTTTATTAAACTCTTGCAACAGTAAAATTATACTTTAAAACTCAGTATCTCAGAAAAAAATTATTACACAAAATAATTTAATGACCTTCCATACGAAAATACACATTGTTGTACAAAAATTGTAACTTATTTTTAAAGTTAGAGATATGGGCGGAGAATGTTTTCCATTAGTAGAGGACTTGCCTAGCAAGGGAAAAAAACTGGGTTTTAATCCTAAGCAGGAAAAAAAGCAAGGAAAGTTCAAAATTTACATGAGCTGTGATGGCAATCCTAGCTATTTGGAAGACTGAGGCTAGGAGTCCTCTTGAAACCGGAAGTTGGAGCCAGCCTGGGCAACACGGACAGACCCTGTCTCAAAAACAGTTTTCTTTGGGCCATTTTCCCCCTTGTTAGATACACCGCATAAATAGGATTATTAGATATCCTCAAGTTAGAATTCTAACTTTGTACCTTAAAAAGGCAAACTGCTTTTCCAAATGATACTAAAGTGCTCCAAGACAGACTACCATGTAACTTGGCCCAAATAAACATTTTTACATCACCATCTATAGTGAAGTTTACCTGTGTGTGTGTTTATTTTTGTTTTGTTTTTGTCAGCTGTGGGGCTTAAACTCTGGGCCTGGATGCTGACCCTGAGCTCTTCAGCTCAAGGTGAGCATGCTACCACTTGAGCCACAGTGCCACTTCCAGTTTTCTAGTGGTTAATTGGAAATAAGAGTCTGACAGACTTTCCTGCCCAGGCTGGCTTTAAACTGTGATCCTCAGATCTCAGCCTCCTGAGTAGCTAAGATTACAGGTGTGAGCAACTGGCAGCCAGCTTACCTGGAATTTTAAAGACAAAGTGATCAGCTACTACTCGGCACGTTCTGCCTTTATGAATAAAGATTTTAGCCATGAAGTAGTAAAAATCTATGGGAATTGCTCCATGATAAAAAATTATAAGTGCTGGTCCTTCTGGTATTTTTTCCATCCCATGAACTTCATAACCTGCTCAAAAGACAAAAATGCAGACACTTAGGACTTTTTTTTATCTATACTAAAAGATAGTAACTCAAAAACTGTCTTTTCTTACAAAGAACATAAACCTTCCTAGTATCCATTCCCTTTCCCTTTTCCTTCCCTCTCCTTTCCTTGAATGAGTCAGTACTTTAACCATAAAGATGGACAGGGTAAAGAAGCCATTTGGATGGAGAAGTGGCTCAGAGTGAATGCTGTAAAACTGAACACCTGAAGCAACTCAGAATGGGGAGTCCAAGGTAGACATCCACAGAGGAAAGAACCCTAAAGCACAGGGTTGTGGAATCAGTAGGAAAAAGAAGGCACTCAAGAGTGGGCCAGGCATGGGGATCAGAGACTGAGTAAACAAGGAGGACATTGGCAAAACAGTGGTCTGGCAAAGGGGAGAGCCTAATGATGTTAAGAGATGTCTGTGTGAGGCTGGTGGTCTATTTTAAGGCCTTGCAGCCTGAGCAGATGAGGATACCATACAAGGCAATGGCCTGGTCTGGGATGTTAGACCCCAAGCAGGGTAAGAGAGTACCCATGAGTGCTAAGGGGCAGAGGCAAGGAATGGAAACTGATTGCATAGAGAGAACTGATTACTATGAGTTTCCCGAAGACCCAGTAATTCCACTCCAATAGACCACAAACCAGGCCACACTAAAGCTACGTACCAGCACAACCATGTTCACTGCAGCATTCTTTACCATAGCCAAGACAGGGAATCAGCCCAGATGCCCTCAGACAAACGGATCAAGAAAATGTGGTATATATACACACAATGAAATTCTATGCTTCCATCAGAAACTATGATATTGTCCCATTCATAAGGAAATAGAAAGACTTGGAAAAATTATAGTAAGTAAAGTAAGCCAGACCCAAAGAAACGTAAGCTGCATGGTTTCTCTCATCTGCAGTCACTAGAATATATCTGTAAATCTACAAGTAAACACAATAGATAGTAAAGACAACAAAAATATATTTGGACATGATAAATTAAACAGGACTCTAAACACAGTTTCTAATGACAAAAGGAGAATATTCTTAGGAGAGGATCACAATACCTCAATAGCTATGTGCATATGATCATATAAAATGCTTATCGAAATGAACTCCAAGAAATGAAAACAAGGAGTTTTTTATTGTACTTTTGTGGGGGGGTTGTTTTTTTTGGGGGGTCCGGTTGTGGGGCCTGAACTCTGGGCCTGGGCATTGTCCCTCAGCTCTTCAGCTCAAGGCTAGCACTCTACCACTTGGGCCACAGCGCCACTTCCAGCTTTTTTCTTTTTGCTTATGTGGTGCTGAGGAATCGAACCTAGGGCCTCAGGCATGCAAGGCAAGCGCTCTACCACTGAGCCACCTTTCTAGCCCCTTTTTTTAATTATTATTTTTTGTTTTTCACCTTTTGTTGCTGTTTTTTATTTCTGTTCCTATTGTAGGTAAGTTTATGTGATTTGGGGAGAGTAAGGGGAAGCACAGAAATGGTGGAACAAAGGGTGAACTAATGCAGCAGTAATACTCATTAGACACTACGTTGAAATGAACTATACAAGTTGGGGAGAAGGGAAGAGAGAGGAAAAAAACTGGGAGTAACCGAGAGAAGTGGTGATATAGTTTATAAACAAATGTACTCATTACCTGACTTACATTATAGTAACCCTGCTATATATCACCTTAACAATCAATTTTTTTAAAAGGGTAACTTGAGCTAAGTTCTCACTGTTGGAGGAGGGGTTGCAAACACAGACAAGGAGAGAAGTAGGTTTAACTCTAGCCACAAGAAAATATCACTTCATCTGAGAAAGGGCCAGACAGTTTACAAATGCATAACTCTCTTAAGCAGATCAGAGAGCCAAAGATGCTAGTGGTCTGCAGAAAGTTCATCTGATGGTTCACAGTTGTGTGGGTCCTTGGGTAGTGATTAACAATTAAGGCTGTGTTAAGCTCTAATATCACTTAATATAACTTATTAAAACTTTTAGATTTTATGATTTTTGATCTTACATGATTTTTTTCACAGAGCAATATGATTGTCTTTTTGTTAGTTTTAAGACTATGTAATCTGGGTGGCCTTGAATTTAAGATCCTCCTCTTTGGGGCTGAGAAGGTGGCTCAATGGTAGAGTGCTTGCCTTGCATGCATGAGGCCCTGGATTCAATTCTTCAGCACCACATAAGCAGAAAAAGCCAGAAGTGGAACTGAGGCTCAAGTGGTAGAGCGCTAGTTGACAGCTGAAGAGCTGAGGGACAGCGCCCAGGCCCAGGGTTCAGGCCCCATGACCGGAGGGGATGGGAAGGGAAGGGGAGATCCTCCTCTTTTAGCCTTCTAAGTACTGGGATTACAGATGTGTAAAACCATACCTGACTTAAATGTTGTTTTTATTTGTACATTATTTTCCAGACAGGCACAGTGGCTCACACCTGTAATTAAGTTATTCAGGAAGCAAAGATCAGGAGATAAAGGCCAATCTGGGGGGAAAAAAATTAGGAAAAACCTCATCTCAATCAATAAGCTGTATGCCCTGGGAAGCCTTAAGTAGGAAGATTTTGATCTGAAGCTAGCCCTGGGCAAAAAAATTAAAATAACTAAAGCAATAAAAAAGGCTGGTGTGGCTTGAGTTAATGCAAGGCCCTGAATTCAAACCCTAGTAATGCAAAAAAAAAAAAAAGGATCAATTTTCTTCCCAATTACTTAATTCTTTTTTTTGGGGGGGTCCGGTAGTGGGGCCTGGGTGCTGTCCCTCAGCTCTTCAGCTCAAGTCTAGCGCTCTACCACTTGAGCCATAGCGCCACCTCTGGTTTTTTTTTTCTTTTTGCTATGTGGTGCTAAGGAATCGAACCCAGGGTCTCAGGCATGCAAGGCAAGCACTCTACCACTGAGCCATCTTCCCAGCCCCCAATTACTTAATTCTAATTTAAGCAACTAAATTTAAGTACACAGAATAATCACTGAAATTCTATGTGGTTACCAAACAGATCAATTGTTCCACTGGATAAATTTTCTAAGAACTATTCCTTTAAATGATGTTATACACAGAATATTCCTAAAGGTTACTCTGGTATACAAAATGCTTTTTTAAATTATGAAATCCTTAAATTGTTTACACAACAATCTTCCAAATCCCCAGTTGAAAACTGGAAAAGGAGAAACAATAAGAACTAAAAAATAACAATAGTTTGACATGATTTCACTAAGGATAAAGCCTAGGAGTATTTAATTGTCAGTCTAGAAATGTAGATGATATCACACCTCATGAAACCCAGAAAGGCTCAATAGATGTCCCTACTCCAACAATCTCAAGACCTTTCAGGTCCCAAGTACCTATCAAGTGATACTGATTACTTCCTATCAAATAAATGTACTTTCCCACCTTTGAGCTTCTGCTCATGTGGTTACCTTTAATTGAGGCATTTTCTGTACCAATGTTTCCCTAATAGTAGAAACTGTCTGTACTTAAATCCACTTTCAGACTCTACATTCCATCACTATTGCATTTTGCTTCAAAACCTCCCAATCTACCACCCTTTTGCCTGTGTAATTACAGTTTCAAAGTACAGCTTGATGAGCAATGGAAACTCAAGAGGAAAGGACACCTAAAGGCAATTATTGTCACTGTCTATCTAACCGCTCTCCAGGGAAAGGGCATCCCAGCTTGCAGTTTGAGTTGTCTGAGCCCCATTAATAAAAACAGCCCTTTTATGTAGTAAATGAATGACACTTTTATTTGATTTCATTAAATACAGATTTTTTATTCTGCTCTGATTCATGTTCATCAAGCACCAGACTGAACCTCATGGCGCTTAGCCTCAAGGGAGAGGATCTGGAGATCAGATACATGAAACTCCATTAAGTCCCTCTGTGGCAAAGAATTATCATGTAGACGAATGTCCCCATCTGGTAGTGGAAACTGTACTAAACTGCTCTTCTGTCAGACTCTGCACTCAGTCAAATAGTTCATGTCACATGAATGCACTTCTAGCTTTGAATACCAGTATCCTGAATTCAGGTAATGACAATTTAAATTTGTCATCAAAATTCTATTTTTAAAACCTATACACCTACACATTATGGTAAATTACCTAACAACATCATCATTTTAGATTGTCCTCAGAAAAACAACTAAAATTAACCTACAAAATAAAGAACACTCAAGATGCTCCATAACCTGGCTTCCATTCTGTTTCTTCATCCCTCAACATATTTCTCACCCACAAATGATTAAACACACCATACAAGGCACCTGCTGTTATGTTTAACATAAATGACATCCTACTATTAGTAGAGTTATTAATCTTTTATGTTCAGCAGTGTATTTTGGGGATCAATCCAAGGCACTTAAACTGATCTTATTGTTTTTAGTGCTATGAAGTATCCCTTAATAAACCCATATAGGTTCATTTTTGACATTCCAAGATTCAGAGAGAACTAGATTGTTTCCAAGTTTTCACAAATATTGCTACAATGAGCATATACAATACATCTTTGTACACTGAACATGTGACTATATTACTAGAAGAGATAAGAAGGGCAACTGTTGGTCAGAGGAAATTTCCCCATCTTAAAGCATAATAGAAACTAGAAATAAATTGTCCTTCTCAACTGGTTCTACATTACTTCCCAACTAGCACTAAATGGGGGATTCTAGTTCTCTACATTCTTGTTCTCTGATGTTATTAGTTTATGACAATCTTCTGGGTTAAAAAAAAACACACAAAAAACAGGGCTGGGAAGGTGGCTCAGTGGTAGAGCGCTTGCCTTGCATGCCTGAGGCCCTGGGTTCGATTCCTCAGCACCACATAAGCAAAAAGAAAAAAAGCCAGAAGTGGCGCTGTGGCTCAGGTGGTAGAGCGCTAACCTTGAGCTGAAGAGCTGAGGGATAGTGCCCAGGCCCAGAGCTCAGGCCCCATGACCAGACCCAAAAAACAACAACAAATCTCACTAGCATTTTAATTTGCATTTTCCTAATTTTCTAAAGAGTAGTCTGTGTACTTGTTATAATTATTGGCCATTACATCGCCTTGCATTTTCCTGTGGTTTTCTTGCTACATTTTTTTCTCAGATACATTATAAATAAGTTATAATGACTTGTCCTATCACTTTTTTTTTTTTGGCCAGTCCTGGGGCTTGAACTCAGGATCTGGGCACTGTCTCTTAGCTTCTTTTGCTCAAGTCTAGCATTCTACCACTTGAGCCGCCCACCACTTCTGGCTTTTTCTGTTTATGTGTCTGAGGAATGAAACCCAGGTCTGCATGCATGCAAGGCAAGTACTCTACCACTAAGCCATATCTCCAGCCCATGTTATATTTTTTTAAGTAGCTTTTGCTTTTCTGTCTTAAGACCATCTCTACTTGAAGATCCTCAATTAATTGTTCCCTGCTTAGGTCAGTGACAATTTTACACTTATTGAACTCATGTGTTTTTGTACACCAGTCTTTTTAATCTACATGTGACAATTCTCATCTTGTCCCAAGGCCACAATTTTAGTCCATATAATGTTAATAAAATGTTTTTGAGATAATACTGGAAATAACTTATTTTTTCAAATTGTTTTTTATTGTTATTGACTCTCCAATATAAATTTTTGAAGTTTCATGAAAAATCAGTTGGCACTGCACTGAATTAATGAAATAACTTGGAGAATAAACTGTAGTAGTAACAGTATCTTTGTACATTCTTCATTATTGGAGTTGCCTTCATACTTCCTAGCTCTATCATATTATGTCCACTCAAGATTTCTGGTATACTACTCTCAAAAGTTAAAGAAGTACTTTCAACTTATTTACTAAAAAATATTGAATGTTATAAAATTTTCTATAAGACTAATCTGTATTTTTGTGTGTTCTCCTTAGTTTAAGTTCTTAGCAAAATCGTGCTTTCCAAATTATCACAGAAAGATGTTTAACCAGGGATAGTGGTATACATCTGTAATTTCGGCTACTTGAGTGATTGGTAAAGGTAGAAGCATTGCAGTTTGATGCCAGTCTCAGCAAAAGCGTAAGACTCTATCTGAAAAAAAACTAAACAACACAAAAGAAAACAAAAAAGCCCTGGGGGTATGGCTCAAGTGGTAGAACACTGACCTAGTACAGTACCAGGCCCAGATTCCTCTAATTCCCAATACTTGGGGGAAAAAATGCTTTGTCATCATGATGTAGCGAACAGTGATTAAAATTTAGTATATAATATCAATTATGTTAAACATTTTATGTGAAATTTCTCAAAAGTAAGGTTTAGAAAAGTTAAGTATTATATTTGAGGTTATTTATATAATTTTAACATAGTTTCTTCACATCGTTATCAATTCCAAGGTGAAAAATAACAACTGTATAGTAGAATATCCTGTAAAAGATCTCCTTAAACAAGTGGTCAAAGATAACAGGACTAAGAAGCCACATTAGTACCCCCACTGCTCTGACATAATGCCCTAAAAAGCACACTTCATCATTTTTATAGAATTCTTGTCAATACTTCCTAAGTTCCATCTAATTGTGCAAAATATCAAATCGAATTTGAGAGCCCTTCTACAAAATTAACCAATATTCCTCACAATGCCAAGGTCATGAAATACAAAGTAATATTAAGAAATAGCCACACACCTGGGGGAGATGAGACAATCAAATGCAATCAAAGATCTTGCGAAAAGGATACTGGCAGAAAAATCTAAAATTCGAGTAATATCTGAATAGACTGCCTTGGGGTGCACTGACCACGACACCTTATCCTTACATACTGATCTGTTAAATTGAAGTCCCTTTGTATAACTATTTAAGGATAATAAAAAAATTTTTGACAGGGAATTAAGTAAATTACTTGCAGGATTTATAGTATTCTATATACTCACTAAGTCTTAGTCATTGGAAGGGTTAATAGCATGACAAACATTACTCAGCACACATACAGGAATAATAAACATTACCAAAACTTTAAGAGAACTCATTTGGATGGTAAATTTTAGGCAGCTAATTTTTAGTGATTTTTTTTTTCAGTACTAGGTTTGAACTCAGGGTCTCCTGCTTCCCAGGTAGGCGCTCTACCTCTTCCAGCCCCTTTGTGCCTTGTTTATTTTGAGGTAGGGCCTTCCTTTATGTTGAAGAAAGCCTAGGCTTCAATATTCCAGCTGTGTTTCCCCATGATACTGGGGGTAACAGGCATGTGCCACTGTGCCCAGCCATTATGTAGCTGGGATAAGAGTCACATACCGGTGCACACTGGATGAGATGAAGTCGCCAGGAGTTCTTTTTACCTATAATGGCTTCAAATTGTGATCCTCTAAACTCTGCCTCTGAAGAAGCTAGGATTACATGTTCACACCACAAAACCTGGATATCCCTACATTTTTCAGTGAACATTTTTACTACTAAAAAACTTTGCTGAACATTCTTGAAAAAGTACACATTAAAACTTATTATCTTAAGAAAACAGACTAAAAAAGTAACTATTTTATTTCCTATGAGCTCTAAGTACATAAAAGTTTTAGTGTTTTAATTTACCTGAACTGAATTATGTCTCCTGAAATATAAACACATTCAAATGCCCTAACATATATTACCTTGAAATATAGAAGGTGCATGTATAGAAGGGGTACATAAATTCCCAAGAAGTATTATGCCACTAAATTTCTATTCAAGGGCTTAAAGACAATGAATAGTAGTCTATACACATACAGTATCTCCAGACGTGCAAAGTGGAACACTGAAATATCATCTTGCTACATGCAAAACAATATAGGGCCATAAGACATATCACCTGACAGGACCTTTAATAGTTGTCAGTACATATTAAGATTTAAACCATCAAAGGCATATGACTTCTGTTTGTGAGCATGTAATACCATGTTGAGTACCACAGCTATAAGTCCTGAGTCGCAACCATGGGGCAGATTTACTATCAGTACAGAGCACGGAGCCAGAAGTGCTGTACTCAAAGTCTTATGAAATCATTTCAATATTCAACAACATAATACAGAAAGTCATATCTTTTTCACATGTTGCTATGGTCTGAATGCAGTTTGGTACCCACCAAAATACATGATGAGGTTTCTCAAATTCTCAGTGATAGCAAGAGAGCCTAATGGAAGATGCCTGGGTGATAAGGAGAGAGTCCTTATGAGCAGGTTAATGTCATCTTCCGTTTTCATGCTTCGGGGACTATGCAAGTTATTTGAAGAACACAATGTTTGATATTTTAGATAGAACCAGGAAAGCATGGACAACAAAAGTAAAAATAGACCAATGGGACCACATCAAACTAAGAATCGCTCCACAACAAAGGAACAATCAACAGGACTGAGAGAAAACTCTGAAAGTAAAAATATGTGCAAATGGTACATCTGAAAAGGGCCCAAAATTTAGAATATATAAGGAATTTTAAAAAATTAACAGCAGAAAAACAAGAAACCTAATTTGAAAATGACCTAAATTACTAAACAGACACTTTTCAAAGCACATCTTTAAAACAACCAATAAAAACATGAAAAAAATGCTCAATTTCACTGATCAGAGAAACACAAATCAAAGCCATGATGAAATACCATCTCACCCTGGGGAGACTAGCCTTCATCAAAAAGACAAGAAAAATCAAATGCTGATAAGGATGTGGGGAGAGGGAGACTCTTTGCACACTTCTGGTGGGAATATAAATTAGTGTAGCCCTTAGACCCTCCAGCAGAAAAAATTTACACAATGGAATACTACTTGCCATAAAAGAAAAAAGTTCATTGCCTTTTTTTAAAGCAATATGGATACAACTAGAGAACATGACACTGAGTGACCCAACGACACAGAGAGACAAAAACTACATGCTCTTACTCATTTAAGGAAACCAACAAGTCAACCCTAGAAAAGTAGGAAATGGAATGTGGTCACTACAGATAGGGGAGAGGAAATTAAAAAGTTAAGAGGGACTTTCAGAGACTTTCAGAGACCAGGAGAGGGCCAAGAGCAGAAGAGTGGGAGGACATGATTAATACACAATTTGTGCACACATGGAAATACCACAGTGAATTTCAATTTGCACAATGAATATGTGGTAATTATATATTGTAAGGGGGGAGAAACCACCTTAGACATACACTAGATAAGGAGAAGCTGTATTGCTTCCAGCGTGCCTTTCATTAACTTTTTGACGGGCGTACAGTACAGCTGACGCACTTTCCTGCTCCCCACCAGAGGGACGACAGAACTCCCACCTTCGCTCACCATGCCAAACGGCGGCGTGTCCGTCCCACAGGGTGGCCACCGTGTTCCTGGCACCGTCCCATAAATTATGAGAGTAGGCTTCTTTTAACATATTCTTCCTCTTATAAATGTGCAGGAAAATAATAGTAAGGTAGAGAAGAAAGATGGTAAAGTAAGGAAGTATTAAAAGTAGGAGCGGGGTAAAAACCCACAAGAGATGGTTTGCAAAATTCACGTAGTCCTCCAACTGCTCCACGCCAAGCCATACTTCAAGGATGTGAATCAGACAAGTCATATAAGGCAGGGAATCTTGTCCTGCAATACAGGTTTGATTTTTGTCTATCATTTTTCTTCAGGTGAAAATAGCAAAGTCAGTCTCTTTCTTCATTGCCATATCAAGTCTTTAATTTAGATCCTAAAAGGTAAAAAAGTAATCCAGAGTTATTCTCTTCATATTTACAAACTTAAACATTTCAGTTTACATGAATCCTACATATGATCTTCTTTTTTTAAATTAAGTAGCTGCACAAAAAGTTACAATTCCCTGAGTTGGATTATGAGCACAATGCTTCTTGGTCAATGTTACCCCTTCCATCATTCTCCCTCAATTTTCTCCCCCTCATCCCTAGCCTCAAGTCACAAGTTCCTTTTTCACATAATACACATTGGCTTTAGTGGCTCCCTCCATTCTCGGGCCCCTCATGCTCCCAGCCCTCCAAACAACACGTTTCCACTCCCTAGCATTGATTCTGGTAAACAGTTATTTCTTCAGAGGAGTCAGTCATACCACTGAACTCAGCTGTCATTTAATACAGAAATAAGTTGTTTTTAATGTTTTACTTTGTTGCAGAATCAAAGGCTACAATAATAAGGTTTAATTTATGCTTGCATGAAATGTGTTGGGTTTAGCTTTTGAAATAATTTGCAGGCTGGTGCTAAGAGGAAAAATCTTAAAAGGAAAGAAAAGTTCAGACTCATCTTAATATTTTGATTCCTCTTTAGTGGAAGATGTTGAACATTTGGATCTAAACCTAGGCCAAGTTGAGACTGTGTTGTTTACAGAAGAAAACATCATTATCTGACTCAATAAAAGTAACCAAATCTTTTAGAAAATGATGGTGTAGATTTGGACATTATCATTTATAGAGAAGGAGATATACAAAAAGTCTATTTATTCTTTTGTTATTAAAAAATTATAGGCCGGGCGCTGGTGGCTCACGCATGTCATCCTAGCTACTCAGGAAGCTGAGATCTGAGGATCGTGGTTCAAAGTTAGCCTGGGTAGGAAAAGTCCACGAGACTCTGATCTCCAATAAACCACCAGAAAACTGGAAGTGGCGCAGTGGCTCAAGTGGTAGAGCACTCGCCTTGAGCTGAAAAGCTGAGGGACAGCTCCCAGGCCCAGAGATCAAGCCCCATGGCCAACAACAACAACAAATAAAAAATAAAAAATTATCAGTATGTCTATCCTATAATTACCCAAATTTCCTTTAAAACATAAATGGCTGAAAATACAGTTGTTACTTTATAAGTTTACTTTCTAAAAGTGACTTGACTTACCAGAAATTGGGTAAGTTTTGTCTCAAGCTTCAGTGTATATATTCTGAAAAGCACAATAAATAAATGCAATATATGGTTAAAGAAGAAAAGATCATCATTAATAACTAGATTTAAAATTTCCGTAAAATCAATTGCAACAGACATTCACAAATATTTGACAAATGTGATTACAGCTTCTGGCTGTATCAAAATTAAAAGTTATACTCAAGCTACAACTCCTTTACCAAGGACAACTGTTCAGTACCTCCATGTAAAGCACCATCCAGAAGTTTGTTTTAGAGAGATTATAAGAAGCCTTGATTCCTTTTTGTACGGGGGTGGAGGAGTGGGAGGAAGGGTGGTATGCAGTTTAGATTTGCAATTGATTATGTCTCTTTTTACAAACTTTTCCAGATATGTTGATAGTCACATGTGATACTTAATGATCCTATTACATTATCCCTATGATCGTTTTTATGAAAAATTTCCTTCTCATATTTCCACTGATTCAGTCTTTCCTTAGAGATACTTTATAAAACCTAAATGCAATCATCTCAAATGAGGAGAATCATCTCAATTCTTTGGGACTGAGTCAGAAAAGAAAAACAGAAAAATAAAGTCAAATATGTAAGAGCATACATACTATCTTTATGCCAGGATTAGCTTTCTTTTTTGTTTGTTTGCTTCGTTGTTTTTAAATGAAGCATGCATTTTGACTTCTCACAGAGACAGGATTTAGTTTAATTTCCTCATAACCAACAGCATATACTTATGAGAAATAGGGACCTATTCTAGTAACTAAAAATGAACATATCACACATTAAGCATCTTAGCATGGGCTTTATTTATATCCTGTTCTTGCCACTGCATATGAAGAGCTACAGCTGAAATGTACCATGTTTGATCATCTAAAATCCAACACTACAAAATTTAAAACTTTTAAAATTGAGAGCTTATTGTAGTAGGGTAGTCATATTGTTTAAAAAAAAAAAAGAGAGAAAGATAGGCTGGGAAGGTGGCTCAGTGGTAGAGTGCTTGCCTTGCATGCATGAGGCCCTGGGTTCGATTCCTCAGCACCACATAGGCAAAAAAAAAAAAAAAAGCCGGAAGTGACCCTGTGGCTCAAGTGGTAGAGCGCTAGCCTTGAGCTGAAGAGCTGAGGGACAGCGCCCAGGCCCAGAGTTCAGACCCCACGACCGGACCCTAAATAAATAGAGGAAGTAGAATCTTTAAACATAGTTGATAGGACTGGGCAGCTGATAGGTGGCTCAAATGGTAGATTGCTTGCCTCATGCATGAGACCCTGGGTTAGATTCCTCAACACCACATATGCAGAAAAGCCGGAAGTGGCGCTGTGGCTCAAGTGGTAGAGTGCTGTCCTTGAGCTGAAGAGCTGAGGGACAGCACCCAGGCCCAGAGTTCAGGCCCGACGACTGGAAAACAAACAAACAAACAAATATAGTTGGTAGGAAAGTAGCTGTGGCCACTATGCTAAAAATAAATAAACAAACAAACAAACAAACATGGTGTTATTCCCTTGAATCAACAATTCCAATCCTAGGTAAATGCCCAAGAAGACTGAAAATATATTCACACATAACTCTATATACAAACATTCCCAGAAGCATTATTCATAATAGCTAAATCATAGAAACAGTTCAAATTCCATCAACTGATGAGCAGATAAATAAGATATTGTACAGTCATAACAGAGTATCACTCAGCTATAAAAAAAAGAATGAAGTACCTATAGTTCATAAAATGGGAAAACCATGGAAATATATATGTTAAGTGAAAAAAGCCAGACATAAATTGCCACATACTGTACAATTCTACTTCTATGACATACACAAACTAATCCATACAGACATAAAGGTTAATGTTTTCCATGTGCTTAGAGAGAAATGGAGAAATTACTGCTAATTAAAAGACAAAATATTTCTAGAACTAGATAGTAACAAGCTTGTAAAGCTGATAAATTTCCAAAAATGACCAACATTATAAAATGATGAGTTCTATGACGAATTTCATTGCAAATTTTAAGTGTGTAAACATTTTTAATTAAGTTATATCCTCTCAAACAGTTTATCATGAACTCTTCCTAGGCCCAATCCATACTTCAATTATGTACTCTCTCTGTTTAATACAATTATTTAGCCCACAATTATTTAGCCTTGAGTCTAGTTTTTAATAGGACTGCAAAATACTAAGAATAGAGCCAAGCTCTAGTTAGAACATCTCTTACCCCAAACTCAAAATGACACCAAATCAGGAACTTCTTGAGTATTACCAAGTTGGGTATTTCCCCACATGACCTCATGTCATGGGACATAGTGAAATTGCAAGAAATATCATACACAACTATCTTTAGGCTATATGAATAATGTGAAACTTATGCAAAAAAAAAGAAGAAAACTTAGGCATAAATTTAATGTAGATAATCATTACAAAAAAACTAAAAGTTATAAAAGAAATTGAAAGAATGCTAAAAATGGAAGGACTAGAAAAATTAAAACTATTAAAATATTCATTCTGCTCAAAGTAATCTACATATTCAAAGTAATTCCAATCAAAATATCAATGGTATTCTTCAGAATGAGAAAAAATATTTTTAAAGAACTACTCTTCAAAGTAAATATACACATATATTTTTCACAGTAATCTTCTAAAAAATACTCTTCAAATAAAAAAAAAGAAAAACCCTTATATGGAACCTCAGAAAAACTCTTGCTAAAGCAATCTTGAACAAGAGGAACAGCTGAAAGCATTATCAGACTTAACTTGAAAGTGTACTACACAGGGTATAAAATTAACCCTCAAAAATCAATGGGAAGAGCACAGCTGAAATCAGGGCAGCAACTCCTTTTGTAATAACTCTCCCAAAAATAAAATAACTAGGAGTTAACTAAAGAAGTGAAGGATCTCTACAATGAAAACTTTAAAAACCTAAAAAAGGAAATCAAAGCAGAACTTAGGAAGTGAAAAAAACTCCCATCCTCCTGGATTGGGAGGATTAACATCATGAAAATGGCAATATTTCCAAAGGCTATCTACAAATTCACACGATACCTATCAATATTCCAACCACATTATTCAATGAAATAGAAGAAGCAATCCAAAAATTCATATGGAACAATAAAACACCCCAAATAGCAAAAACGATCCTTAGCAGAAAGAACAGTGCTGGAGGAATATCAATACCAAATCTCTAACTCTACTACAAAGCCATAGTAATCAAAACAGCTTGGTACTGACACAAGAACAGACCTCAGGACCAATAGAATAGAACTGAAGACCCAGAAATGAACCTACAGACATATAGCCATCTAATCTTCGATAAGGGATCTAAAAACATAGAATGGAAGAAAGACAGCCTCTTCAGTAAATGGTGCTGGCAAAACTGGTTAATTACTTGTAGAAAACTAAAGCTAGATCCTTATATATCACCCTGCACCAGAATCAACTCCAAACGGATCAGACCTTGGAGTCAAAGCAGACACTCTGAAAAATTCCAGGATGGAATAGGAGAATCCCTAGGTCTCCTTGGCACAGGCCCAAATTTTCTTAATAGAGACCCAGAAACACAAGAAATCAAAGAAAGGTTGGACAAATGGGATTGCATGAAACTGCAGTTTCTGCATGACAAAGGACATAGCTAGCAAGATCAAGAGAAAACCACAGATTG
>NW_012267225.1:20981165-21054062 GCF_000151885.1 Dipodomys ordii
GTTTACAAACAAGACCACACTAAAGCTACCAGCACGACTATGTTTATTGCAGCCTTATTTACTATAGCTAAGAATGCAATTCTGTCTTCTGAAGCAATATGGAAGAAACTGGAAGGCATTGAACTAAGTGATATCTCAGCATAGAAAGACAAATACAGCATGTTCTCACTTACTTGTGGAAGTTAAAGTTTATAAAAATGAAATAAATTGGGCTGGGAAGTTGGCTCAGTGGTAGAGTGTTTGCTTTGCATGCATGAGGCCCTGCGTTCGATTCCTCAGCACCACATAAGAAAAAAAGCTGGAAGTGGCAATGTGTCTCAAGTGGTAGGGTGCTACCCTTAAGCTGAAGAGCTGAAGGACAGAGTACAGGCCAAGAGTTCAGGCTTCATGACTGGAAAAAATTGAAAGAAAGGAAGAATGAAAAAAGGAAGGAAGGGAGGGAGGGAGGGAGGGAGAGAGAGAGAGAGAAAAAGAAAGAAAGATAGAAAGCAAGCAAGCAAGCAAATAGTGGTTATCAGATCTTGGGAAGGGTGTAGGGAAGGAAGGGATGGAAAGAGGATGGTAATGGGTACAAGGATGCTGAAAAGGAGGAATAATTTCCAATGTTCTAAAGTACAATAGGGTAACTATGGCTGACTGCCAATGAGTTTTTCAAATTAGCCAGTACAAATGACTTTGAATGTTCTCAACACAAAGAAATGATATATATGTCAATTATCCTGACTTGATCATTATATCACACTGTATATGCATTTGTATATATGCATTAAAATGCCCCACTGTACCTTCTGAATATGTAAAATTACTGTATCAATTTAAAATATAAATAAAAAATGGACATGCTGGCACATGCCTTTAATTCCAACACTCAAGAAGGTAAGGTAAGAAGATTGTGAGTTTGAGGTTCAGCCTCCATTACATAGTCAATCTTTTCTCAAAAATGCAAAACAAATTTTAGATAGAAAAAATTTTAAACCGTTTGAATTCCAAGCTTCAAACTCAAGGTTCTGATATGAATAACCTTTCCATATTAAACAAAGAAAAAAGAGGAAGAAATCCTGGAATATCCTTCAACGCTTTGCTAACACATTCTTCTCTTTGATGCTTCTGTTGTGTCCTTAATGTAGCCACCCATCCCTATGATATTACACTGCATATCTAACATGGTGTATGTGGAACTGTACAGTACTTGTGCCTTCTTAAATCCCTAAGGTGGGCCTATCTCTGACTTCAAAATAAAGCAGAAAGGATATGGGATTAAATAACTTCTTTTAAAACTTAGTATTTCTATCCACTCATAAATATGGCTTGAATATTAACAATCCCTCTGAGTTTTAACTCAGTTCTCTCTTTATTTCTTTTGTTTTTTGAAAGACAGGAGATCATTATGTGGCCCAGAACTGGCCCTGAAATTCTCCCATGTGCTAGACTCACAGATACTGGGCTTAACTCAGTCTTTACCTCGTCCTAGAGCAATAGAAATACTAATGCAATTTCAGCATGAATAGCACAAACCAACTCCTCAACTCCAAAAACTTTCAGGTCTCAACTTGCTTCTGGGAGGAAGCTGTCTGGCCAGTCTCAGGGAAAATCACACAACAAATTCTCACAGCGGTGCTGTGACAGTTCTCTCCATCTCACTGGGACATATGCATATTTCTTATTAGATATTTAACAGCTTGAAGGCAGAGACCTGTTTTACAGGTTGCACACTTCATCCAAAGATAGGATGCCTTACCAGGTGTGTAACTATTAATAGCACAGATGAAAGGTTTGATACACATCCTTCTATTTAATGCTTTCAGCAGCCCCGACAGGTACTGTTGTTGCTACTGTAACAACCTCAGTAGTTATATAAAAGCCAATTTTAAAAAGATGCTTTTGTGGGGCCCAGTAAATTAACTTTGGATCTGTGCCCTTTGATCTGAACTATTATTCTCCACTGCAGTCCCTTTGCAATCATGACTTTTTTCCAGGAGAAAAGATTCAGGTACCCATCTTGTGTGGAATGCACACTGCCCCTCAAACAAGCCATTGCCTTCTTATATTTATCTTAAAACAGACAAAACCTCAGAAAACCACTTTGTTCCTGTTCTGTCTCCGTAATAAAGTAATAACTTCTTCAGGGCTGTTCCGGACAAAGACTAAGCTAATGGTCAGCCAGGCCATCCCTTCAACTTGGGACTGTTTAAAGTACGCCTATCTTTCTCATCCCTTGCCCTCAAGTCTATGTAACCTGAAGCCAATGTCTGTACCTACCCCCGCCCCCAGAAGACGGGGGAAGATGTTAAGTTGGTATGTGATTGATCTTTGCCTGCCCTTCACCATGTCTGTTTATTTGGCATATGGGGCGAGTGTTCCCACCTATAAACCCAACTTCGATTACAGATGATGCGCGAGGGATGAAGCTGAGAAAGCTTCGGTCGCCTGCCTGGCCCCACGGGTAGCAAGCAGCCCGGGGGGTTGGGGGGGGATGGAGGGTCCCCGCCCGCCCGTCCGCGGGCGGAGCCGCCGGGCCCTGTCCACAGGCTGGGCGCTGCGCGGCTTTCGGCGTGTGTACCCGAAGGCGCCGTCGAGCGGGCTCCGGGTCGTCACCGGGCCAGCCAAGGCCTCGGGGAGCCCGCGGCTGAGTTCCCACGAGGCGTGCCGAGAACCGGCCAGCCCCTGTGAACCAGGAGCGACCTCCTTCCGTCCCAGCCGAACTCCGAAGCCGGACCCCCGCGGGAAGCGCAGCCCGCCCGCGTGGGGGACTCCGGAGGCCGGAGGGAGACCGGCCGGGTCAGACCGACACGACGCCCACCCAGCGACGGGAAATCACGGCGGGATCGACGTACCTCGGACAGAAAGGAGCGGAGATGCTCGGCTCCACCCCGGTGGCGGGAGATGCGGAATGACTTGTGGGGCACCCCGTGAGGAAGAAGCCCGGGCTGCCTAGAGTGTGACACCGCGCGTCGCCCCGCCCCTTCCTGTAGTCACCCGGAACCACTTCCTGTGGCGGCTTCCCCGGCCGGCTCCTGGCTCGAGCGGCCCCGGGCCCATTCCTGAGCTTCTCCCTGCCAGGCCCACCGCGGTCGGCTCTTGTCTGTCTCCACTGCCGAGCAGAGGCTTGGCTTGGGCCGCTGTGGTTGACATGTGCTGTGAGAATTGGAGCCGCGTGGCCGAGATGCTTCTGTTCATTGAAGGCCGGGAAGAGGACTGTCGGGTCCTCTGCCTGTGCTCCCGGGCGTTCGTGAAGTGAGTAGGCCGCGTTTCCCCTCCTCGCGCGTTCGAGGCCGGCCGGAACGCCGGTGTGCTCGACGTCGTGGAGGTGTAGCCCGAGTGCCTGGGGGCTGCGGAGCGGGGGAATGCCTCTAACGCCCGACCCCTCGGGGGTCACGGAATGGCCGCCCCCCTCTGCTGCTATTGCTATTAGGGAGAGACTACGATTTTGAAGGGGTTTTGTGATGCGAAAATGTGGCAATTCGTAGATATCATTTAGTGTTTACAATGAGGGCATTGAAAAATGGAGGGAGGGTGGATGAAAGGTATGATGTCTTATAGATGTGACATCATAAGGTCAGAGTTTGAACTTTGGAAAACATCTGTTCAAGACTTTTTCGGACCTTACATCCCTTTTCAAACCAAATCTACTCAAGCCCAAATACACACTATTACGACTTAAAATTATTTGGTATAAAAGGCCTAATGATTTTTTAATCTCCATTTTTTAGATCTGTATTTTAAGAAAACTTTTTTGGTAAAAAATTGTCTGGCATAGATAATAAATACTTAATGGGGGTGAGGGAGAGTAAGAAGAAAGTTGGAATTTAGATTTTTTTTTAAATCGGGTAAATTAGCCACTTAACTCATTCCTTTCCCTCTAAATCGTGTGTATTTAATCTCACATGCTTCACATTCATATCTTCGTGGAAGTGAATTGTATGTAATAAACTTTAAGTGTAGCTTAATGTGGTACAATTTTAAATTTGAAGGACTTTTTTCATTACATGTTTTTGTGGAGTAATCTGAAAATCCAAAAAGAAATAAAATACTGTAAAGTTTAATGTAAAAAGAAATTGTCTCAGCCAAGGGCAGTGACATAGGCCTACATTCACAGCCATTGGGGATGCCAAGCAAAAAGATCCTGGGTTCTAGTCTTATCTTCCCTCCAAAGCTAAGAGAAAACATCTCCAAGCAAAATGCAAAGGGATGGGCTGGAAGCTAAAGTGGTGTGAGATCCTGGTTCAATCCCCAATATGCATTAAATCCTCAGTCTTAAATAAGTATTCATTTAATCTGTGGGTGCTTTTCATGCTCCTGTGTTTCTGGTATGCTTGTAAGGCCTGGGATAATGCAGAGATTCTGTCCCTAAATGTGTTGTGTTTATTATCTAGCTCTAGAAATAGATCGCTCATTAAAATATCTGGTTAGGGAATTACAGTGGTTAATCACAGTTGTCATAGTTATGAAGAAGAATAACGTGATGCTTCGAGAGTAACCTGAGCTTTCTCCAAGCATCACAGATGTCTTCAGAAAGCAGCCTTTGGAATGGGGCCAAAGGAAATAAACTGAGGTACATTTGAGTAGATGCAAGCATTCCACAGGCTAGATACTGTAAAATAGCTTTAAAGAGCAAAGGAGCCTGTGAAATGAAACAATGCCTAGGAAGAAAAAAAATCAGAGACAAGATTTTTAAGCAATGATAACATGTAGAACTTGCAAGATATTGTAAGAAAACTACATGCATCCCAGATTATTTTGGGGTTCAATGTTAATGATGATATGAAAGTCATATATATTGGATAGATATACAGCACCCAGCTGTTGTAAGATTGGATTGTGATAGATGGGCAGTAGAAGCAGAAAAGGTGGAAAAAGAGATTTAGGGGTTGTGAATTGATTTGCAGTTGGGGGAGTGAAGGAAAGTCAAAGCATAGTTATGAAGGAGATTAGGTGAAAAGTAACTCCTTGGTTAAGTTTTATTTTTAGAACAGTGGTGAGGATCATAGGATTAATTTTTTTTACATTTTGATTTTGAGAGTCAATGAATTATATTAAGAATAGATGGTACAAGTAGTTGGTTGTATTGCTTTGGAGCTGTAGAGAAATTTAAGCTGATCTTTGAAACTTGAGTCATTCACATGTAGATAGTAATTGAAACCATTCATTGGAAAGGCAAGAGTCCATCTTTGAGGAATTATGTGGGAAGACTGAGTTTGAGGCTAGCCTAGGCAACAGAGGAAGAACTTTAAAAAATAAAAAATAACCCAACATTAAGTGTTCTACATTTTTACTGACAAGTGATAGCATCACCAAATTTTATAGGCTCTTTTGATCCCACTTTGAATTTAGGTCTCATTTTCAGCTTTCCTGGTCCAGTTTTTGCAATAATCCTCATAAGAATTGCTGCTGAAGCCAGGCACTGGTGGCTCATGCCTGTAATCTTAGCTACTTAGGAGGCTGAGGTCTGAAGATAACAGTTCAAAGCCAGCCCAGGCAGGAAAGTCTGTGAGACTCTAACTCCAGTTAGCCACCAGAAAACCAGAAGTAGAGCTGTGGCTTAAAGTGTTAGAACTATAGTCTTGATGGCCTGAGTTCAAGCCCCACAGCCAACCAAAAAGAATTTGAAGAGGAAAAAGGGGGAGAATACAGTCAGGAATTCATTACATAACCTACAGAGAAAAGTGAGGGAATGAAAGGGATTTGAGGGATGGGTGAGAATATTGAAAGGGATGACATTGATCAAGATGCGTTATAGTCAGAAACTGCTTTGTTTAATGGCATCTCCTTTGTACACTACTTCAAGATAATAATAATGGGCCTGGCGCCAGTGGCTCACGCCTGTAATCCTATCTAGCCTGTAATCCTATCTACTCAGGAGGCTGAGATCTGAGAATTGCAGTTCAAAGCCAGCCCGGGCAGGAAAGACCATGAGACTCTTATCTCCAATAAACCACTCAGAAAACCGGAAGTGGTACTATGGCTCAAGGGGTAGAGTGCTAGCCTTGAGCTGAAGAGCTGAGGAACAGCGCCCAGACCCAGAGTTCAAGCCCCACGACCAACAAAAAAAAAAGATAATAATAATGCAATTTTTTTAAAACTTCATTGTTTTTTCCAGATAACCTTTGTTCAGACCAGGAATTGTCTAGTAGAGAAGGGATAGTTCAGTCTGCAAATAAAACTAGTCTTACATGTAAGCTAAATCTTTACGTTATGTTACACTCAACTCAATAGGAAAATTTTACATATCATAAAGCAAAATGTTTATATGTCATAAAGAAGATCAGATTCTTTCCTCAGTAGTAGCTATAATTGTAAATGCTACTCTGTATCAGAAAACGTTACTGTTTTACATATACTATCAGTTTTTGACTCCATGGGAAATACATTACATCTGTGTTATATGGGAGGAAAATGTATTGGCAAATTATTTTTCTATTCCTTAACTTTTTTATTTGTTAAATCTGTGTTGCCTTCAACTTCTTTCTCAGTTTTCACTTACTTCAATATGGCTCTTTAATTTTCTTCACAGGGATCGAAAATTGTGCAAATTGGGATTGAAAGGCTACTATGTCAAAGGCAATGACAATAATACAGGTAATATAACACTATATAGGTAGAAAACACTATTAATTTATGTATAACTTATCACAATGTTATATTAACTAGCATAAAATATAAGTAGCAAGTAATCTTGTAATCATAGACACTCCTTTGTATTCTATATGAACATAAATATGTATAAACATGTTTCTAAAATCTCATCCAATCTCATGTTTTATTTCTACATAGCTACTATATGGACTTGATGTAGACTCTCTTGTCCTGTGTAGCCTCCATCCTGAGGTGTCAAATTAGTAAAAAATAATAATATAAAATAAAAAATCCCATCAGCTCTCAAGATGGAGCATATCACTAATGCTTCAGTCATACATTGGATGAAACATTCGGTTGGATTTGTGCACTGCTACAAGTAAGGTTTCTGTAAACACTGGGCTTCTGAGCAACGGAAAATAGGTGTATGCCAAACTTAACTCCTGCTCTTCTGGGCTACATGTAGTTCATTGAATGATGAGTGGAATCACCTTTGTTTATAGATAGTGCAGGTTCCCCTCTTTGCCAGTCTTTCACTTTGTTGTGTAAGATTCCCTTCCTGTTGTGTGAGATCATGAACCTAAAGGGCATCTCAACTTAGAGTGTACAAAGTGTGTGAAGTGATTTTTATTACCTCACAGTTTAGATAGTTAATAGAGCACTTAAATGGTGTTTTTCTAGATAGTTGTATGATATATCTAGTTTAAAACAAGATAAATTTTATTATAACGATTGCTTTTCTGTAAGGTCTAGAATCAAGGAGCTTCAACAGATTACAGTTTTGTAGATTTCAAACTTTTAATAGCAGGACCTTTCATTAATCAACTCTTCTACAGAATATAGGGACCTAAATTCCTGTTGTGTTGAAGGATTTGTGAAGGGGCTTGAAGAGGTACCTCTCATCTCTCTGGTTAACAGGTTCTAACATAATTCCACCAGTCATGATTTACAATCCCCTGATTTTGTCGGTGGTGTTCTGTATAGGCCTGGAACATATAAGTACTCCCCCGTTATATTGCCTCCCTAAGTAAGATATCCTCCCTAAGTAAGACATTGACATTTGTAGACAGTGACAGACAAAATGTTGTTGGCTGGTTTTTAATGTTTGTTCATATCACATTTCCTAAAAAAAAAATTTTTCACATGTTTTTGTCAGGTCATGTAATCATTCTAGATCTCAGGTTGTTTGTTATAATGGGGATGAGAAAACTTGTCACTAAAATATTCACTATAATGAAACTAATGAGTGTTGGATGTAGGAGACCAAACTACAGAAGAGGAGGAAGATGATCATTCCCATAACACTATGAAATCATGCAACAATGAAGACATAGGTCCAGATGAAAGTGAACTTGATTCTGAGGCCGAACTCATGAGAAGTATGGGATTGCCACTTCAGTTTGGTGGAGTATCTGCACATAAGAATTTTGAGGTAAATATTAATGTACTTATTTCTATTTCTTGGTTTCCTTCCTAAAGTATTATAAGGAATGTTTTATCCAAAAAGTAAATACATTCACTTTGCTATTTTCAAGTGTACAGATTTATAAGTTAACTAAGATTAAAAGCTGAGATATATCTCATTTTGACTTTTCCTCCTTAGAGGAAGGATCATGTTTTTATGATTGGGTTTAGTTTAATACCAAACTAGACTTAGATTCTACTTTCTTTTCTAGCTTATGAAGTAAATTTTACATTCACTTCTCATTTGTCTGATGTAGGTGTCTATGAATAGTAGAAATAAGGTTAAAGTAAAAAAGAAAAAGCAAAAACATCAAAAGAGGTACTTGGATCAAATTATGCAAGAATCTTGGAGAGAAAACTGTGAAAGTGATCTTTTAGTCTCAGATGATCCATCTTCAGTTGAACAGTTTGAGGACACCATAACATGTGAATCTCAAAGCAAAAAAGACATTGCACCTGAAAATCTTGTTGAAAAGACATCTCCAAAACTAGAGGTTACAGAAAAATGGGAAAAGTATTGGAATGAATATGGAGGAGGACTGTTATGGCAAGGCTGGCAAGAAAAACATCCAGATCAGACACTCTCTTCTGAACCTTGGAATTTTCCTGACACAAAGGAGGAATGGGAGCAACATTACAGTCAGCTTTATTGGTATTATTTGGAACAATTTCAATATTGGGAAGCTCAGGGTTGGACTTTTGATGCCTCACCAAGCTATGATACAGATACTTGTGTGTCTCAAACAGAAGTAGGAAAGAATGATGACAATCACATGAAAATGGACTTGATAACTTCATCTTCACCTAACATGATTGATAAAGAAAGCTCAAGTGATAAAGATCACAATGAAATACTTGATGGCATAAGTAATATAACTTTGAGTTCAGAGGATATAGACCAGAGGCAGTTAGGAACCTCTGTAAGGTGTGGTGGACAGCTGAATGAAGTTAGCAGCAGGAGAGAATGCCCTGCTTCTGGCCAGAGTGAACCATGTAACGGAGCAAGCAAGGAAAGCAACTCATCTGGGAATAGCAGCCCAGACCAACCAGTTCCAGGTAAGATTAGCAAGGTTTATTCTGCCAAGTTATAGTTCACACAGTGAATCTACTTAGCACAATAATTTCCACTTATCCTTTCGGGTAGAGTTAAATACCAACTATGCTTCATAGTATAGTAATGAAAGTTTTGGATCTTGTTTTTATATTTATATTTTGCATTAGTATAAATACCTACATACGGTCCTCAAAATGTTATTCCTTACTCTGTGTCTAGGTGGCCAGCGAGGAAAAATTCTTAAGAAATCTAATTTAAAATGAGCTTAGACCTTTCAGTTTTCCAGATCAAATGAGTTAGAGAGTGGTTAAGAGCAAGCATTTGACATTAGGCAAATGTGAGTCATATTTGGAATTCATTTAGGATCAGTGAAGTCTTACTTTCTAGAGAATATCAATAAGATATCATTCAAGTTTGTAACAAAAGATTGATTTCAGGATTCTTATCAATAAAATATCTAATACTGAATTTGAGACTCTTGAATAAGATTTAAAAATAAAATCCTTATTGTACAAACTGCTACCATTGTCTGTTAAAACTAAAACTAAAGAAAGCTAATGAAATACATTCAGAGTAAGGTGAAGATACTCTTTTTAAAAAAAAAAAAAAAAAGTAATGAGTACATATCTTATCAAGCATTGTTGCCTCCTCCTTTGTTTCCCCTTCTCATCTCCCCTCCCCTCCTGCTGCCCCCCCCCAAGATACTGTTAACAAAAAGAAGTCTCTAAACATCACATCAGAAAATTGGAGAGGAGGAAATAGTTTTTAGTTGTGTTATTCTTACTGTTTGGTGCTAGAGACATCTGGTAAAGACTGATTTTGTTCTCAGCTTTATTCCAGTGTGAACCAAATCTTTTTTTAAGTGGTTATACAAAGGAGTTTTAATTTAGCATGTCAGTTTGTGAATATAGTACATCTTGATCAAAGTCACCGTTTATCATTCTCCTCCATTTCTCCAAACTCCAACTCAATTTTTCTAGTTCCATTTTTCACATATATAAAATTAAGTATTGTGACTTATTCTTTCACTCTTCCACTCTTCATTAATCTACCACCCTCCCTTTGACATCACTTCACCTCAAGTTCTATCTTCCTGGAATTTATTTTGTTAGGACTACAGGTTAGTTATTCAAAGGAGTTACACCACTAGAATTGTTCCCCTCATATACCATACTTAATACATTTGTGGATATGCATGTCACCTGTATATGTTTAGATATATGCAAATTTGGGCTGGGAAGGTGGTTCAGTGATAGAGTGCTTGCCTTGCAGGCATGAGGCCCTGGGTTGGATTCCTCAGCACCACATAAGCAGAAAAAGCCAGAAATGGTGCCATAGTTCAAGTGGTAGAGCAGTAGCCTTGAGCTGAAGAGCTGAGGGACAGCGCCCAGGCCCAGAGTTCAGGCCTCACAACCAAAAAAAAAAAAAAAAATTAGATCTAACTACTATATATGAGAGAAAACATATGTCCTTTGTTTCTCTGGGCTTAATTAACATAATTTTTTCCAGGTTCATCCATTTCTCTCCAAATGATGTAATAACGTTCTTCCTAATGGATGAGTAAAACTATATATACATACATATACATATATACACACACATACATGTATATATGTATATGTACACTCAGATAGATAGCATGTACATAGAGAGAGACACTTTTCTCTTTTTTTTTTCTGCCAGTCCTGTGGCTTGAACTCTGGACCTGGGCACTGTCCCTGAGCTTCTTTTGCTCAAGGCTAGCACTCTACCACTTCGGCCACAGCACCAGTTCCAGCTTTTTCTGTGTATGTGATACTGAGAAATGGAACCCAGTACATGCAAGCAAAGCACTCTACCACTAAGCCACATTCCCAGCCCTACATAGACATTTTTCTTTTTGCCCACTAAAAGGCATTTCCATTTGCCCATTAAAGGACATCTGGGCTGTTTTCATAACTTGGCTATGGTGAGAAAATAGTGCAGCAATGAATATGATTGTGCAAGTAGTTATCCTGACTTGTAATCTTTTGGATAAATACCCAAGAATGGTATCACTTGATCACAAGGTAGTTCTGTGTTCAGTTTTTTGAAGATTCTTTAAACTGTGAAGAAATGTTTTGACCTTTCACTTAACAAATGGATTTACCCTGCTCATCTTAGGTTGCTGATCTTTCTAGCTGAAAGTTTTCAAGCTCTGTCATCTTCTCTTTTTGCTGAACTGTTAAAAAGAACCTTGCATTATATAGCATTTTCGTTGTTTTCTGTCAGTGGTTTCATCCTTTTCTATCTAGTGATTTTATTTTAGTCTTCTGATACTCTTCTTTGCACTCCCTATATATTCCTTATTTAATTTGGGCACTAAAGTTACAATGGACATACTGATGAGTATACTGGAAGAGAATCAGAAATTAACATGAGGTAGTAACACAGGGGCCAGTATACTGGCCATTATGTTCATTGTGATGCTCAAAACTAAAGGTAGCAAGTGCCCTGGCTGTTTCCATAAGAACTGTACTAAAGACATACTGGCTTTGTAATGGAGGGAAGTTATTTGTAATCATGTGTCTTTATTGTAATCATATGTCTTTAGAATTACATAGATTAAAGTTCCTTAAGAATATGATTACATGGGATTGGAGGCTTATGGCTCAGTTGGTAGAGTGTTAGCCAATGAATGAAAGCATCAAGTACCAAGTGTAAGTCCCAATCTTGGATTTGAAAGAAAAGAAAGTGATTACAAGAATGGAGAGGGGAAGTGTAAGCAAATGCAGTCATTATACTCAATTTATGTAACCTAGAGTAGAAATGGAAGGGGGGAAATGGGAGAGAATGATGGAAGGGGTGACTCTGACCAAGAAGCATTGTACTCATGGAATTGTAACCTCCTCATACAACTACTTAATAAATAAGAATCTATAATCTCAGCACTCAGGCTGAGGCAAGAGGATTGTTCAAGACCATATAGATAGAGCTACAGTTCTTATGTTATACTCAGACTGCAACTAGACATACAAGTAGCTAGAACATGATATTTTCTGGTGTACTACACAGTTCATTGCAGGAAAGGCACAGAAATATTTTGATTGCCTTTGCAATTGGCAGAAAAGTTGTCAAACCAAGGAGGAAATCCACTGTACTACCTTTGCCCCTTCAGAGCCACAGGAGTCTTTGGGGGCAAATACATGCAAAGACAGACCACACACCAATGGGACTGATGGAGATGAGAGTGAGGAAGATCCACCTGAGCATAAGCCCAGCAAACTTAAGAGGAGGTAAGTTGCTGGTTTCCTCTATACGCGAAATAAATGAGTGTGAGCATTGTGTCCATGAGTGAAGGACCATTCCTTGCTTCATTCAACATATAACAATAGCGGGATATCTGGTGTCTGGTAACACTGAACTTTTGGACTCGAGTCATTTCCCAACTCTGATGCTCACATGCTCTATTTTTCTTAATTTCTCATCTGTAAAATTGGACTGATCATTTGGTGGACTTAAGTTGGCATGTGATATGTGTCAGGTGCTATGAGTGGATGATAACTTATAACTAATAAGTATCCCATTTCTCCCTCCAGTTCTTTTTTTTTTTTTCCTCAAAATCTGGGTATATGTTATTCTAGATTTTTAGTGCTGACATAGCACTGATTCTAATGCTTTCATTGAATGGATAGGAATACTGATACAAGTTAAACTGTAACAGTGGGTAACCTAAAACTAGAGAGCAATCTAACTCTACTGTAACCAGTGTTCCATTTATCACCTATAGATATAATTAGACAACAGAATAATGAAGTTATAATGTAAAGTAGGATATAGTCAGATGCTGATACTGTAGATAACAAAGATTGGATCATTACAGAATTTCAACATTAGAGAAATTTCATTAGTAGGATGGGAGGAGCTCCATGTCTTTGCTCTCTATATAGCCACTAGAAAAACAAACAGTAAGCAAGCTCTGGAGGCTTTAGTTAGTTAGTACAGAGAAGCATGCCTCTTCAATATTATTCCTTCTTTGTGGTAGACCCATTTCATTTCTGCAAGTTCCTAGAGAGAGTTCGTGTACTTAACATTTCTGGAACCAAGAAGATACTGAAAACATTTAGTGACCTTAACTGAATTGGAAAAACTAACTTTGTGAAAAATATTTTTTTCCATGTTTGTTTACTTGTTTACAGGTAGACAGGATTTGTAAAATGTATCTAATAGTTGGACTCTCCTGGTCTACCTATTTGTATTACAACTTATTTTTCTTAACATTTTTTTAAATTTTTTTGATCAACTGTTAAATGTTTCTTTGTTTTCGAGAGAACCTCTAGAGAAATCACTCTAGGAGATTAATTTTAGGCTACAGCTTTTATTGGTGTTTTTCCAAAGTAAAATGGAAAAATCAGTATTGGTATCATGTTCAGAAGAAGGTAATTAACTGAAGTGTGTTGAACATCAGAGCGCTTATTACTATGTTCCAAACTCTTCTGAGTACTTTAAATCATTTGGGAAAATCCTGATTGAAGTAATATTTCTCCTGGCTTCCAGGATCTGCTAGCTGTTGTTGACTATTGATACTTGATTGAATGAGTGGACTGGAGGTAATGGCTTATTGTTGTTTACCCTTTCTTTGTTTAGCCATGAACTGGACATCGATGAAAACCCAGATTCAGACCTTGATGACAGTGGTTCCCTCCTAGGATTCAAACATGGCTCAGGACAAAAGTAATTATCGATAAAAGTTATTATCCACTAAAAAGCCTAATGACTTAAGTTGGGCTTTCTGAGTTTAAAGCTGTCCTTAAACTCACTGGTATTTGTGTAGATAATAATTCTTTTTTTGAAAGTGTTTGATACATTACAATTAAATAAGTGCAAACTTGTTAGTAAGCATTATAATAGAGATATCAAATAAATTTCATGTATCACTGTATTACTAACTTGCACTTCTAGCAGTTTGGTGTTACTCTGTTTCACAGATAAAGCAATTGCATCTCACAGAGGTTTTCACTTAATGGAAATTATATCATTCCTTAGGAAGGAGATTTAAGCCCAGCCATAAACATAGTTTTCACCTAGCATGTAACCTATTTACTCCTGTGTACAAATAAAGAACATGACAGATACACCATGAACTGTTCAAATGTGCAATAACCATTTTGCTTTTTTCATTACAAAAATAATAAAACTGAAACACTGAAGAAGTAGAAAGTGAAAATCTTGTTCTTAAATCACTCTTAAAGGTAGACCGTGTTTAAAGAGTTTGGCATATATCCTTCCAGATTTACTTGTCTGTTTTAAAACCTAGTACTGAAAGAAAAAAATGGGGTCATATTAAGCATATTCTAGCTTTTTGTTCATGTGTTGCTAGTGTTTGAAGGGCCTTGATCTTTAGCTGGTTTGCTAGACAGGTGCTCTGCCACTTGAGCCACACCTACAACCTTGCTTTTTTGCTATATTTTTTGGAGATGACTTCTGCCTTGGCTGGCTTTGACCTGCTGTTCTCATCTCAGCCTCCTGATAAGCTAGTATTAAAGGCATGAGCCATCAGTGCCTAGCTTATAGCTGTAGCAATATATCCTGAATACCTTGTATATACATTTATGTAATCCTTTTATGGGGGCTTTATGTTTAATTGACTATCCTAACAACATTATTACCTAACAGCTAAGTATATTGCCCTCCAGCTTACTGTTTATCAGTGGTTCTTCTTAGTGCTGAAGAGTGTTCATTGTGTGAATGCATCAAAATGTGTTCACAAAAGGCACTTTGCTATTGCAAATAAAGCCATTCTGAAATTTGAGTATACAAATCTAAGTGTTCTCTGGGATTAAGTGACCAGACCTTGGTTATAAGAAGGAAAGTATGAATAAGTAGATGATTGCACAAGAATAATGGGAAATTTCTTCTATTAAAGGAAGACTAAACTAAGTAGATAAGTCATATTAAATAAAGTACTATTTATGTAACCTTACATTCATTCTTTTAGTTTTATGTTTCTAGATATTGAGACTTCATGTCCAATTTTACCTATTTTAGGAATTTTCAATATATACCTATACATTCTGAAGTCAGAAAGAAAAGACCATGAAGAATTTCTCAAAAATTGACATCAAAATTGATACCATGTTAGTTTAAAAGATATGCTGATAGTTTTATACCATAAAAATTTCTGAAGTTAACTCCTGATACTTCCAGAGAGTCCCCATTTGCATAATTGTTTAAAGCTAAATACCATACAGGTAGTGCCAAAGATTTTAAAATCTCTGGCATGGTCAGGTACAGTTGTTTGAGCCTATAAATCCTAGCTATTCAGGAAGCTAAAATCTGAGGATCATGGAACAAAGCCAACCCAGGCAGGAAAGTTCATAAAACTCTTTGGTGGTTTATCTCTAATTAACCACCAAAAAAAAGCCAGAAGCCAGCTGTGGCTCAAGTGGTAGAACTAGCCTTAAACAATTAACCTCAGGGACAGTGTCCAGGTCTTCAGTTCAAGCCTCCATACCATCACACACACAAAATTCTTGGCAGTATTTATTGCCATGCACTTAGGATAGCATTTGACAAACTATTGTATAGTTCTTCATAGTATGCATTTGTAGAAATCTATTTTGTTACTTGGAATTTACCTTAAAAGAGAAGGATAAACCTGGCACCGGTGGCTCACGCCTGTAATCCTAGCTATTCAGGAGGCTGAGATCTGAGGATCACAGTTTAAAGCCAGCCCAGGCAAGAAAGTCCATGAGACTCTTATCTCCAATTAATCACCAGAAAACCAGAAGTGGCACTGTGGCCCAAGTGGTAGTACACTCACCTTGAGCTAAAAAGCTGAGGAGCAGCACCCAGGCCCAGAGTTCAAGCTCCACGACCAACAAAATAGAGAGAGAAGGATAAGACTGATTTTTAATATAAAGAACTTCCTGAGCAATACATCTTTTTTAGAGTTGGAAAAATTCCAATAGTTAACATCAAATACCCTGTAATTATTTTGGTAGTAGAAGTTTTTGGGGGGTTGTGTTTTGTTTTTGGTCAGTCCTGGGGCTTGAACTCTGGGCCTGGGCACTGTCCCTGAGCTTCTTGCTCAAGGCTAGCACTCTACCACTTGAGCTACAGCACCACATCTCGTTTTTTTTGTTTGTTTGTTTTACAAACTCAGATTGCTCTAGGTTAAGAATTTAATGACTACTTGGAGTGTAATTTGAATACGTTCAAGTATGTGTTAAGAACTTTGTCATCACCCCGCTTTTGGGATAATTTTCCCTAACAAAGGAATATAGTTTTTTGCTATTGTGATGTGCCGTATGTATTCAAATTCCTGTTGTACATACATTAGGAATGCCGTATACTGGGCATAGTATTGCCTATCTGTAGTTCCAACAATGGGGAGGCTAAGCCAGTAGGATCAAGAATTAGAGGCAAGAGGGGCTGGGAAGGTGGCTCAGTGGTAGAGTGCTTGCCTTATACGCATGAGGCCCTGGGTTTGATTCCTCAGTACCACATAAGCAGAAAAAAAGTGGCGCTGTGGCTCAAGTGGTAGAGCGCTAGTCTTGAGCTGTAGAGCTGAGAGACAGCACCCAGGCCCAGAGTTCGGCCCCATGACCAACAAAAAAAAGAATTAGAGGCAAGACTCAGCTACATCAACAAAGGAAAATTAACAAAAGCTATAAGAACACTTCTGTAATTTATACTTGATTTCATTTTCTTTTTTTTCTTTTTTTGTCAGTCATGATGCTTGAACTCTGGGCCTAGATATTGTCCCTGAGCCCTTCAGCTCAAGGCTAGCACTCTACCATCTACCACCTGAGCCACAGCACCTCTTCTGGTTTTCTGGTAGTTAATTGGAGATAAGAGTCTCATGGACTTTCCTGCCCAGGCTGGCTTTGAACCCCAGTCCTCAGATCTCAGCCTCCTCCTGAATAGCTAGGATTACAGGCGTGAGCCACTGGCTCCCAGCGATTTCTTCATTTTCATAATTTAATAAAATTGAAGTGGGGGATACTAATAACAAACTAGTGGAAATTGTTCATTTTTCTCTTTTCCTTTAAAGAAGCATTCTCCTAGAACTTAAAGTGTTAGGTCCATTCTTTTGATCTGTTCACAGATACGGTGAAATTCCTAACTTCAGTCATCGGCGGGTCAGGTATCTAGAGAAGAATATGAAACACACATCAAAGTACCTGGACATGCGCAGACAAATAAAGATGAAAAACAAACATATCTTCTTTACTGAAGAATCAGAAAAACCATTTTTTAAGAAAAGCAAAACTCTGAGTAAGGTATGTATACGTTTTGTTTTATACTTAGAAGGAATTGCATTTTGTAAACTTTACTCCTTAAAATCATTGTATTCAAATGGCCAGCCTGTTTTTGTATGGAGGGTCCTAAGATTCTTCCCAGCCTACTTCCTCAATTTGTATGTGTGTAAACTAGACCTGACAGAAAGGAAGTGACATGATACAGAAAGGGTGTGATAGAAAGCTAGCATGTGGTAGTGTTTAAGAAGATAAATAAGTCAAATGGTGCTGTCTGTGCCATAACAGACAAGGTCAAGGGGAATTTCTGATCTGTTTCACATAAGTCATGCAGTCCATATTCTGATATAGCATATGCCATCAGCCTTAATTCTGAGCTCCTCCACAGGTAGTTAGTGGATTATACTTTGAAATAACAAGCTTACCTTTACCTCTATAGTGTGAAATATAAACCCAGTTTTGTGATTCACATTGTAATTTGAGAAAGTCACATATCCTGTTTTCCACTTTGTTATACCTGCCATTCAAGCACCTGGGAAGCAAACATAGAGGATTGCTTGGTTTGATGAGCTGTCTTTTACCTTCTAAGAAACAGGCTTTGTGCCATTGCCTGAAGCTGGTTACAGTACAACCTAATCTCAAAGTCTCCAGCTTACCCTCAGGTTTCAGTATCTTTCCTAACCCCAGCATATTTGGAAAGCATGCTACAAGTTTATAGCTGGTCTCATTTTTATTATATTTCAGATTGATTGGATGTTGGTGATATTTAATGAATGTTTTAGTGGCCCTGGCTGTATCTGAAGCAGGCTCACTAGTGTTAGTCCTGTAGGACTTTTCTGAGTCAGTAGTAAGTAGAAAGGTTCTAAGTGTTAATTTACTGACTTATGACAAAGTTGTAAAGACTTGCTATGAAGAATTTTCGTACTACAGAGGATTTAAGTATATATCCTGACCTGGGCCTTGATACCATTTCAACAAACAAACCTACTTCATTGGGACTTAATCTTACTGGCACTGCTGCGTCATTAAAAGGCAGAACTCATTCTTTCCAAAGTAGTACCACTTAGTTAAAAAAAAACAACTAAGCACTCTCTTTTAAAAAGAGTTCACCTTTGATGCCAGGAGACATTTAACATACTATAACTTGACCATGGCAGGAATAACATGAGAAACTAAAATGAATAACAAATAAGGACATTGGTCATAGTAAATCATAGCACAGCTCTTTGTGCCAGCATTTATTAAAGCTACTGAGATTTGTGGCGGGAAGTATTTATAATCTTTTTTTTTCTTTTTGTCAGTCATGGGGCCTGAACTCTCGGCCTGGGTGCTGTCCCTCAGCCCTTCAGCTCAAGGCTAGTGCTCTACTACTTGAGCCACAGCACCACTTCCAACTTTTCTGCTTATGTGGTGCTGAGGAATCAAACCCAGGGCCTCATGCATACAAGGCAAGCATTCTACCACTGAGCCACCTTCCCAGCCCATTTTATATTTTCTTCCTTTTAAAGAAGTATTTAATAAGGTCATGGGATGCTCTCAATTACTTTTATAAGCTTGGGTGATGAACAGTATATCCGTGTGAGCTAATGACAGTTTGTCAGTCAAGTCACAAGAGGGAAAAGGTAGAAAGAGATTGTGTTTGCTATTAATTCATGCTCATAATGGCATCTTCAAATTTCAGGTAGAGAAATTCCTGAAATGGGTTAATGAACCAGCAGATGAGGAAACATCACAAGCATCATTTTCACAAGACCACGTGCAAGATACCTGCACAAGCAGTGAATCAGAACAAGACATACCTGCTAATAAAGCTGATGATCCAATGAAAACAGGAAGTCCAGAACCTGGAAAATGTCAAGTCAACACTTTTGTTGGGGAACTGGAAATGGAAGAAAAGAAAGAAGGAGACAGTGTTGTAGCTGCTGTCTTGGAGGAACAGGATTGTATAACTAAAGAAATACCAGACTGTTCTCAGCTAGAAACTGACAGTAAGATTACATATACTTTAGTTTGCTGGTTGGTTTCCATGAGTACATTTTGTCTTTCATTTGTATTTCCTTAGTTTCACTCTGTGTCATCTGTGCTTCCAGCTTCATCGTATTTCATTTGAAATGAGAGAAAGCATTTTGGGTGTGAGTGCACTAGGTAGCTATGACGTACAACCCCAAGCCCTCTTCACTGTCAGCTAAGCCATCATGATAAAATCAAGGAGAAAGCGTAGGAGAATACTACATGTAAAGACCACATCTGCCATCAAGCTTGTGCTGGACACTGTTATGCTTAAGGTGGTCCATCCCTCTTGAAATTTGCTGTAGCTCTGATTTTCTTTTTCATAATTCTTTTTGTTTTTGTAGTTGGTTGTGGTAGCGTATTTTTTTCTAATGGTACATTGATATAAAGTTTTCATAGTACTTGGCTCTAAAGAATAGGGAAATGTCACATTTCTTACTTTATACCCTTTTGTACTATTTGAATTTTTCTGTGTGCCACTGGGGCTTGAACTTACGGCCTGGGCACTGTACATGAGCTTCTTTCACACGAAGCAAGAGCTATACCACTTGAGTCACAGTGTCACTTCCGGCTTTTCCTGAATAGTTTATTGGAGGTAAAGAGTCTCATGGACTTTCTTACCCAGTCTGACTTTGTACCATGATCCTCAATCTCAGCCTTCTGAGTAGCTAGAATTACAGGCATGAGCCACCACCTCCCAGCTTAACAAGTTCATTTTGTTGTTTTTATGTTTTGTTTTGTTATGCAGTACTGAGGCTTCAGCTCATACTTGATAAGCAAGTGGTCTACCACTTGAGCCACTCCACCAGCAAAATGTAATTTTTAAAATTTATTTATTGTTATTATTAAGGTGATGTCCAGAGGGGTTATGTAAGTCAGATTGAGTATATTTCTTTTTTAACAATGTCATCCCTTCCCTCACTTTCCCAGTTTTTCCTTCCCATTCTCAACCACACATTGTATAGTTCATTTTCAACATAGAGTCAAATGAGTACCACTGCTGCATTTGTTGACCCTTGGTCCCACCATTTCTTTGCCCCCACCTGCCCTCCCCAAGACAGATAAACAAGACAAAAAGAAATGAAAACAAAAAGAAGAAGGAAAAAAAGCCTCTTGTTTCTTCTTCCTGGTCCTGGCGTTCATTTCATGAAATAAATATTATTTTGTATAGTCAAACACACATAGCTATTGTACCTATATGATCCTCTTAAGAATATCCTCCCTTGGTCTCACTCTATGTGAATGCCTAGGGACCTATATAATTTATCATGTTCCCAGTGTTGTTGTTGTTGTTGTTGTTGTTATACCACCAGTATGTTTCTTGTAGATTTATAGGCATATTTTAGTTACCACAAATGAGGGAAACAATGCAACCTGTGTTTTGAGTCTGACTTATTTCACTCAATATAATTTCTTCCAAGTCTTTCCATTTCCTATGGATGGTACAATACCATTCTTTGTGGTGGGAGAGAATAGTTCCATTATGTATATAAAATGTGATCATTTTTATATCTATCTATAATGTTTGTGGCCCTTCTCCCTCCCCCCCCCAAAAAAAAGCTTAGAACTAGATTGTTCCATTTTGGAATATTTGCAAAGAGAAAGAAAGAGAAGTATCTTTAAGAAAAAGAGAACTTCTATCACAAATTCTTTTATGTTCTTGTGCACTTGAACAGAGAACCTAAAGGCAATTTTATACACAGTTTTTAATACACTCAAATATTGATTGCAGGTAGATATGTCAGCTCAGAAAGTTTCAGATTTTGGAAGATTTTATAATTTCATTTGGGGATAATCAGATCATCAGTGCTACAAAGAATGCTAGTAAAATGTTATATGTTCATTCATTTTATAGGTATAAAAAAAATTGAATATTGGAAAGCCTCAGATTAAAAACAAAACAACAGCCGGGCGCTGGTGGCTCACGCCTGTAATCCTAGCTACTCAGGAGGCTGAGATCTGAGGATCGCGGTTCAAAGCCAGCCCGGGCAGGAGAGACCGTGAGACTCCTATCTCCAATAAACCACCAGAAAACCGGAAGTGGTGCTGTAGCTCAAGTGGTAGAGCGCTCTCCTTGAGCTGAAGAGCTGAGGGACAGCGCCCAGGCCCAGAGTTCAAGTCCCACGACCGACCAAAAACAAACAAAAAAAAAAAATAACAGCTATAATGTGAAGCCAGTGGCATGTCCTTCCTGCTGCTCTGGATGTGTCTTTACATGTGTTCTGAAACAATGCAAAACTGTAACTATTTAGTATAGCTACCCCTTTAGACTTTGAGTTCTTTTTTTTTTCCATAGTGAACACCTGTGTTCTTTGCATTTTATTTTAGCTGAAATGAAGAAGAAAAAGAAGAAGAAAAAAAATAAAAACAAAAAGGTAAATGTGCTGCCTCATGAGATAGCTTCTGTTCCTGAGCTGGCAAAATACTGGGCCCAGAGATACAGGCTTTTCTCCCGTTTTGATGATGGCATTAAGCTGGACAAAGGTAATGTGTGTATTTTTTAAGTTTATTTTAAAACCAGTAAAGCTGTAATATAGCAGAATTTTCATATCCTCCTTACTTGGATTCTGTTACTTCCACACTTACCATATTTATCATTCTCTGTTTATATGTATGTGTATTTCTTTTTTTTTATTGTGAAAATACCATACAGAGGGGTTATGTATGTGTATTTCTGATAAATGCATACATACTACTACCCTTTAATACTTTAGTCTGCAGTTCCAAGAACAAGTACAGTTTAATAATAATAATGTAGTAATAATAATTATGTCATGAATTGTCCTACTTGTGTTCCTTATACAATCTTTTTCTTTTCAGTATAGGATCAGGTATTACATTTATTTATCACGTTTCTCTAGTTTCCTTTAATCTGTAAGAGTTTGTCAAGTTCTCCCCATTCCCAACCCCAATTGGGGATTAAACCCAGGGCCTTAAACATGGTAGATCTTGGCTTTGCCAATGACCTACACCCCAACCCACTTTTGACAGTTGCCATAGCAGTGATGTTCTGTACAGTAGGCTTCAATTTGGGTATTTATGTATTTTTAAAACCTTAGATTGAGGTTTAATCTGTAGTTGTAGTATCTTCCAAAAGTAATGAATAAATTATGTAAAGGAATGGCCACTGAAGATTTAACAAATGCCAAACATTATAATTTAATTAATTGACATTGGGAACTTGAATTTTTTAACCTTTCCTATTCTGATCATGAGCAATTTATTTGCATACTGACGCTCATTTTCATATTAAGGTTTCCTAAATTCTAATTTTTTTTTTTTCCAATTCTGGGGCTTGAGCTTAGTGCTTGGACACTGTCCCTGAGCTTCTTTTGCTCAAAGCGAGCACTCTACCACTTGAGCCACAGCACAGTTTCCAGCTTTTTCTGTATAGTTTATTAAAGATAAGGGTCTCATGGATTTTCCTGCCCAGGCTGGCTTCAAACCACAGTGCTCAGATCTCAGCCTCCTGAGTAGGTAGGATTACAAGTGTGAGCCACTGACATCCAGCTTAAGTACGAATCTTTATTAAACTATCAGAAGCAGAATGTCTTGATCCATAATAGATTTTTTGGAACTCATAGTTTTCTATCATAATTTGCAAAATATTTATGGCAGTTTATAACCGTTCTCTTTTTTAAGGCTGGTTTGTTTGTGCTGGTACTAGGGCTTGAATTCAGGGCCTTTGCTAGAATTTTTCACTCAAGCCTGATGCTCTGCTACTTGAGCCTCACCTCTACTTCTTCATTATAGTTCCTTATAACTAGGAAAAACTTGACGGTCTGTAAGGAGTTTATATGGGCACCAGTAACTCACACCTGTAATCCTAGCTATTTGGGTGGCTGAGATCTCTGTTCCCAGCAAGCCCAAACAGGAAGTTGGTGAGACTTTTACCTCCAATTAACCAGCAAAAAGCTGGAAATGGAGCTGTGATTCACAGAAGCCTTGAACAACACATCTCAAGGGCAGTGCCTAAGCCCTGTGTTCAAGCCCCAGGACTGGTACCAAAAGGGGCAGTTTATACTTTTAATATTCCAGTAATAAGGAGCCATTTAAATTTTTATTTGTGGGGAGGGGGGACAGGAAATTTGGCATATTGTTTTGTTCAGAGAAATGCCTCTGAAAAATGCATATTTCTACTGGGGGAAGAGAGTGTATCTCCTTCCCTCCAGAATAAACACAGGACCACATTTCTGAAAGTGACGAGGGCTACTGTTCACACCGTACTTAGGTTACTAGCTCTTTCTTTTTCAATCCTTGAAAACATGCAGATTTCCCCCAACATGTCCAGTATAAACTGGGACATTGTTTTTCCATTAGGAGTTGAATTACTTCGGAAACTCACTGGTGTTTTGGGGAGCTAATGTTAGAACTGCCAACTTATAAGCGGTTCTTAGTACTTCAAACAGAAATATTGATGTTGTATACAGTTACTGGAGAAATGGGAGTTAGATGAATCTGGCTAAGAATTGGAATGTTAATTTGTATAATTAAAATTAGGCATAGCCAAGCATCGGTGGCTCACGCCTATATTCCTCAGGAGGCTGGGATCTGAGGATCACAGTTCAAAGCCAGCCTAGGCAGGTAACTCTGTGAGACTCTTATCTCCAATAAACCACTCAAAACCGGAAGTGGCATTGTAACTCAAGTGGTAGAGCACTTGCCTTGATCTGAATTGCTGAGATATAACACCCAGGCCCAGAGTTCAAGCCCCACAACGGACAAAAAAAACAAAAATAGGAATAGTACTGCTTTTTGTAACAAGCTTTGTTGAATTTTCCTTTAAAAGTAGTTAACTTCAATTTTTTGGAAAAGAGAAAGTAAGCCTTTTTTAAATATGTAATAATTTTTTAAATGTTTGTTTTGTTTTTACTTGGCTTGAAACTGAATGTCTTAACAAATCCCCTTCATTTGCAGAAGGTTGGTTTTCAGTTACACCTGAGAAGATTGCTGAGCACATCGCTGGTCGGGTCAGTCAGTCCTTCAGGTGTGACATTATCATAGATGCGTTCTGTGGAGTTGGAGGAAATACCATTCAGTTTGCCCTAACAGGAAAAAGAGGTAATTAGTCAGTGATGGAAAAGAACTATTTTATTTGCAGTTCATTCAGTGAATGTTTTCATTTTTCTTTAGTCTTTCTAGAGATTCAGTAATTGACAGTTTTGTTAAATCATCTTCATAGTTGTTTGACTTTGGAATCGAGGAAGAAAATTTTCTTTATATCTGTCAGTGAAACCTTTAAGGAATAGGCCATGCATGGTGGTTCACACTTATATTTCCACTGTGCAGGAGTCAGAGGAAGGAGGATTATTGCTTGAGTCAAGCCTGGGCAAAAAAAAAAAGTGAGATCCTTTCTCAAAAGACAAACCAGGTGATATGGTTAACTATGGTAAATCAAACTATTCAGGAAGCAGATGCAGCAGGATTACATTTTCAAGACTAGCCTGGGCAAAATTAACAACCCTCTTTTCTTAGAAACAAAAGGGCTCAGGCATAGCTTAAGTACATGGGTCTGGGTTTGATCCCAGTACCTTTAAAAAAAAAAAGCCATACCCTGAAGATCCTTTTTTCCCCAATATCTTCTTAATATACATATTAGTTGATGATAATTTCCATTTTAGTAGATTTCAGAAGAATCCTATAACAATTTGTGTGGCATTCTTAATGTTAGCTGGGAAAATGTAATGTGATTCTGGAAAACAGTGGGGAGTTTAGATAAAAATTCAGTGATCTTACTGTACCATTGGTTTTAGGATCATTCACTAACTTCACAGTCTTTTAACAGCCTAGATAAAAGCTATTTTCACATGTGCCCAGAAATAACTAACTATGAGCCATTCCTATAAGGTCAATTGTCTGAAAAACAGTTTTTCTTAAAAAATTGTAAAATTCATCTTTGTTTTAACATTGTATGTTAAAATTAAAGGTAAATATCTGGTCCTGATGAAGCCAATGAGTCTGGAAATTTTCTTTAAATATGTGAAACAGTTTTTATTGTATATTTTTATTTTATTAATTTTACTTTTCTTTCCTAGTACTAGAGTTTTAACCTAGGACCTTGCACTTATCAGCTTTGGTGCTTTAACTGCAGACATACTTGCAGCCTTACTTCTACTCCTTATTTTGAAGATGGAGTCTCACAGACTTTTCTCTCTGGGCTGGCTTCAAATTGTAAGCCTCCATATCTCAACCTCCTGAGTAACAGATATAGATAGATGGATGGATAGATAGATAGATAGATAGATAGATAGATAGATAGATAGATAGATAGATAGATAGATAGATAGATAGATAGATTTTTATTTTTTTTTATTTTTTTGTCAGTCTTGGGGCTTGAACTCTGGGCCTGGGTGCTGTCTCTTCAGATCAAGGCGAGCACTCTACCACTTGAGTCACAGTGCCACTTCTGGCTTTTTCTGCTTATGTGGTGCTGAGGAATCGAACCCAGGGCCTCATACATTCAAAGCAAGCATTCTACCACTGAGCCACCTTCCCAGCCCCCTGTAGATTTATTTTTAACAAGTAAAGACCCATTGCCAAGGCTTTTGTAGTTTTAGTATAATTGGGTAAAGGAAGATAACTACTCTGAGTCCCAAGCCAAAGGGAGAATGTTTCTTCTGTGTTTTCACAGTCCAGCTCCTTCATGGCCCCTCAGTTTCATTTAACCTCACTCACCTAGCCAACACTGGGCCTTCCTTGTGCTATCACAATCTAGCCTCTGCTCCAGCAGCATGTAGGACCAGAAGTGGACTCAGCTTATTCTGTGATGTGATGTCCTGTGCCCTGCTTCCCAGGCCAGAAGTGATTGTTGAGGTACTCTGAATGCTACTTGTAGATGTTCTTCCTAAAATTCTACTAGGTGGGTGAGCTGACTACAATATGCAAAAAATTCAGAATAATTACAGATTGTGTGTGTGTACTCACCCATATGGACACATTTACAATTATACTTAATTCTTGAACTCTAGTGCAGGCATGTGTTTGTATGTATATATATAAAAATATGATTTGGTATGTGGTTTATAATATCCCTTTGTACAAGGAATACTGTTTTTGTCTGTAAATATAAATATACTAGGTGATTAGGGAATCTGCAAAGCTATTAGGGATATTATATATTCCAGTAGTTCAGCCTTGAGACTTCCTGATAGAAGTTTGCATGATAATAGAAATGTTCAGTGTCTGTACGGTCTAACAAGGTAACTAATAGCCACATAAGGTTTTTGGTGGTGGGGAGGGGCCGTTTTTTGGTTCTTTAGGGGATTTTGTTTGTTTATTTGTTGAGAAAAGGAGCTTGCTTAGTACTCCTGTCTAGTCTTGAACTTAGTCTGCCTGCCTCCATCTCCTATACGCTGCACATTTTTCTTAGTATTATTAATTTTAATTAATCAAAAGGTAAAAGTTGCTAGTGGCTACCATTATTGAACAGCACAGATTTGTCATCGTTTCATTTATGCGGTAGTATTTAATGTTGTGTTGGCCTGAAATTAATATTTGCCCATAAAAACAGTATAGATGAAACCAAGATTAACTAAATGTGACACTGAAAATTTTTGTTTGATTTTTAGTATTTTTAATGAATTTAAAGAATAACAAATATATAAAGTATATCTTATAAGTTAGAATATTTATTTATTTAAAACAGGAAAGACCTCATTAGAATTAGCCTGTTTTTGCAATACATTGTAATCAATAACATTATTGGGCTGCCAATTCTATAATAGTATTTACATTCGTTATACATCATGTACATTTAGAAAATAGGATATTCGTTGTTCCAGTGATGTAAGGAATTACCTCTCAAAGGTGTTAATAAATCTCGAAAGTAGCATTTTTCCGAAAAACAATTCCATTTCCGTGATAACATGCTGTCTGTATCAGGGTTCCCTGTTGTCCTTGTATGTATAGAAAATTGCCCTAACACACATATTGCACATTCACCCATGGGTGCAATTAACTATAAGATGTGAATGAGCTAAATTAACTTTTATTTGTGTTGGTTGCTATGAAATTGCAATAAGTTAAGTGAAGGAAAATAAAAGCCATCAGGGCTCCTCTACCTAAAGGGTCACTAATATCTTTTCATCTCTTATTCCTGACTTGGCTATATAGGTTTATAAAAATGCTTTGATTTGGGTTTTCTATAGAAGTTGTCAAATTCGTCTTCACTTGGGCATTCTTATTCTAAGGAAATTTGTCTTATGAAAGCAGGCATTTGCAAGTGCTTCTTGGCTGTTCATAGCATGGCAAGGGCTGACCACGTATTTGATATTTGGTATACACTTAACGCAGCTATCACCTGTAGCTTAGGATTCTGGCTGAGAGAAGCACCTGAAACCTGCTCTTTCTTAACCACAAGTGAGTCTAATGTAAATAAAAACATTATGACTTTTAATTATGACAAAAAGGTTGTTTGGGGGTTTGAAGAGGGGTGGAGGAGCTTGAACTCAAGGCCTGAGCACTGTCTGTAACATTCTTTTTACTCAAGGTTAGCACTCTACCACTTGAGCCACAGTACCACTTCTGGCTTTTTCTGCATAGTTTATAGGATAAGAGATATGAGATGAGAGTCCAATGGACTTTTCCTGCCCCAGCTGGCTTCAAACCATGACCTTCAGATCTCAGCCTCCTGAATAACTAGGATTTATAGGAGTGAGCCACCGGCACCTGGTTTGTGTAAAACAGGTGTTGTTTTTTTTTTTTTAATAGAATATCAGCATACTGTTGGACAAACGCACTCTCCTATATAACTAAAATCCGTGTCAACTGACTCATTTTTTTCTTTTCTGATTCTTAGTGATTGCCATTGATATCGACCCTGTGAAGATTGATCTTGCTCGTAATAATGCTGAAGTTTATGGGATAGCAGATAAGATAGAGTTCATCTGTGGAGATTTCCTGCTCCTGGCACCTTGTTTAAGGGCTGATGTTGTGTTCCTGAGCCCACCATGGGGAGGACCAGATTATGCCACTGCAGAGACCTTTGACATTAGGACAATGATGTCTCCTGATGGATATCCTTTGAAGTCCTAAGAGTTTACAAATTACTTGTGGAAAAGAGTGTGTTTGTGTGAGAGAAACTGGTGAAGGAGGGAGATACTAGCTAAAAATATTTGGTATATTTCAGTTTATTTGCAAAAGAAGGAAAAACCCAGATAATAAAAAAAAAAATCTCTGGTTGACCTTTAAAAGGAATAGCAAATGTGAAGTCACATACTACTTGACTTACTATTATAAAATAAGAACTTGGATATATTGTTTGGAATTCTCTTCAAAGCTATTCTTAAGAGTCTTGAGTGCCAGGCACTGGTGGTAACTCACTCCTGTAATCCTAGCCACTCAGGAAGCTGAGATCTAAGGATTCAAGCTCAAAGCCAGCCTAGGCAGGAAACTCCGTGAGACTCTTATATTCAATTAACCACCAGAAAAACAGAAGTGGCACTGTGGCTCAAGTGATAGAGCAGTAGCCTTGAGCTGAAGAGCTGAGGGACAGGGCCCAGGCCCAGAGTTCAAGCCCCATGACCGACCCAAAAATAAAGGCTTGAGTGACTGATTTATAGAATCTTGTATTTAATTTTCATGTAGCCTCCCTTGAAGGATTTAAATTTGTGCCTTTTCTATATATACTAAAATACATATGGCTTATTATTAATAAATGTTTTTTCTGGTCAAAGACCAGCTGCTCTTTTCCTTAACTGCTCTCTACCTTTGAAATTTTCAGGCTTTCTCAGAAGATCACTAATAATATTGTTTATTTTCTTCCAAGAAATGCTGATATTGACCAGGTAAGCCTTGCTGCAGAATTTCTATGGGCCACTGATTTGTTACAAAGAATGGGCAGAAAAAGGATGCAGGTAATTTCCTTACCAGAGTGCCAGTTTGAGAATTGCCTATGTTGTGGACTGTAATTAGCTACTGGAAGTGTATCCAGCAGATAGATACATGTCTGTTACACTGTCCTTCCTCTCCTCAGTTCTAGGAAACAAGGACACAAATCTAGCACTCTGGACTTTAATGAGGATGTATTTTCAGTGCATCCTTTTAACATGATTGTGTTGTTTTAGATACTATAAAACTAAACTAGCCACAGTCTGCTTTGACTGATACCTGCCTGGAGAATGAAGCCTAGCTAGAATTAAAGAGATAAGACCTTTCATTTGGCCAAGAACAATTTTAACTATATCTCCTATTTGTCCCTCAACCACATTCTCAGCATCTTTTTAGGGGCATTTCTTACTAGTTGATCTTCCATATCTGTGCTTCTTCATGACTCAGAGCTAATATCTAGAGTTTTAGATAAGGCTGGGCTTTCTGATTCCATACTTCTTTCTCTTCTCATGTAATTATTTGCTCTATAGCTGTCTTATCAGAGACTGTCCTTTACTGGGCTATTGTATTGTGATCCTTATCAATCCATCCATTGATCACTGTGTGTATGTGTGTGTGTGTGTATGTGTGTGTGTGTCTCTCTCTCTCTCCCTCTCTCTCTTGATAAATAGTTGGAAAGTGGTTGTTCAGTGTAAATTTTTAAGTAAGTAAATTTTTTTCTAGTTAAATTAACATTTTCCCAACAAGAAAGTTAACTTCCTTAATTTCTGCTTTTTGGCTCTGGAAACCTGCCAAAATTAGAGCTGATAGTTCATTCATGTTTTCTGCCTGTAGAGGGAGTAATAATACTAGAAAATAATACAAGTCAAAAGGAAACTAGGAAGACTTCAAGTTATTTTTTGTGGTATTAAATTTAGGTCAAATTATAGTAGGAAGTCAACTTTTTCCTTCTTAAAAGAGAAAATGTATCTATATTTGATGAGAAGAGACGGTAATAAAAGACTGAGAGAAACCAGAGGTACCAAGAAACTGACTTTCTGTTCAGGAACACTGAGAATGTCACAACTTTGGGCTACGTTCCCGAAGTTCATGAGTCTGCTGCTTAAAACTCTAGCTGCATTTCCTCCTATAGAGGTGTCTATAAAGAGCGATTAGTTTCCCATCTGGGTAAATTGTATGATATACTGTTTATATTATCCTAAACTAAATATGATCCATCACAAAAACAGGTTGTCTCAAAAATTATTCTGTGTAAAAGATTATGCCAGTTGTTCTCTGGATCCAGTGACATATTTTGTTGTGTTCCTTTTGGTGATACTAGGATTTGAACTCAGGCTCACACTCACTTGGCTTCACTTGCTTAGCTTAGCTTGCTCAGGTGGCACTATACCACTTGAACCCTTCATTTGAACTCACTTCAGCCCTTCATTTCGGTGGTTGTTGCCAGATGGAGTCAACTGGGCTTTTTCACCTCAGCTAGCTTCAAATCATATTCTACTAAATCTCAGCTTACTGTGAGTAGCTAGGATTATAAGGGTGAATACCCAGTTGGTAAAATTTTTCTAATTGTTCCCTTACTCTGATCTCTTGATTCTCTTTTTCTTTTGAAGCATTATTCTGGGACATGAATCCCTTGCTATTCAAACTCTCACTTTTAACCTGAGAACTGAATAATTTTAAAACTTGTTTTGTGAGAAACTGTGAAAATCTCTCTAAAATTGCCATTGAACCTCAAAGACATGTCTTAGGTTAGATTTAATTCAGAGAGCCACAGTGACTATCTTATCTACTTGATGCCTGTATTTTCTAGGTTTCCTTTCATTTCTTTCTTTGACCATCATGGATATCCAGCTTGAAATGAGAATCACCTCCTCTTTTAAGTAGTAAACCTAAGCAGAATGATTCATCTTCCCATAGAAGCTGCGTAGTAGTTACCAAGCACCACTGCTGTGTGAAATCTGTAGTGGGCTAAACCTCTAGACATGAAGAGTATTGTCTCTTAGCCAGACATCAGAAAAATGAAAACAAGTTCTGATCCATTTTGAACACTAACTCTTACCTTTGTTTGATTTTTATAAATAGACATAGAATGGTACAGCTCAAAAAGTAATAACATATTCATTCCAAATGAATGCCTTAACCATGTTCATACCAATACAGACAACAAGTAACACTGGATGTAAAAAATAAACTGGGGGCATTCCATCAGGTAATTCCTGGCCCTTATCCAACATACTATACCTGCCATAGCCTCTTCAGCTGTACATCCTTGGCTGCAGTTAGACCAACTTCCCTCCCCTCCCCACCCGATGTATTTCATTTCCTCAAAAAAGGGAAAATATATACAAATTAACATCATGCTTGAACAAAACGCCCTATGATTATATTGTGTCTGTAAGTACAGAGATTAATCAAGGAATGTATCCCTTTCTAGAAGGCAGAACTCCAGGATCCCATTGGCTTTTTAAATTCCATTCCATAGGGGTCTGAATGTGTAGCCCAGTGGTAAATTATGTGGTTAATATGACCTTGGATTCAATCCCCAACATAAAAAAAGAAAAAAATTAGCAAAATTCCACTCTGTTATGTCAAGTGAGGGAAACATTCCTAATCATAGCAGTCACCACATTTCATAGGTTTTTTTCCTGGATTTTTTGTTTTTTGTTATTTTTTTTTCAGTTTAGGGAAATGAACACAGGGCCTCTTGCATACTAAGCAAGCACCGTATCATTAAACTACATCCCCAGCCCCCAGTGGATTATTTCACTGGTGTGTAGGTAAGTAGATAGGAATGAGGTGTTTCTTTGTGCAATTTATAAAATTTGCCATGAGAAAAATAAGAGTAGCATACATTTGAATAAATAGAACTGTCTGCAAATGAGAGAATTCATTAGATGACACTTTCATTTGGAAAATATTTTAATATAACCAATTTCAACTCATTGGCATTGTTAAAGAACAAAAATTTATGGTTGGTTTTCTTTATAAATAGTAGCTCTGGGGGCTGGGAAGGTGGCCCAGTGGTAGAGTGCTTGTCTTGCATGCATGAGGCCCTGGGTTCGATTCCTCAGCACCACATAAGCAGAAAAAGCCGGAAGTGGCACTGTGGCTCAAGTGGTACAGCGCTAGCCTTGAGCTTAAGAGCTGAGGGGCAGATCCCAGGCTCAGAGTTCAGGCCTCATGACCAGCAAAAAAAAAAAAAAATAGTAGTTCTGAGTAATTCTATTATTTGCTTATTTAATAAATGGAAAAATAGGGCTTTAATGATTGCTAAATATTAGAATTAATTTAAAACTACATGACAAAATGTTCTAAATTCAACTGGATGGTGGGTGGCTCATGACTGTAATCCTCTCTATTCAGGAAGCTGAGATCTGAGGATCACAGTTCAAAGCCAACCCAGGCAGGAAACTCCATGAGACTCTTATCTCCAGTTAACCACCAAAAAGCCAGGAATGGAGATGTGGCTCAAATGGTAGAGTTCCAGCCTTAAGCAAAAAAGCTAAGGGATGGGCTGGGAAGGTGGCTGAGTGGTAGAGTGCTTGCCTCGCATGCATGAGGCCCTGGATTTGATTCCTCAGCATCATGTAAGCAGAACAAGCTGGAAGTGGCACTGTGGCTCGAGTGGTAGAGCTCTAGCCTTGCTGAATTGCTGAGGGACAGAGCCCAGGCCCAGATTTCAGACCCCACAACCAACAAAAAAAAAAGAAAAAAAGCTAAGGGAGAACAGCCAAGCCATAGGTTCAAGCCCCAGTACCAACACCAAAAAAATATATATATATTTGTAATGGGAATCTAGCCTACTGATAGCATTCTCATATAGTAAATCTGTATGCATGTGGTACTATGAAGTCATTCCAATGGATAGAGGACTTTAATCTTGGTTAGGGAACCAGAAACGTGAAAGACTAGTCCTAAGGACTGGATTAGGTTTCTGATACTTTCAAGAATTGTAGGCTTTAAAACAACTGAACCTGAAAATAATAGTCTTTACAACCCAGAGTACCCCAAAAGCATTGATCCTACCAACAATGCTCTGCAAGTATACATGTGTACTATACATGAATTAAATAAACATTTTCTGTAATATAGATACTTAGGATTCTGTACATTTCATTGGGTTATTATAAATTATAAAACCTGTAGAATATCTGTTAATTGATTTTATTACTAGTTTTATTTTCACGTAAGCTAGGGAAGTTAAGTAATTTGCCTAGCTATTCTGCCATGACCACCATAATACCTTGCTGCCTCCCACTGAGGGGATATTTGTTGCCAAGAAGGAATAGATTTCATCTGTTACCACCTTGAGATTAGAAGCAGTGATTAGAAGATGAGGTGACAAGAAAAGCAAAGGGAATTTCTGATGTATTCAGAAAAATTCCTGATGAATCAGTTTCAGTTTGTACCTTTTTATGCAAAAGATGACAGATCTAAAATATTGTGGTGAAGTAGAAAGTCCTCATTGCCCTTGAATTTGACCTGCTGCAGGTATTCCTTCATTGCTCCATCCTCAACTCTCTTGTCCAAATTCTTCACCACTCTGGTCTCACAGTCTTTAAGGAAGATAGAAGGAATAGGAAAAATACTAATACTGCACTGAAGTGATAACTGAAAAACATTAGAGAGAGCCGGGTACCCATGGCTCAGGTCTAAGCTACTCAGAGGCTGAGATAGGAGGATTGCTATCTGGAGCCAGCCTGGGCAAAAAAGACTGTCAGACTCTGTATCTCCAGTAAACTATTATTTTTTTAAAAAAGCTAGAAGTGGAGCTGTAGCTCAAGTTTAGAGCACTAGCCTTGAGCAAAAGAAGCTCAAGGACAGCACTCCAGCCCTAAGTTCAAGCCCCAAGAGTAGTGCATGCATTTACACACACAAACTGAGAAACTGTTAGATTTAGATGACTTGGTCAGAATTCCTCATTTTGCCCTTTCTTGTAAAATGTCAGCCTTAAATAAAGATAAACAAGTAGAATGTAAAACACATTTCTAATAATTGCTACTGTGAGACCACTTGACTATTTTTAAATTTCTACTTTCATTTCAAGTGTTCCTTACAAAAAAACAGTATCCATGTGTTTGAATCATTATAAGGTATTTGATGTCGGACTTGTTTTCATGTAACTCTGTTTATAAAATGATAATAAGCACAGCCAACTTGGGTTGTTTTGTTGTTTAAATCCTTTGGCATTGGTGTTGGTCAATGATATTACTGCATTGGTGGAACAAATTTTTTTTGAAGAGTGTATCATAGAATAGCGTGGTTCTTCCGTATTTCTTTATCTTCAACCTTGTTTCTAACAGGAAGTTGAAATAATTTTAAATACATGCTCATTAGTAATGCACAGTAAATCTGACCCTACCAGATGTATGTGTGGTTTCTATTATACCTCTAATTCTCTCAACCCTTGAAACCAAACTAGACTGAATACATTTTTTTGCAAAATATCTAACTGCAGTTCTACCAATGACAGTGCACAGGCTTCCTCTGCTTGTACCTAATACTTGAGATACCCCTTTCTCTATCCCTGCATGACTTCCGCCCTGCCTACCCAGGGTTCTCCACCATATTCTCCCTTCTAGCAATCTTTCCTGTCGCCACTCTAGTAATCTGATCTCCGTTGCCATGATCCTGGGTTAGAATTTACCATGTCTGTTAGCTAATAGATCTCTGAGATGGGGTGAGGGGATGCATCAAAACACAAGGCTTATCTGTGTAAGAACTTGGTGTGAAATATAGCTGTTTTGAAGCCTTAACAAAAAAAAAAAAAATCAAGAGCCAGGTGCAAATGGCTCATCCCTGTAATCCTGGAGGCTAAGATCTAGGGATCATGGTTGGAAGCCAGCCCAGCAGGAAAGTCTGTGAAACTCTTTATCTCCAATAAAATACTGAGAGAAAAAAAAGAAGTGGCACTGTTGTTGCTCAAGTGGTAGGGTAGCCTTGAGCAAAAGAAGCTCAGGGACAGTGCCCAGGCCCAGAATTCAAGAATATTATATTATCCAAACAAAAGAATCTTTAGCAGCTAATTGCACCTATTGTCCAGCATTAGCATGACATCATTTTGTTGTTATCTTTACAAAGGAGTTGGAAGAACCTTTAGCTCTCTGATAAAGAGAGTTGCTTATTATGTTGTAATACAGCTCAAAATAAGCTATATATATTTTAGCACAATAATAAGCTTTAAAAGGTTTAAAGTAACTAAAAAAGAGCAACAGGTAGAGAATGTGGTTCATGTTAGGAGAACAAGAGCCTGGCTAGAAAAAGAAAAAAAAAAGTATAGAGACTTGGCTCCTCATGAGACTAGGAATCCTGGCTGGATCAAAGCTATCTTACCCTGCTATGATCATAGTTTATGTAACAGGTACTCCATAAATATTGTTCACTAATCCAGAGGGTGATATGAGGAGTGAACAAGACATGGGCCTTTGGAAAGTGGCTTCTCCAAATGTCTATGTAAATAAATAAGCCTGACACTTGAAGAAGGGTTTGTCCATTTTCTCTTCCTCAGAGATTTTTAGCTTATGACATTACAGAGAGCAAGACCTTTTTGCTTCATTAATACCTACCTGAGAAGTGATGTTTGAAATGGTTTTTTATTTGAAGGACTTAAAAAGCTAATCTTCCTGATACTTGATTAGGCAAAGTGAATGAAAGAATTGTTCTAGAGATAATATTTGTGTATATGTGGCTTTCTCTCTGTTAATCTTTTTAGGTGGCATCCTTGGCTGGACCTGGAGGGCAAGTAGAAATAGAACAGAACTTTCTTAACAATAAATTGAAGACAATCACTGCTTATTTTGGTGACCTGATTCGAAGACCAGCTTCTGAAGCCTAAATAAGAGGCCATATAAGGACAAAAAGATCATGTGGTAATCAATATTATCTAAATGAGACTGAGGAATGTCCACCTGTGCTCATTAACACTTTGTTACTCATATCTTATGTTACCACATCATATGGAGACCTTAGTGAGTTGTAATGAATATCAGTGAAGTGTTTTGAGATCTTTGGAGAACATTAACTATGAACCATATATTATACAGCAGAAGATTCAAGTATCTGATATAGAAAGAAGTGTGCCTTTGTGTTTAATTTCAGTGGGTATCTATGTAAATGTATGTGTATTTTTATTTTTATATTTTGTCTTAACATCTTTGTGTATGTACATATATATGTTTACAAAAATTCTGTAGTTTTTTATTTGGGTTCTTTTGTGTGTATGTGTGGTGGTGTTTATGTTGTAGTTTTTTAGTTTGTTTTTTTTACTCAGAGCCTCACACTTGTACACAGCTTGCTTCCTTAGCTGGCCCTATACCATTTGAGCCATACCTCTAGCCTTACTTTTTGCTGATTAATTGGAGATGGAATCTTAAGGTCTTTTCAAAGCCTAGTTGCTTTGAAATATGATCTTCTAGATCATATCCTAAGTAGCAGGGTTGGCATGAGGCATCTGGCTAATAAGTATTTTGGTTTTAATGTAGACAAATAGAAAATAATGAATGAGTTGTATTCTGTCCACCCATTTAACTCCTGTAATAATGTTAAAAATTAATGCTAGAAAAGTAAATAATGCAAAACAGTTCAAAAAGGAACGTCTCCCCAAAAATCCCTACACTTTATTCATCTAAAGATAATCACAACTAACAATACTTATAATTTTTTGGAGAAAAGAAAAAAATTACAGTATACCCTAATACAAGTGTAATTTTTCCCCTTTATTCAACCTGCTTTTCCCCTTTCATATGCATTTTACATTTGTGTATCATGAGGACCTTTCCATATCAGTAGATACATGTCTTCTACCTCATTCCTTTAAATTGCTGTCTTATGTTCCATCTTCCACTTGTACTATCATGACCCAATATCCTATTGATGAACCCAAACTGTTTTCATGTTTTTGCATTACTGACTCTTCTGTGCCATCCTTACATATTGCTGAGCAGGTGTCCCCTTTGGTCATTTCCAGCAGTTAGTTTGCAGGGAGGCAGAAGGGTCTACATAATAGTTTTGATGGTATGGTTGAAACATGCTTTTATCTTACAGAGTTTGATGTTTTTAAGATTCCTGTTGCAAAAATCAATGTGAAATATATTTTGTAATATACCAGTTTATATTCCTTTTTATTAAAATTGCAATGAAAGGAAAAGTAATATGTGTGGTTTAATTATTCAGCCAAAAAATGTGTTCCATCATTTTTGCATGTAGGAAAGAGTGATACACAACTTTGCAGCTGTCGGGTTTTTTCTGGAACCTTAATCTCTTAATAATGTGAACATGTGAGTGGAACATTAAGCAAAACATGATTTGAGCTGCATGATAGTGCATGGGAAAATGAGATGAATTATAGAAATTTTCCATAAGCACTGGAAAAATCACACAAGAAAAATAAGGGAGGGGCTGGGAAGGTGGCTCAGTGGTAGAGCGCTTGCCTTGCATGCATGAGGCCCTGGGTTTGATTCCTCAGCACCACATAAGCAAAAAGAAAAAAGCCAGAAGTGGCGCTGTGGCTCAAGTGGTAGAGCGTTAGCCTTGATCTGAAGAGCTGAAAGACAGTGCCCAGGCTCAGAGTTCAGGCCCCATGACTTGACCAAAAAAAAAAAAACAACTGAGTATATATAGCTCACTGGTAGTGTGTACTTAGCATTCATGAGACCCCAGATTTAGTCTCCAGAACCAAATAATAAAAAAGTTGTTGAGTATGCTAAATTAATCTCTTGAAATTTTACATGTATACTCAATTCCCTGCAGTACAAACAGTTGAGGTAGTGATGAAGAAATTTTTATTAATTTGAAGCATCACAGTCTGTCCAAATGAGAAAAGGAGTTTTACTGAGGATTAACTTCAGGCTCAGTAGGCAAGTGCTCTACTAGACCCTGAGCCACGTCAGCTTATACTTCATTATGTACCATTACTGGATGTCTCAAATTTGTCCATATTTTGAATCAAGCCAGCATTGGTCATCAGCAGTTGTATACATGCATACATTTTCCACAGCACATCCTATTTGGATATTACTAAAATTGACGTCTTTCTAAATACATTTAACCTTATATGCATAGAATAAGAAGCCTAGCTAAAGCTAAAGTATTCCTGTCCCACTGATCACTCTGAAATAATCATAGACCTTTTTTGTTTTTCTGCTGGTACTGTGGCTTGAACTCAGGGCCTGTGTTTGCTCAGCTTGCTTGCTCACCTGGCACTCATCCTTTGAGCCACACCTCCAGCCCAGCATTTGCTGGTTACTTTGGAGATAGAGTCTAGCAAATTTCCGTTGGGCTGGCCTCAGACTGTGAACCTCCTCTGTATCTCAGCTTCCTACGTGGCTGAAATTACACATGTGAACCACTTGAGTAAAGCACTTTATTCAGATTTTTAAATGGGCATCTGGGCAGGTTCCAGTGGCTCACACCTATAATCTTAGCTACTCAGGAGGCCGAGATCTGAGGGTTGTGATTCTAAGCCAGCCTGGGCAGAAAAGTCCCCATGAGACTCTTTTCTCCAATTAATCACTCAAAAACCAGAAGTGGTGTTATTACTCAAAGTAGTAGAGCACCAGCCTTGAGCAAAAGAGCTCAAGGACAGCACCTAGGCCCTGAGTTCAAGCCCCAGGGCGGACAATAAATAAATCCTGTCTGATACCATTCTAGTTTTGCCATGTCATGTCAATATGAACTATTTTGGAGGGCAGGCAATTTGGAGATTTCTGGAGATGGAAGCCAGGTCTCCATGCATGCTAGGCAGAAGCTCTACCACTGAGCTGTATATTACATAAAGGTATTAACATATTTAAACAGCAGTTATTGAAGGGGGAAAAAGTAACTGGGTATAGTGGTATGCGTCTGTGATCCTAGCATTTGGGACTGAGGCAGGATTGTAAATATATATCATCAGTTTTTTAACATAAAATTGTTTTGCAAAGGAAATTTGGATATTACTATTAAAAGTCTTAGTATTGCTTTAATGTTTGTATAATGTGAGAAATGTCCAGTCCTTCACTTTGGGAATCTAGGATAGGCAATGGGTGAAAGACACACTGTCCATCTTAGGAGTTGTGTAGTATGAACTTCTGACTGGTATGTTATCAGAGTTGGAGACATCTAAGCTAAGTAGAATTTTCAGGTTACCAAACTAGGACAAGACATTCCTGGAAAAGAAAGCAGCCTCTAGAATGTACAAAGGAAACCCCAGAGTATTTAGGTATCTGAATGCTAATCTCATGTAGGAATTGCTGAAGTAATGGCTGGAGAGAGAGTGGGTTTCCTATGCTGGACTGAGGCTAGTTGTTAAGCCCAGGGCTTGGTGAAGCCCACGGGCCCCTTGTCAGAAAAAAATGCTATAAAAAACAGAATAAAAGTTTAAGGTTACAAAACAATACCAACATACTAAGATATTTTAGTAAATAGTTATTAAAAGAGCAAATGTGGCATAGTAAATATTTTTATTAACATTTTAAGCAACAAAAATTACTGGGGTGTCCACTAGCTATTAAAATTTCAGAATAGTATACAAGTAAATGGTATTTTAAGGAAATTACAGCTGGTACTAGTGGTTCATCCTGTAATCTAGCTACTGAGGAGTCTGAGATCTGAGATTCACAGTTTGAAGCTAGCCTAGGCAGAAAAGTCTAAGAAATTTTTGTCTCCAATTAACCAACCTAAAAAAACAATGGATCAAGTTGTAGAGTGATAGCTGATGAAGAACACAAGGCCTTGAGTTAAAACCCCATTATTGGCACCCAAAAAAAGACAAGGAAAATTAAAACAGCTAACATATTACATAAAGATTGTAAATATAATATCATCAGTATTATTTAGTTGCAAAGCACATGTGCTGTTAGAAGTTTGTTTTCTGTTCAGTGATTTCTGTATTCCCAGATGGCCTAAGTTCTATCCAGGAGCCTACAAACTTCAGATGAGCTTTTAAGTCATCTAATGCAAATGAATTGGGTCAGTTCAGAAGCTAGAGGCAAAGAGAGGCACTGCTCACAGTCTGACTAAGGGGAGGGCTGGTGTGAGAGAGGCAAAGGAGGCAGAGCTCCTAAGAGGGGGCAAGTTAACATCACTCCCTGCAGGATCCTTGACTCCTTTCCGGCCCACTTCTTGGGGCCTTGTGAAACAAGGTAATTTCAGCAAGAGAAAGAGTTAGTGCTCCAGTGGTGAGTGGGGAATGCATTCCCTATGTAAGTGAAGTACCAGTGGAGATTCTCAGGAATAGTACACATGAGAATCAACTAGATTAGCATTTCCCAATAGAATATACTGTGCAAACTACTAATGTAACAACTTTCTGAAAACTTTAGAAATTAATTTTAGTAAAATACTGAACTATCCAAAATACCATTTTAACATGTAATCTATATAAACAATTGTTAATAAGATTTTGTTTTTTGAGATAGGATCTTATTGTACATAGTAAGCCCAGGCTTACCTGGAATTCATGATCAATCCTACCTCAGTCCCAAATGCTAGGATCACAGACCTTTACCACTATACCCAGCTATGTTTTTTCTTCTTCAATAACTGCTGTGTTTTAAAATTACAGTTTGTACTACATTTTGAGGTTTTAGTCTCCACATGTGGCCAGAACTAATAGCTCCCCATTCAATGGTTACATCTAGATATCTAGAGAGGGGAAAAAAAAAAAGAATACTATTTTGTACTTCATTTGCTACATACAGTTAAATATAAAGTGATAAGGACAGCAGAATTCATTCGCAGGTAATAGGGAACCACACACAGGACCATAATGGAGAAAGTAAACTTACTAGATTTGCATTCTATAAAGAGAATAAAATACTTAAAGTTTTCCTTCCACCTAGGGAGATGGAGATCAATCTTTGAGAGTATTTCAGGTGGAGTTTAGGAAGTCCTATGTCAAAGTTCAGTTAATTCCAGTTTGACTGTCTTGATTGAAGTAAACTCAGAATTGTTTAATTATGAATACTTCTAGCCTAGATGATTGAGACAAATATAACTGATATATGAAATAGTGTGTATGCTAACGGTTTGGCTAAATAGTTCCTGAACCTAGAATGATTTTTATTGTATTTCTTTTGTCTGTGCCAATCTTGGGACTTTAACCCAGGATCTGGGTACTGTTCCTGACCTTGTATGCTGAAGGCTAGCACTCTACCATTTGAGCCACAGCTCACTTTCAGCTAATTTGGTAGTTAATCAACATCTCATGGGCTTTCCTGCCTGGGCTCATTTCAAACTGTGATCCTCAGACCTTGGTGTCCTAAATAGCTAGGGCTACAGGTGTGATCCACCAGCACTCAACTGGGTGAACTTGTTTTGCTCTTTGAAGTCTTAGATTTCCTGGGAACTTGAGGCATCAGAACCAATGAACAGCTCAGGCCCCGGCCACACTCCATTCTGGGGGAGAGGGGACCTTTCTCACTTATACCCACAGTAAAGGATAGTCTAAGACACACTCCTTTCACTCAAATCCACTTTCTTTAAATTATTTGTCCAGTGAATAAACTGAAAAATACCCAAATACTAGTATTTATTAGGAAATGCAAATAACATGAAAGCTATATATTTCTTCTTAATTATTTGTTGAACAATAAGTATGCCAGACATGGGTATGCCTTGATTCACTAAGCTAATGCAAACAACTGCTTATATTCATCAGTTTGTAATTTAATCATCTGTTGGCCACATTGCCTTTTGTAAAAGCAAAACAATAGAAGGGTTGATGGCTTAGAGCTCCTATGGCTCACTTCCAACCTAAGCCCATGGCCATGACTCAAAAAACAAGGTGGAGCCCTGTCGTGCGCAGGTATAGCTTCTTAGTAATACCATCCCTGGCCTCTGTGTGCTATCTGTCTCTCCAGAGCTCTCCACATTGATGCACTGAGATGGCCCTAGCTGCCCCACTGTCTATTTTCATTGTGTTTCTGGACACTGATTCATTCTGGCCCACCTTAGTCCAATCCAGACTTACCCACTTGATGTCACTAATCTGTCTCTTAAAAGGAGACAGATCTGTCCTGAGGAATTACTTGAGGATTAAAAAAAAAAAAAGGCATGACACCAGAACATGATAAATTATACAGGACTCTAGACATTCACACACGGTAAGATCAAAAGAGAATAACTTAGGGGAGGAACCCAAAGATGCACTGCCTCAGTGCCTCTGATCATATAATATTTATTGAAGTTCTGGGAAATGGAAACAAGAAGAAAAAAATGTTCAAGGCATATAAGCAAAAAAATTAACACAGCTTAAATGTTTCATGAAGAGGAATAGCTGAAGTATATTTCCTCCACTTTGTGTAGTAGTGTACAGCCACTATTACGCATTGTGACTAGTAACTATGGAAATTCCTTTGTTCAAAATCTGTACAGTTCCAAAGAATCTGATACATTCCCTAGCACAAAGCAGGGTACTCTAGACCCCTGTTTTAGGTCCAACTACCCAAGAGGTTGACCAGAGTGGATCTTGTGGGTACTGTCTGCTCTCCTCGTAGGACCCCCACATCTATACTATTCTGCTGTGTCCTTGCTTAATCTCAGCACAGATACCAGAGGACCTAGGAAAACATGAAACGCATCGATACAAGTTCTGCCCTGGGACCATCGCTCATGTAGATAATTTCCTCTTCTCTATGCCCACCATATAAACAGAACAAAAGTAGATACCTTTGTTGTGAATGCTTTGCCTACAATGAGAATCTTTAATTTCTAGTTTCTTACCAGAAGGTTAATGAGAATCACACCACTTGGTATCAGAATTCATTTTAGAGAAATGTTTCTACTTACATTCCATCAGAGAATTAGAACAGATGGGAAAACACTTATACTACATTATAAGAAAACCAATAAGCAGCATTTCATTGAAAGGCAGAAAAATGAGAGCTGAGGTTATAGCTCAGTGGTAAGAGCACTTGCTTAGCATGTATGAAATGCTAGGCTTGATTCCCCAGCACAGTAATTTGAAAACTACAGAAAATACATAGAATAAGAAGTAGATCTTTGCATTAGCATCAGATAGTCATCTGTTCTTCTCAACATATTTATGAATTTGCAAAAAGTGGTTTACATTTTCATAATTATTTGTCTTAAGAATTTGGCCTTATGTGACAAAATGTTCTCCCCTACTTTCCTAATGGATATCCTAAGAAGAGGGAAGTCTTTATAGTTACTAACATGTGAGCAGCCTGAGCTGGCCTTGATGGTTCTGCCTTCCAGTATATACATCCTGTATAAATCCTCTCCCCTTTGTTGTGTCAGCCTGACAACCCACTAACTTTCTTCTAACCAATGGACTGGTGAAACTGATAGCATGTCACTTCTGAGGCAAGGTTGCAAAGGGCCATAGCTTCCATGGATGGACTCACTTGCACTCTAGATAGCTCACCCTGAGAGAAGCCAGATTTCACATACAGGCAAGCAACAGACCAACAACTACATAAAAGCTCTTGAAAAAGGATCTCTCCCCAGGCAAGTCTTAACTACATTCTCACAAGAGACCTCAAGCCAGCCTCTAGGTTCTCTACCACAGAGGATGAGGTAACATTTGAATGTTGTTTTAACCTAATCAGTTTGAAATTGATAGATACTATTAACAGATACCCGAAGCAAGATCAGATATGTTATTAAGATCAGATATGTTATTAAAAGCTGGAGCTACAGGCTGGGAGGGGTTGCTAAGTCCTAAAAAACAAGCTTAGCAGGTACAAGTTTCATCCACCAGAAAAGCTAAACAACTTTTGCTTGGGTCTTTTATTTATTTTCACAATGCTAGAGCTCACACTCAAAGTCTTAGACATACTAGGTAAGAGCTCTACCACTGAATCATATCTCCATCCAAGTTCAGGGGTTTATTCTGTGTAGCCTGGGCAGGCCTTAAACTTGCCTCAATCAAGCTTTGTAGGCATGAACCACTATACTCATCCACCTCCAAGTTCCGTGTTTTGGGTCTGAGTATTTTGTTTTGGAGGTATGGAGGTTTGAACTCAGAGCCTCCAGTTTATAAGGAAGTTCTCTACCAGTTGAGCCATGCCTCCCATCCTCAAGTACAAATTTTTTATTTCCAATTCCTTTCCATGCTCAGTTCTTAAATCTGAGTTCTTGGAAGAAGAGGGAAGACTCTTGAAATAAAACACCCCAAATCAGTGAATGACAAAGGCAAATTTGACTTGGATGTATTTAATTAATTTCTGACTTGACATTCATGAAGCACACTATGGAGAACAGAATTATGTAGTTTCATGTTAATAGTATCAGCATGGAAGACCATTATTAGTGATTGCCAACTTTCCGGTCATTCTTGAAGGAACATGAACTTCCTTGCCATAGATTTGAGTAGGTGGGCCCTGGTAACCGTTCTAAGGATGAGCTTCAAATGGCTGAAGCTGCACTGCAACTATGACACTCTGCTTCATCCAGGCCCACAGTGATGGAGCTAACTATCCATGGTCTGAAATCATGAGCCAAAATAAATCATTTCTCCTTCAAAACTCTTTCTCCTCACAGCAACAACAACAATAATAATAATAACAACAAAAAATATTTAACACTGCATTGGAAGCTAATGGCTCATGCCTAGCTACTCAGGAGGCTGAGATATCTGAGGATCTCAGATCAAAAACAATCTAGACAGGAAAGTTTGTGAGATTAGTATCTCCACTTTTAGCAAAAAGTAGAGCTATAGCTCAAGTGGTAGAGTGCCAGGTGAATGAGTGAATGAATGAATGAATGAAAAAGCCAGCTGAGAGCAAAAAGCCCTGAATTTAAGCTCCAGTACTGGCACATACACACACAAAACTACCAAAACCCTAACACTACTGTTTTTTTTACCAAGAGCCATATCATAATGATTTCCTCTTCTTCCTCTCTTTTCCACTGCCCCTGCCTTGAAGTTGATATTTTTCCCTACCAATTTTGGAGACCTTTACCTCACAAGAAAAAAATTAAGAAAAATGCTCTATTTAAAAATGAGTGACAGGATAGTGGGAGAGCAACAAAGAAGGGGTAACAATGCTCAACAAGAAATGTACGCATTCTCTTGCTCATGTAACTAAAACCCTCTGTACAGCATCTTTACAATAAAATAAAATGAATTGAATAACAAAAAGGAAAAGCACTCTTCATAATCCTATGTGTGCCATGATTCGTAAGCTTAATAATTCAAATGAAACATCCCATTTCATTAATTCATTTAAATGCTTTTACTTTAAATTGGCTTTTGATCTCCAACATTATTCCAATAAACACCCCCCAATTTTACCACTAGACTCTGTAATTATCTTAGGAGTTATCTTTATTGGGAAAGGGGAAGAGAGGAGAAGGGACTGGAGCTTAAACTCAGGGTCTTGTACTTTTGCTCACTCAAGGCTGGCTCTCTACCACTTGAGCTACAGCTCCATTTACAGCTTTTTGCTGGTTAACTGAAAATGAGAGTCTCACAGATTCTTAAAAGCCTTTCAGGATTTGTCTGCCTGGACTAGCTTCAAATCAGGATTTTCAGATCTCAACCTTCTGAGTAGCTGGGATAGAGGCATGAGCCACCAGTGCCCAGCCTAGGAGTCATCTTAGCAATTGTGTGTGGATAATTTTTTAACAGTAACTTTCATCACACCCCTTTAATTTCTCTAGTTTTTTTTAGGTTTGTTTTTCCAATCACCAGCCATCATCACACTCACCACTCACTCATCAAAATACACCATTAACCTGACTGGAGAAGCAGCTCCCCGAGCATCTCTAACGTTCAAATATCAAATCAAGAAAGAATTATATTGTTTTTTTCTTTATTTATTTCGCTTTTATCATTATTCTGATCATTTCATTTCCTTGAGTAATCTCAATTACAATAAGAATACTAACAAAGATCAGTGAGCTACTGCCATTAATCAATTCCCATTAGTACAGTGCAACCATACCCACAGAATCTCAGGAAGAACACCCTCAAAAATTACCCAGTCCCCTTAGCCAGACAGTGGTGGCTCACACCTATAATCCTAGCTATTCAGGAGACTGAGATCTACGGATCCTGGTTCAAAGCCAGCCCTGGCAGGAAAGTCCATGATACTCTTATCTCCAATAAACTCATCAGAAAAAGCTTGAAGTGGTGCTGTAGCTCAAGTGATAGAGTGCTAGCCTTGAGCCTAAACAGGCTCAGGGACAGTGCCCAGGCCCAAAGTTCAAGCCCCAAGACTAGCCAAAAAAAAAAAAAAATTACCCAGTCCCTTATATTATAAAAATCTGGGGCGGGGGGAGGTGGGGGTAGTTTGGGAAGGGATGGAAAGGGGAAACAAAGAGTAGGCAACAATGCTCGATAAGAAATGTACTCGTGGGCTGGGAAGGTGGCTCAGTGGTAGAGTGCTTGCCTTGCATGCATGAGGCCCTGGGTTCGATTCCTCAGCACCACATAAGCAAAAAAGAAAAAAAAAACGGAAGTGGTGCTGTGGCTCAAGTGGTAGAGTGCTAGCCTTGAGCGGGAGAGCTGAGGGACAGCGCCCAGGCCCCAGAGTTCAGGCCCCACGACAAGACCAAAAAAAAAAAAAAGAAATGTACTCATTATCTTGCCCATGTAATTGTAACTTCTCTGTATGGTATTCTCACAATAAAATTTTAAAAATAAAAAAATCTGTACAGCATCCTAATTTATTATTTACACAACTATAATTAACTCTATTGATAAACTCCAACATTACTACAGCCCAAATTATAATACTTATATCTCATAGAAATCTATGAGGTCAATAGTATTTTGCTTGTTTTTGCTGAACAGGAAACTGAAGAATTAGAAGTTGAACTAATGTAAGTGTGGTAGCTAGGGCCCTCTTGTTCCAGAATCTACACTTTTGTCCACATGATACTTAACACATGGGGACCCTGCCTTATGATGGAAATCTGTGGAGACAGATGAGTCCAGAAACAAACCCTTCCTGTCTATGCCCAATGTTCCCCATCTGAACATGAAAATACTTATGACACCTGTCTCATTCAATAATCATGAAGATTGTTATATACTCAGAGGAAAATGTAGGGCTAAAGACAGCTCTCAAAGTGCTAATAAAACCACATCTCATATGTATTACATAAGAACTACCTTAAAAAAATATATATATATATATAACTTTTAGCCAGATGCTAGTGGTTCACACTTGTAATCCTAATTACTTAGGAGGCCAAAATCTGAAGATCTAGATTCAAAGCCAGCTTGAGCAAAAGTAGTTTATGGGACTCTTATACAATTAACAACCAAAAATCTGAAATGGAGATATGGCTCAAATGGTAGAACACCAGCCTTGAACAAAAATGTCAAGTAAGAATATGAGGCCCTGGGGCTGGGAAGGTGGGAGAGTGCTTGCCTTGCATGCATGAGGCCCTGGGTTCAATTCCTCAGCACCACATAAACAGAAAAAGCCAGAAGTGGCACTGTAGTTCAAGTGGTAGAGTTCTACCCTTGAGGTGAAGAGCTGAGGGACAGCTCCCATGCCCAGAGTTCAGGCCCCACGACCTACAAAAAAAAAAAAAGGCCCTGAATTCAAGCCCAAGGACAAGTATACACACACACACACACACAGAAACTCTAAAATACATGCTTTTAACTTTAGCAATTCACAATGAATGAAAATAAATTGTGTGTGTGTGTGTGTGTGTGTGTGTGTGTGTGTGTGTGTGTGTGTTTGTGTATAATGCCAGTCCTGAGACTTGAACTCAAGGGCTGGGTGTTATCACTGAGGTTTGTTTGCTCAAGGATAGTACTCTACCAATTGAATAATAGTTCCACTTCTGACTCTTTTTGCTGACTAATTGGACCTAAGAGTCTCTCAGATTTTTTCTGCCTGGGCTAGCTTTAAATTTTGATCCTTAGAGCTCAGCCTCCTAGCTAGGATTATAGGCATGAGCCACCAACACACCATTGTCTTCTCCTTTTTCACCTTCCTGATCACATTGTTTTAAGCATACAGAAGTGTCAATGTTGAGACAGGGGACATTAAAAGGCGGATTTTTGTGTTTTGTTGCTGTTGTTGTTTTGTAGTACTGGAAATCAAACCCAGGACTTTTCATATTCTGGACATATACTCTACCTCTGCACTCCCCACTCCACCAGGCCAATTTGATTCAATTCCATCACTTATTCTGTAATTGTGGGCAACTCACTCCATGTCTCTGACAGTCTTATTAAAATGGAAACAATTCCTGCTCTATAAAATAATCAGCATGACAAATAAGGAGACATTACAGCATAGTGATTAGAAATACTAATTCTAGAGTCATTCAAGCTGTGTTTAAAACCCAGCATCTCCCTGAACTTCTTTTGTAAAACTGTGAAATTAAGGTGAACAGACCCACTGGGTTTCTGTAGGGCTGAACATAGTGATCACTGTTCCAGATCCTGTAATTGCCTCAAAACATAAGAATTAAGCTGGGCACTGGTGGCTCCCACCTGTAATCCTAGCTACTCAGAAGGCAAGATCATGGTTTGAAGCCACACACACACACACAATCAGGAAAAAACAGGATTGGGAATGTGGCTTCGATTGTAATAAACAAGAGTTCCAATAACTGAAAAAAGACTGGCACAGGAAGAAAATGAAAGGAAAGGAGAAGAAACAAGAGGAAAGGGGAGGAAAGGGGAGGGGAGGAGAGAAAAGGAAAGGGGAGGGAGGGAAGGGAAAAGAAGGGAAGGAAAGGGAGGATTGGAAGTTCAAGGATGGTCTGTGACTATATAACTCAATAAATAAACAAGAGAACAAGGAATCTTGCCACCTTAGTTTCACAAATTCTGGATTCCTGAACAGCACTGTAAGTTTAATTCCAGAATTTAATCTGTCATTATATAGAGATTGCTTCAAAAAGAGGAGATAACCATGAGGAAATATTCTTTTTAGCCTATCAACCAAGCAATGTTCATTCTATCTCTTGTATCGAGACTATCCAAAAGGAAAGAAGTCGTAGTTTTCTGAGTAAGCATAAAGCTGAAGCTGGTACTTCAGAGATGAAATGGGATATGTCTGTTACTATTGTATTGTCCAGAAATCAATAGACAGTAGGACCCCCAAACCACTGATGAGTTGTGGTTTAAACAAATTTTATTTGAAGTCTGGGAAGGTGGCTCAGTGGTAGAGCGCTTGCCTTGCATGCATAAGGCATGCAGAAAAAGCCGGAAGTGGTGCTGTGGCTCAACTGGTATAGCTCTAGCCTTGAGCTGAAGAGCTGGGGGACAGCGCCCAGAATTCAAGCCTCATGACCGACAAATTTTTTTTGAGTGAAAGAACAAAGTGTCAGGACCATGCCCAAGGTCAGGATCTTAGGGTACGGCCTTGAGTGCCAGCCTGAACCAGCTTTTAAACATTTTTGACCAGAAGGGGGAAGTAGGGAAGGACTTCAGCCTGTGCAGTTGGGCTCTGTGTCCATTTTGGCCAGTAGTCACTCCAGAAATTTTTACAATTTGTGCCAGGGCCTTCTGCGTAGGGACTGTTGAGGGGAAGCTTGGGGAATAGAACACAAGCTGGGAGCGACACATTTAGTTAGTAGCAGAAACAGAGTTACAGTTTAATTTTACAACCACAAAAACAAAGTTACAAAATCACCCATTATTGATAAGCAGAGGATTCTAATTCTTACATGGCCTAAGTACCCAAATCAAACATTATATCTTTAATTTTCATACCACACTACTACAAGACTCAAGCTTTAACAGAAGCATCTGGAACATGCCTTGCACTCTCTACTTGGGTAGCAAGGGAGGCTCATTGGTTATATTGAATACTAGCTACAATTCCAAAGGCTTTTCTCACAAACATCAATGAGTCTGTCCTCACCAGTGCTCCTCACAGGCCTCCTGAACTGCATGGGCGATGGGCGTGGCCTGAGCTCGCTTCTGCCCTGCATTCCACTGAGAGGAAGCCAGACACTGGCATCCAGGCATAGGTATGACAAGGTGTGTGATGACCAGCCAGCAATGGAGTGATAACTAAGTGCCAGATGCAGCCTTGAATGTCACCTTGGGTTCAAAGTGCCTTGGCCTCTGAGACCCTTATTTGTACAGCAGGCCCCCATATCTGTAAGATGGGGAGAAGGGAATTCTTTCTAACCATATGGAGACTTGGGGTGTAGCTCGGGGGGAAAACACATGCTAAACATGCATAATGCTCTGGTTTTAACCCGCAGCACCAATAAATAGAAATTGTTTGAGTTGTTTGTAATGAGCACAAACTGGATACTTCTTCCCTTGTCATTCCCAAGATAATGCAGAAAGACACCATTTATATTGAGTGTAGGCATTATGAGATATCTAGAGATGATTTACAATATGCAGGAGGATCTGCCCACACTCAGCTCATGGAAGGACCTGAGGGCCCTTGGATTTTCATATCCTTTTTTTTTTCTTTGTTGTCTTTTTATTCTATTTTTTGCTTGTGTGTGTATGTGCATGTACACACCAGTATCGGTGCTTGACCGCAGGGCCTGGGTGCTGTCCCTTGGCTTTTTTCTTTATTAATTTATTTTGTTGTTATTATAGAGGTGATATACAGAGGAGTTACATTTACATATGTCTGGTAATAAGTACGATTTCTTTCGTACAGTGTCATCTGTTCTTTCATCCCTTAGCTTTTTCACTTAAGGCTGGTGTTCTATTACTTCAGGTGTTTTGATGGTGAATTGAAGAGTTTCATGGGCCTTTCCTGCATAAAGTTGACTTTGAACTGAAATCCCCAAATCTCAGCCTCCTGAGTAGCTAAGATTACAGGCATGATCCACTAGAGCCCAACTTGGATTTTGATATTCAAGGAGGTCTGGCAGTCCAAGAGACAACTGTTCTCAGAAAAGTCAGATTTCAGCTGGGTGCAATGATGAACATCTGTAGTTCTAGCTACTAAAAAGGCTGAGGTAAGCAGAAAGATCCCTTTGAGCCAAGGAGTCCAGATCAACCTGGGCAGCAAGCTAGGAAACAGCAATACCTCATCTCAACAAAAAACAAACAAACAAAACACTAACCTAAATGCACAATGAAAGTCTTACTCTTTGACTAAGGAGTTGAACACATCATAGATATTCAAAAACAATGAATTTCTAAATGGAGTATGATACATACGTATGAAGAATACTACACAGAACTACGGTAGAAATACATGCTCAGTTCGAGATGTTTTATGCAGGCATTATGACAGTCTGAAGCAATGATCTAGTGAAGGTGAGCTCAAAGGCTCAAGTCTATAATCCTAACTACTCAAGAACTAGAGATCCGGTGATTACAGAGATCAACCCTGGGCAAAAATGCAGTAAGGAGACTTCATCTCAATTAATGGCTGGATACAGAGGCACATGCCTATCATCCCAGCTATGAGGAAAACTCAATGGCTGGGCAAAGTGGCACTAAGGATGGCACTAGGGATGCACTTGTCATCCCTAAAAGCATGAGTAACAACAAGTAGGAGGATTACAGTCCAGGCTGGTTAGCAAGACCCTACTTTGAATATAATCCTGGAAAAAGAGGCTAGTGGTTTAATCTCAAGTAGTAGAGTGCCTGAGTTCAATCCCAAGTATACCAGGAAAAAGAAAAGAAAGAAAAAAACAATGAAATGATGTGTTGACCTACTCATCAGCAGTTTCAGGTCTACTTCCTGTCTGAAGCAGTCCTGACCCCTAGCTTCCCTCACTCTCTCAGCCCTTGGCTTAGTATCTGTTCTGCATACCTGGTAGTCACAAGGGCCTACAGGGGCAGGATGGTGTAGCTCACAGATAGAGTACTCAACCAAATTTAATCCTCAGCATTGTAAGAAAAAAAATTAATTAAAATCTTTATAGCCTACACACTCTCCCCTTTCCAAAAGAATAAAAAACAGAGAGTTGCAATTCTTTTTCATAAGACATCATCTACTCAGTTCTTTATTTGAGCTTTATTATTCACTTTGAACATTTGATATTAATGCCCTATAGACATTTAAAACAAGAGTTTTATTGAACTAATGGCAAATTATGTAAATAGCACCAATGTACAGGCGTGCTACTACCACAAGAACCAAAGAAAGATTTGCACATGTCACCAAATTCTTTCTGAGCCTACAAGAAGAGTCTTTGACTGGGCACCAGTGACACATGCTACTAGTATCCTAGCTACTCAGAAGGCTGAGAGCTGATGATTGTGGTTTGAAACTAGTTCAAGTAGGAAAGTCTGTGAGATTTATCTCTAATTAACTGGCAAAAAGCTGGAAGTGGAACAAGGTAGAGTGCCAACTTTGAGCAAAAAAGCTAAGGTACAATGCCCAGGCCCTGAGCTCAAGACCCAGTGGCCAGAAAAAAATGCCTTTGAAGAAGCCCATCAGGGAATCCCAGACAGCACCAAACTCCCTAGTCTACACCATTATTTAGTAACTATAATAGACTGAGGTGTGTCTCTTCCCAAATTCCTATTGAAAACCTAGTTCTCAGCACCCAAGAATGTATTTGGAACTAGTAGTCTTTTCCTCCTTCTCCTCTCTGCTATCCTTTTCTCCTAGAAATGTGGTCTTTAAAGAGAAAAATAAAGTAGTATGCTGGCACATATCTAAAGTCTCAGCACTTAGGAGGCCAAAATAAGTTGTAGACCAATCTGGGCTACATATCAAGATATTGTATTTTAAGAAGGAAGAAGGAAAGAAAGAAAGAAAGAAAGAAAGAAAGAAAGAAAGAAAGAAAGAAAGAAAGAAAGAAAGAAAGAAAGAAAGAAAGAAAGAAGGAGGATGAGGAAGGAAAGAAGGAAAGAGAGAGAAAGAAAGGAGGGAGGGAAGAAAGAAAGAAAGAAAGAAAGAAAGAAAGGAAGGAAGGAAGGAAGGAAGGAAGGGAGGGAGGGAGGAAGGGAGGGAGGGAGAGAGGGAGGGAGGGAGGGAGGGAAGGAAGGTAGGAAGGAAGGAAGGAAGGAAAGTGTAAGAGGATCGGACACATCTATCCCAGGGGACCAGGCAGAGGCAGGCAGGCACAGGAGAAAGATTATTATACGGTTTATTAGAGGAGCCATATTTCGCCCAAGAGGAAACACATGGCCTCTGTTACCATCCAGGTAGCAGGAAAGTCTGAGGAATAGGAAGTGAGGTAGCTGGGAGTTCAGGTGGGTCTGGGCGGAGAGAGGTAGGGGCCAGCTGTATGGAGGGAACTCGAGGAATGGGGGGGCAGGTCTGGGGGTTGCTGAGGACCAAAGGTGAGCATAATATGAAAGAAAGAAAGAAAGAGAGAGAGAAAGAGAGAGAGAAAGAGAGAGAGAAAAAAAGAAAGAAAGAGAAGAGAGAAAGAGAGAGAGAAAGAAAGAGAGAAAGAGAAAGAAAGAGAGAGAGAGAGAAAGAGCGAAAGAGAGGGAGGGAAGGAAGGAAGGAAGGAAAGAAGGAGAGAAGGGAGGGAGGGAGGAAAGAAGGGAGAGAGGAAGGAAGGAAGGAAGAAAATAGGATAATTAAGGTAAGATGAGATCATGGAACCAGGCCCCAATCCACTCTAATTGGTGTCCTTATGTGACAAGATTAGGTCATAGATATTCAAGGAAGGCCGTGTGAAGACTCAGGGAGAAGGTGACCAAGGACAGAACCTGTGGAGAAAACATGTAAGCAGATTCCTTGGCCTTCTCCAGAATGGTGACAAAGTAAAATTCTGATGTTAATCACCCTAGTGGTGTCCATTGTGACAGCCCTGGCAAACAAATACTGTAATGAAATCTTGCTGTAGGGTGAGAGAGCCCTTCCCTATTTGTCATCTGACATGAGCACCCCAGGAAAAGTCCTGATGTGTTCATGTGTTCTTTCCAACTAGAAGGTGGAGTTCTTGAGGGCTGTATGGAGGGAACTCCAGGAATGAGAGGGGGCCCAGGTGTGGGTGGAGCTGAGGACCAAAGGTGAGCATAATACTAACACTGAGTAGCTAGGATTGCAGGTTTGAGCCACCAGTGCCCAGCTCTATGAGACTCTTATCTCTAATTAGCCAGCAAAAAAGCCAGAAGTGGAGGTGTGGTTCAAGTGGTAGAATGCCAGCTTTGAGCAAAAAAGCTAACGGACACATTCCAGTACCAACATAAAAAGAAGGAAGTGTGTGTGTGTGTGTGTGTGTGTGTGTGTGTGTGTGTGTGTGTGTGTGTGTGTGAATTAACCTCTGGCATGGATCTTGAGTACTTACTGCAAAGTCTCAAAGGGTTTTTTCAGGGCAGGGTTTCTTTTTCCACTCGTGGTTTTCCGGTTGTGAGCTGGGTGTCTATGCACTGAGTTACAGTCTCACTTCTCCATTCCCTGGGCTTCCTCCTTCCCCTTGATGAGCAGCTGGGGGAGTCTGTGGACGTGAGAAAGCACTTGGGCCCAGAGACACCATTGTTACCACATTCAACTCTGCTCTCTTTTTTCGGGGGAAGAGGGGAGCAGGGTTGGAGAGTCACAGATACTACCACCCTTCTTCTTCCAGCCTTGTTTGAGGTTGTCTACCCTCTCTCTTTTCTCTTGTCATAAGCTCAGTAAACAGATATGGTAACAGCTATTAAACACAGAAAGCAAGAAAGAATTTCTATCCTAATGAAGGGACATTATTTTTCTCTAGCAGGTGACCAGCTGGAAAAGTAATTAAAATCCTATTTCTGTTTTGAGGTGCCTCATGCCATGCCCTCTTCCCCCACCAGGAGTGATGGGAAATAGGACAAAGGTAAGGGTGTGATGGAGAACTGGAAGCCTGGGAGTGTTCTATCCTTAATAAAAACAACAACTATGCATTGCAAGAGCTCTCAAATTTATTTCCTTGTCCCCACTTGTTTTGTTTTGTATTTAGATGGTGCTATTTGGTTACCACTAAAATTACCTCATAGATGGCCATCTCTGGTCTCAGATTTCGTGTGTGTGTATGTGTGTGTTTCTCTGTACTGGAACTTGAACTCAAAGTCTGGGCACTGTTTCTTAGCTTTTCTCCTCTCAGGGCTGACACTCTACCACTTAATCCATAGCACCACTTCAGGATTTTTGGTAGTTAATTGAATGTAAGAGTCTCACAGACTTTCGTGCCTGGACTGGCTTCAAACTGTGACCCTCAGATCTCATGCTCCTGAGCTAGGATTGCAGGCATGAGCCACCTGCACTTGGCACAAATTTCTTAAGCAGTCAAGTCCAAGTATGTTCTTCAACTTCTACTAAAAACTTTCACTCTGTATTATTAATTACTCGTCTACCATTCTATCCCTTACCAAATTACTTGCCAAAAATATGTCACTCATTTATGTCGGTATATCTGTAATGTGGCAACCCACTTACTTCATTTTTACCTTGTCTACTGTGAGCATTTTATGTCATTTACTGGACATTTTTGGTGACTGAAGTTGGCTTCTTAGCTAGGTAAAGTTAGCAGGTTGCGCTTATGTCCCGGGGATTTATTTGGCAATAAAGCTGATCTGAAGGAAGGGCTGACATGAAAAAAGAAAGAAAGAAAGTGAGAGAGAGAGAGAGAGAAGGAAGGAAGGAAGGAAGGAAGGAAGGAAGGAAGGAAGGAAGGAAGGAAGGAAGGAAGAAAGGAAGGAAGGAAAAGAAATGAAGAGAAAGGAAGGAAGAAATGAGGGAAGGAAGGAGGAAAGAAAGAAAGAAAGAAAGAAAGAAAGAAAGGAAGGAGGGAGGGAGGGAGGGAGGAAGAAGGGAGGGAGGAAGAAGGGAGGGAGGATGAGGAAGGAAAGAAGGAAAGAGAGAGAAAGAAAGGAGGGAGGGAAGGAGGAAAAGAAAGGGGGAAGGAAGGAAGGAAGGAAGGAAGGAAGGAAGGAAGGAAGGAAGGAAGGAAGAAAAAAGGAAAAGAAAAGAAACCAGCTCAATGAAGCCCTCTGAGCTAGAGGCCAAGATACTTGTGGGACTAAAAATACATGATCCCATATTCCACACCACTTAGTGTTTGTCTGCACGGCATACCCACACTGATATTGAATATCCTACTATATGTCTAGTGGACAATGTTAAACTGTATTTTCACCTGAAATGAACAGCCAACAGAAGTAGTAACTACTATATTCCTAATCTCAGAGCCTCAGGCTGAGTCAGGAGCGATGCATCTCAGGGCTGAAGAGATACTGAGGAGGAGATAGTGGCTCCAACTGCCTCTCTGTCCTCCTTTCCAGAGAAGCCTGGCCTGCTTCAAGGGATGGGTGGAGGCCACTGGAGATAAGGATAGGATCCTGGGCGCCTCCAGCGGAGCATCTTCTCCTCCTGGAGATCTTGTTGATTCTTTGTTTGGTCTCAGATCCTAGAACAACTTCAAAGGGAAACCCCAACAGGATATTCCAGTGCCCTGGACATCTTTACAAGTTCTGCATTGTCACTGGCTGAACAAGGCTCTGTTGTTCCTTTGTGAATAAGAGCTCAGAGGACTTCCACGGAATGAAGACAGGTGAAAAGCTGCACATCAGGAGAAGATTCCCCAGGGATGAAGGGACCACCAGACATTGTGAGAACCTAAGATCCATCTTCCTGTAGCTTTACTGGAAAACCAGGGACATGCCTGTCTATCAGTTCCTATGGAGAAAGCCAAAGAGTAGGTCCTCATGTTCCCTAGGAGTGGAGCTAGAGGCTCTAGGCTGTCTGGGACTGCTAAGCAAGTTGTCACAGCTTCAAATTGCTACTTTCCTCACACCTGCTCACATCCCACTGCCTGTTCCCTGGGCTACCTGAAATGACTATTTAAGCAGCTGATGACGTTTCTCAAACACCTGGCCTGTGATGAGATTTGGATAGAAGGATTTTTGTTCTCATTGAAATTATGTTTTGTTTTTGTGCATTACACAGCCTATACTATTTTTGATAATCAGGAGTGTATCAAAAGCTTTGCCCAAACAAAGTGATCCCTGTAATTATTTCCTTTATTTGTTGGTGCTGATAATACCAGGTTTTTATAACTGTGAGGCCACTAGAGATAGAATCATACTAAAATACATGGCCTCCAAACATACCCAGGGCTTTGTTTCTTTAAGATACCCTACAATAGTGTTCTCTCTCTCTCTCTCTCTCTCTCTCTCTCTCTCTCTCTCTCTCTCTCTGTCTGGCAGGACACTGTCCCTTAGTTGTTTCACTCAAGACTAACACTCAACCAGTTGAGCCCAAGATCTACTTTTGGCTTTTTGCGTGTGTGGTTAATTGGAGATAAAAGTCTCACAGACTTTTCTGACCAGTCTGGCCTTGAACCTTGATCCTTAGATCTCAGCCTGGTGAACTGCTAGGATCACAGGTCAGAACCATTGGCACCAGATATCCCTTTTAGTCTAGTGAATTATTTGTACCACCTTGAGCTGTGGCTCATGTGGCAGCATGGAGCTTCTGTTGCCTTTGTGCTACAAATGACATGCTTAATGTTTCCCCATATATATACTATTAGGTAAATTAAATCAGCAGCCAAGGAAAGAGAACACCATGTTGTATTCAGGCAGGAAGAGGAGTTTATTTACTCAACTGCTGCCCAGCTGCCTTGCTGTGTACAGTAGAGGGTTTAAGTAGGGAAGAGCTGGGAGAAGGTGCATGTTGGTGAGGGAAGGTGTGGTCACACTGGATGTGGATGTGACCTCAGGGACCCTCCCTTGGTCCAATGGGAGGTGTGATGGGGGTTGAGGGACTACTGCCTCCAAGTGTGCCAGTTACCTAGGTGACATAGGTACTGGGTGGAGACATAGCTAAGAGGTAGGGAGGCCAAGGCTTGCATATATTATATATAACATATATTTATATGTGATATTATATATTATATACTATAATATATATTATGTATATTAGGCAACATCTCACTACATAGAAGTCTAGATCCTTTTGCCTCTGCCTCATAAAGGCCGAGATTACAAGTGTGCATCACCAGGCCCAACCCTGTTCATGTCTTTGTTTTCTGTTACCATATTTCATTCCCATCTTTGTCTATTTCTGGGCCCCCTAAAAGTGCTCTGATTTTGTATCTTTCCTAGACATTATCAAAAAGTCTTGGGAGGAAGATCACTAGGTGGGACAGCAACAGTACAATCCCCAGGTTAAGCGCTTTGTTAGTTGGGTCTCTGGGATTTCCTCTTTGCACACACTACATATTCCTAGCCCAAGGCCAATTTATTCTAGCAGCATGGTGGTATAGTTTTATAATCCCAGCAATTAGGAGGCTGAGGCAAGAGGATCACTAGAACCAAGGAGTTCAACAGGCAACACAATCCAAACACTTCCAAAATTAACAAAACAATGGAATGTGTAGCTGGTGTTGTAATTCTGCTGAACACTGCAACAGAAATAATGCAACATACCTAGGCAGGCACCTTCTCCAGGGGTTTTGCTTCCTTATCTCATGCTAGACTGGTACCTTCTCCTAGGGGTTATGCTTACTTCCCTGAAGCACAAGGTTGACATTTCTCTGACTGGGACTGTAAAAGCAATATAAAAGGTACTTTTGCTGGACCCTGTGAATGAACTAAAAGCCCCTCATCTTTTTAGCTATATCCTTTCATCCAGGCTATTCTTGGCTATAGTTCCTTTGCAAACACCTGTTTGCAGGAGAAAAGAATCATTTAACTACAGTATGTGGAAGGCAAACTGCTACTCAAACAAGAAATGCCTTCCTCTTCCACCTTAAAGAAAATAGCTCCCAAACTCACCTTGTTCCTGTTGAGCTCAAGGCCAACCAGGCCATACCTGAAACTTAGGATTATTGTAACTCTGCATATTTTTCTCACCCCCTGTTCACAATTCACCTTGTTTAGCCTGAAGCCAGTATCTGTACCACTCAAGATGGGTGGCTGAAATGCTGTCTTCCTATGGCCTCCGTGTCAGCAATCTTCTCTGTCCTTCACTATGTCACTTTATTTGGCACAAGGGGGTGAGTAGCTGGAACTAATTTGAGACTCCTGGACTTTGGGTCAGGGGATCTAAAAACACACTTTTAGGACCTCCAAGCTTCCCAATGTTCCATTCCCTTCAAGACTTCAGTTCAACACAGCCCGTCATCTACAGTCAGTTCGGTGGACCCCAGTGGTCAGGTAGTCAGGCTCCTCCGGATGCCAGTCTGTGTGTGTGTGTGTGTGTGTGTGTGTGTGTGTTGTGGAGAATGTTCTCATTTCAGGCCAACTTTACTATCTTATAATCCTCAAGCCTCTCATGAGAATTTCAACATCTCCTTCTCCAGCCATAGCTCTACATCTACACTCACACCCCTCACAGATCTCTGCTAAAGAAAATACGGCATCCATGGTGAGTAGCTATTGCTCCACACTCAAGAACTGAGATATGCATTATCAAGCCAGCTAAAACAGCTTTGGAAGGCTTTGACTAGCTCATGAATCCCGATTTCTCAGACAGGCCAGCTATGTGGCTTTGTTTCAGCTAGCTAGTCAGAAATTTTAGCATGAATGAGTCCATTTTAATTTTTAGCCTAGTATATCAGGACCCAATGTGAAGTCTAATCCAAAACAGTAGCATCTTGTACTTCTAATGGAGCAGCCCATCCATGAACAGTCTATGCAAGTCACTTTACCTATATAGGAACATTCAATCACGCCTTCAGCTCTCTTTTACCAAACAAAGGCTATGGCTTGCTCAGCATCAAAGAGTTGATGAGAGCAGTGGTGAGCCCAAGAGTTGGCACCATGGTGCTAGTCTTGTTTATACTTCTACCTAATTCAAATTACTTTCTCACCTAGACAACATATATATATATATATATATATATATTATTTTATGTTGTATTTATTATATACTGAGAAATCAAACCCTGGGCCTTGGACATGCTAAGCAAGCACTCTACCGTTGAGCTACATTTCCAATCACTGATTTTTTTTCTTTGTTCTGTTTTTTTTTTAAATTTTTTTTGGGGGGGTCCTGTTGTGGGGCCTGAACTCTGGGCCTGGGCGCTGTCCCTCAGTTCTTCAGCTCAAGCCTAGTGCTCTCCCACTTGAGCCACAGCGCCACTTCTGGCTTTTTTTTCTTTTTGCTTATGTGGTGCTGAGGAATCGAACCCAGGGCTTCATGCATGCAAGGCAAGCATTCTACCACTGAGCCACCTTCCCAGCCCCTTTTTGTACTGTTTTTTAAAGAGTCTTAATATGTAGTGACCCAGCCTAGACTCCAACTCAAAATCCTCCTGTTTTGGCCCCCCAGTTGCTGATATTACAGGTGTGTACTACCACAGCTAGCTTACCCTCAGCCACTTTAGGTGCTTGTCCAAGAGGAAAATTGACTTCACATGCTTTTGGTACCTATAAATCCTTTACTAATCCTTTCACTAAGACTCAACTGTGAGTAAAGACTTACCAGAGAGGGGAGAGAGAGAGAGAGAGAGAGAGAGAGAGAGGCTCTTAGAAGCTATTTATGTGATGATGAACAACTGGGGAGTCCCTTTTACCCCTAAAATCTGATGAACAGATTCAATGGCTCTTCAATTTTCAAATGTTTGACCCTAGCACCAAGATAGCCATACAATTTTGAATGTGATACCATCATCCAGAGAGGCTTTAGGAAACTAGATTTATGCTGACTGCAACCCTAGCCCAGGCAGTTCCTGGTCCCAGGGGCTGAGGAAACGGCAGCCACACCCAGGCACAGATGGCTCCTGATAACTGATCAGCTCCTTCCCAACTGGCCCTGAGTATTGTTTCCAGAATGCTACACAGACAATCCATGGGCTAAGGTTCTTGGAGGGGCTGGGGAAGCTCCTGCATGAAGAATCCAGCCAGCAAAATGAGGCCTACGTTGAGTATAGGAGAGGTATGAACCAGGTTTGAACCACCCTATTTGCCAGCTGACAGCATCATGTGCTTCTGGAGCCAGGGGTGACCTGGAAAGTTCCCCTGGGAACTGAGGAATACTGCAATGACTGAGAGAGGCCTTACTGCCAACACTGTGTTCCTGGCAGGCCTGGGGGATACACTGCATTGTTGTCTGTTTACAAGCCAAGGGGTTATGCTTCTTCTTCCCAAAGACCATTTCAAGGTATGGGCTTTGCACTCAGTTACATGAGCAAACATATATCTAGGGAGCAAACACATATTAGGGATGACTGGACCATGCAAATTGGACAGCATCTTAAGACATGGAAAGACTAAGTTGCCACAGGCCTGAAGAAGCTGGACCAAACCTTCATTTCAGGCATAAAATTCAGTCTATAAGCTCTCTGCTCTTTTCTAGCTCTTTCTCAGCTCTTTCCTTCTCTTCTCTTTCCCAGCTCCCTTCTCTGTTCTAGTTCTCTCTCTGCTCTTTTCGTTTTTTTTTTTTTTGGATCCAGTCGTGGGGCCTGAACTCTGGGCCTGGGCGTTGTCCCTCAGCTCTTCAGCTCAAGGCTAGCGCTCTACCACTTGAGCCACAGTGCCACTTGCGGCTTTTTTCTTATGTGGTGCTGAGGAATCGAACCCAGGGCCTCGAGCATGCAAGGCAAGCGCTCTACCACTAAGGCACCTTCCCAGCCCGTCTCTCTGCTCTTTTCTAGCTCTTTCTCAGCTCTTTCCTTCTCTTCTCTTTCCCAGATCCCTTCTCTTTTCTAGCTCTCTCTCTCTCTCTCTGCTCTTTTCTAGCTCTTTCTCAGCTCTTTCCTTCTCTTCTCTTTCCCAGATCCCTTCTCTTTTCTAGCTCTCTCTCTCTCTCTCTGCTCTTTTCTAGCTCTTTCTCAGCTCTTCCCTTTTCTCTTTCCAAGCTCTCTTCTCTTTCCTAGCTCACTCTTTCCCAGCTCTCTTTCCCAGACCTTTCTCCACCTCGTGGAGGGCCAAGATGGCCTGGTGCCAGCCAGAACGATGAATAAGTCGCCATCTTGAATTCGCCATCTTGGCCACATGGTGGGTTAAGGGTTTGGCCCCATCTGACCCTTGCATCCGCTGGGGTCACATCTGAATTTGATGTGGCCACACCTTTCTCCGCCCATAATAAACCTACCCCTTACCTGCAAAAAAAAAAAAAAAATCAGTCTATAAAAGCTTGAAAAAAAAGGTTTGTCTTTGTAACCTCCCTAGGGCAGGCCTGTGGGACAACTGAACTCTTTCCCTTCTTACTTGTGGATGTCACTGCTGGGTGTGATGCAGAATAAACACAATAGGACAATAAGCCATAAAGACCAACACTTACATACTGAAACAAAATCACTTTATTCTAGATCTTTCTGGTGGTTACATTCAAGGTGACAGTTCTTCTCTACACTTTCTCCCTTTCTTCCCTCCTTCCTCCCTGGTCCCCTTGGTACCTGCAGAGTCTGCCTATTAACGTGATACCCACTATGGTACCACCTTCATATAATCCATGCTGCACATTCTCCTACTTCTGGAACACCTCATTTTGGTTCTATCCTCCATGAATCTATCTTAAGTGAGAAGGCCATCTGTTCACATCTCTTACCTCATTCTGTTCATCTGTTTCTATCATCCCTAGAATGGCTCTGGTGGTCCTGGAATAGACGTAGTGGTGTCTGCCTTATGTGTCCCAATCTGGTATCTTCAAGGAAGGACACACCAGAGACAAGCCCCCACAAGATGGCTCCATGACCTCAGCTTTCCTTTCCCCACTCAGCATCTTCGGGTGCTTCTCCCATCTTCCCTCCTTTTCCCTCCACTACTGGCCATCCTCAGAACCAGTGGAAGGGAAGCTGGTGGGAAGGGAAAATGAATGGTCTGCCATGAATGGTCCACCATTCATCCCATTCTCATTGTTTCCCTCAAGACTCAAAGCCGGTGCCATCTGTATCCCTGGCCCTTGCCAATCCTGTTCTAATCAATTCCAGAAACTCCATTCCATCTCATGTAAGTATCAGGACCACATTTTGCTGAAAGCAGTCCTCCTCTTCTTCCTCCTCTTCCTCTTTTTCCTCCACCTCCTCCTCCTCCTCCTCCTCCTTCTTACTAGTATTGGTCCTGGGGCTTGAACTCAGGGCCTGAGTGTTGTCCTTGAGCTTTTTTTTGCTCAAGATTAGTGCTTTACACTTGAACCACAACTTCACTTCCAGCTTTTTTTGTACTTAATTAGAGATAAGAGTCTTATAGGCTCCTTCCCCAGGCTGGCTTTGAACTCTGATCCTCAGATCTCATCTTCCTGAGTAGCTAAGATCACAGGCATGAGCCATTGGCTGGCTTCTACTTCTTTTCCTGTGTGTTCAAGCCCCATATACTACAGGCCTTGGGGTCCTTGGAAATTATTATTGGTACTTTGCTTTAGTACCAGAGCTTGCATGCAGGGTTTTGACCTAACTTGGCTTGCTTACTATTCTGGCATTCTACCAATGGAGACATGCTTCAAGTATACCTTTTTGCTGGTTAATTTGCAGATAGAATATTGAAGACTTTTCTCCCCAAGCTGGCTTCAAACCATGATTCTTCTACTCTCATCCTCCGGAGTAGCTAGGATTCCAGGCACGAGCTTCCACTGACCAGATCATTAAATACCTCTTAAAGACCCTGTTTCTAGATCCTGTCACATTCTGAGGTACTAGGGCTTCAGAGAATGTCATTATATAAATTTTGGGAAGATACAGTTCAGTCTATAATAGTGATCTATAACAGATCAGCATGCAATTCGGAAAAAATCTATGTGCTCTAAATGCAAAGGAGACAGGCCTAAACAAAATAAGCATAAAACTGTCCTAATTTCCACCCCATTAGTAGAAAAGTCCAGGCTAACTCCGAACAATGGGCTTTGCCTGGTTTCAAGTCTATAATTCCTTCCCTTCAGAGCATTCTAGGCCTAAACACACTTCTTTCTCCATGATGTTTACAATGTAGTTACATTTAGTTTACAATTTTAAATTTACATTCTTAGACTAAATAAGCTAATTTATTTTAAATGTATTAGTTTTAAGTTTTATGTTGAGGAAGTACAATGTAGACAGATTTCTACCTTTTAAAATTACTCTTTTGCTTTACAGTGTTGTCAGTTCTACATTTGACTAAAAATTGTTTTATCATTTAACTTGGATTAAATCATAAGAAGGTTTATTACCACTTTATTTCCATATTACTTTTTCCCACAAACTAATATTCATTTGACTGAAACTTGCAACAATCTCAAATTCAATCAGGAAGTTTAGTTTTAGGAAAATTTTGTGAGTTTTTTTTTGGTTGTTTCTTTTGTTAAAGACAGTGTCTCATTCTGTTGCTCAGATTGTGAATGTACGTTCAACTTACACTACACAATAAGACCTTGTCTCAAAAAAAAAGACAAAAACAGAAACTCAGTACAATTTGTGTTGCTATTGCAGAATCTATGACATTGGATGATGTGCAGATTTTTTATATATTTACTTGCTTACATTGGTTATACAAGGAGAGTTACACAGGAGCTCAAACTCTAGGCTTGGGAGCTATCTCTGAGCTCCTTTTTGCTCCAAGCCAGCACTCTATCACCTGAGCCACAGCAACACTTCTAGCTTCTTCTGTGATAGTTGGAGATAAGAGTCTTACAGACTTTCCGGCCTTGGCTGACTTCTAATCACTACCCTCAGATCTCATCCTCCTGAGTAGCTAGGATTACAGGCATGAGCCACCAGCTCCCAGCTTAGTGGTAGATTTCATTGTTACCTTTCCACACCTATTTACAATGTCTTGCAAACAATTTTACTCCTGTCACTTTCCCTTTCTCCCAGAATGTGTGTGTGTGTGTGTGTGTGTGTGTGTGTGTGTGTGTGTGTGTGTGTACAAAGGCTTAAACTCAGGACCTGGGTGCTGTCCCTTATGTTTTTACTCAAGGCTGGTGCTCTACTGCCTGAGCCACCATTCTGGTTCTAGCTTTTTGCTGGTTAATAGGACATAAGATTCTTACAGAATTTCCTGTTTAGGCTGGCTTCAAAATATGATCCTCAGATCTCAGCCTCCCAAGTAGCTAGGATTACAGGCACGAGCCACCAGCTCCTGGCTTGATGAAGGGCCTCTTGTTTTGTAGCAGCATGGAGGATGACAAGATAATGGGAACCTTCCCACTCAGGTCTCTCTTCTTTCAGTCCCACCATGGTGACCTCTTACTCAGGATCTTACCCAACCCTAATTATCTTCCCAAGTTCTCCCCTTTGAATCCAGTTAATACATGAGCATCGAAATTAAATTCCTAACACGTGAATTATTGTGGGACACATTCAAACCACAGCACATCAAACTCATTTCCTGGGCATGAACCATCCCTATCACCCTTGGACCTTGTGGAAGATCACATGGCCTGTCTTCATTTCTTTTCTGTCATGTTGCACAGTGGACTAACATCCAGTCACCAGCTCTTCTTCCTGAAAAGGTTACTGATGTTCCTTCTTTATTTCACCAAGCCATCTTTGCCTGTCACCCCAAGAAGGATGAGCCTGGATGGACCCCCCCTCTTCCCAGGATGGCTGACATCTGCAGTCTTTTGCAAATAGAAAGACACTATACCTTCTTTGCCTCACAAGTCCCTGTATCTGAGCAGGTTAAAATGTGACTTATACCTTGTGGCCTGGAGGCATTCAGACTTTGATTTAGACACAGTAGAAATGATTCAAATGCCCAAATCAGTAGAGATTCTAGTGCCTTACACACTTGAAGCATCCTTTGCAAGTCCATTTGTTTTCTTCTTTCCTATCTACCTCTTCTATTTTGCCTTAAGGGTTTTCCATCAGACAAGCTATGCTGCAGTATCTAATTTAATCCTCAGGCCATTTTATAAAGTCTTGGGAGGGTTTTTTTGGTTTTGGTTGTTTTTTTGTTTTTCATTTGAAAATCAAGCACTTGGGGCTGGGAAGGTGGCTCAGTGGTAGAGTGCTTGCCTTGCATGCCTGAGGCCCTGGGTTCGATTCCTCAGCACCACATAAGAAAAAAGAAAAAAGACGGAAGTGGCGCTGTGGCTCAAGTGGTAGAGTTCTAGCCTTGAGCTGAAGAGCTGAGGGACAATGCCCAGGCCCAGAGTTCAGGCCCCACAACTGCACCCCCCCAAAAAAAGAAAGAAAATCAAGCACTTGAGTTGAGGATGGGGGTCAGGGGTCTCCCCATTAGTGTATACTATGGCCCAACATACTGGGGCCCTGGGTTCAACCCCCAGCACAAAACCAAAGCAAGACAAAACAACAAAAACAAAAACCAAACAATCCACTCAACCAAACCCTACAAATAAATAATAAAAACAAGAATTTTTTAAGTTAAATACTAGAGTCTTATAAGACTTTGCAAGTGATAGTCAAAGTAAAAATTAGAGGCCAAACTTCCCTTAACACCAGCCCCTGGCTGAGGAGAACGTAGCTTCTGTTCTGTCCTTGATGGGACCTCTCAGACTCTAATAATTAACCTTTACATCTCAATTTACTGCTAGCTTTCCAACGCCTCAGTACATCAAGAGTCACACAACTGCAGTGATCCTTTAAAGCATGTCCGCAGCTGACAGTGGTCAGTGACTTACCACTCTCCACCCACTGAGGTCTCCATATCTGGCCTTGGTTTTGAAAACCCTGCCCAATGCAGCCCTCAACTGTTGTCATTTTTTTTGTGTGTGTGTCCTGTCGTGAGGCCTGAACTCTGGGCCTGGGCGCTGTCCCTCAGCTCTTCAGCTCAAGGCTGGTGCTCTACCACTTGAGCCACAGAGCCACTTCCGGCTTTTTTCTGTTTGCTTATGTGGTGCTGAGGAATTGAACCCAGGGCCTCATGCATGCAAAGCAATCGCTCTACCACTGAGCTATCTTCTCAGCCCAACTGTTGTCATCTTTTAATTGCATTTTTTAAACCTCTTGGTAGTCAACCCAGTTTTCACAATTTCTTACCCAGAATACTTTCTCGCTCTCTCTCTCCCTCCACACACATACACACACACATATATCTGTACACACAAAACTATATTCACACTTGTAATAACCTTTATCCTCACATACCCACAGTTCCACATAAACACATACAAACAATGCATTCTTGCATATCTATAATGACTTACACATATGGATGCATTACCTCTCCTCCCCACACACACACATACACGCACACACACATCGTGACACACACATATCTGTGGGCATGTATAATCCCCTCCAAAAAACTGTCTCCTCCCCACACACAGGTCTGTACACAAACCTGTCTATACACTCTTACACACATACAAAGAGCATTCTCTCATCACACCCCAAATACATACTCTAATAGACATCTATCTGTATAGACACATATTCTTACTCACAAATATACCCTGCATACAAACACATATACATATATGCATAACTAGGTTATTAGTACCTGTTTGCACGTGGAAAAAAAAAGAACTAAGGCCAAATTTTTATCATTTAAAAATTCCAGGGACAGAACTGAGGAAACCCTTTCTTTGTTAAACAGTTTTGTTTTGTTCATAATGCAACTTGGCCATCAGTAACCGGAAGTAGAGAGATCACATGAGGTAATGTTTGTAGTCAAGAAGTTTTTGTGCAGAGGAGACATTTTAAGCTTCCTAAATAAGCACTGCAATTAAAGAAAAAGAGGAAGTAGAGTCCTCCATGTGTTCTTCATTTATTTTCTTTTTATTCCCCAAAGGACTATAGAACTGAATGCATGGAATTTGTTTTGGCTTCATTGCATCAATAAAGTGTTATAGTCTCTTTTCATGTGAAGTTGCTTTTCTTTTGATTTTTTTTTTACTGTATTACAGGTGGGCTTTCACAATTATACATCATTTTCTTTTCTTATGGTACAGGGGATAGATTCCCAGGCCTTAAACATGTTAAGCAAATACTCTACCACTGAGCCACATCCCAAAATAAAGAGCTGAAAAGGGTTTTTAGTTGAGCAAGTAGCATTTCATGTTATCAAAACAATGGCAAAGCTCAGCGATTCAGTGAAGAGATATTTTCACACCATTTATTACCACCAATTGAAAAAGGAGAACTGGAAAAAATGGGGAGATTACTAGTTCAGGGCTTGAGCTGAGGCTTGTTACACTTCCTGAGTTGTCATCATCTACATATCAAGTTTCTTTCACTTCAAAAATAATTTTGTAGCATAAACCTTTATATTTGGACAAATATAGTTTGTTACCCACAATCTATGTGATTAATATTTATGAAAAGAGAAGAAGCATGCACAATAAGACTGTTTCCGACGTGTCAAGTTGTGTAGTGAGTCATGGGTCTGTCTAACCAGATAAATGTAACAGGACATCCTGTAGTCACCGTGAAATTTTTCCAATGTTTCTAGTTTTCCCCCCCTTTGCCTCAGCATGAAATGCAAAGACAACTCAATTTTAACCAAATACTAGAACATATATAACTATAGTTGCAATTTTTGCACCAAAAAATGGAAGAGCAACTATGAGACACTATGGAGAGAAGAGACACTATGAGAGAACTTTTTTTCTGATAACATCCTTACAGAATAGGCTTAGATTTTACATTTGTGAGATGGAACCAAAGTCTCTTCCAAGCCAGGCTGGTGCTCTGCCACTGAGCTACCCTCTCAGCCTTAGATTTTCAATTTAAAGTGCAAATGCCTTTTCTGTTGATTTCTCATTCCTTCATTCTCTCCTTCTCCCTCACCCCCATGTTTGATATGTGTTTAATTTTTGATTCTTCCATTAAAAAGTTTTTGATGGGAAAATAAAAACTTCTCTGAAAGGTTAAAGACCAGAAAAATTTGCTTTGTGCTAAAAATTTGGCAAAGTGCTATTTGGTTCAGTGTTCTCATATCTACTTTGAAATTATTTTATATTTCTTTCCAGTTGAATAGTGAAAGACTCGCCAAGACAGTAGCATAGTAGGCCCCCAGACAGAATGCTGGAGGATTTCTAAGAACAGGACCAAAGCTAGTTAACATGGATAAAACAGATGGACAATAGCTTTTAGTAAATTATGACTCATAGTTTGCTTTTAAGCAAACTACAAATAAAATGTATAATTTAGATAATAACAGTAGATGTTAACAAATTATTTGGGATAAACGCAGCACAATCAAGCATAGAGAGAATCCAAAACTGTTCTAGTTTTCATTTCCATTTGATCTCTAATCCTCGAGCTGGTTTGCTAACCAGTTCAGCAGCCTCTGTTAGCAAGGCCATTGTGTGACCACCGACATAGTTATTATGCATGCAAGATATGTGAACTAATGCGTAAAAGCTGGAAACAGGATCTAGTGTTCAGAAAAGCTCGTGGTGTCTTTGAATTCCCACATCTTGTCAGAGAGTTTTGTTGAGATTTCCTGGAACTTAAAAATCTACAGCCCTGCCAATGCAGCCTGAACCTTTCAAACTGTTGGAAAAGAACCTTCTTGGAGACCTCATTTCTATTTCTTGTTGTCAGACTTATGTCACATAAGCACTTATCAGATTTTCATTGCTCTGATCTGAGGTAAATCAACTCAGAAGGAGGAAAGGTTTATTTGGGCCCAGGGTTTCAGAGGTTTCAGTCCATTGTGGGTGGGCTCTGTTGCATTGGGACCTGTGGTGAGGCAAAATATCATGGTAGGAGCGTTGGTAGAGCAAAGCTGCTCAGCAAAGCTGCTGAGGTCCCTTCATCCTCTCCAAAGGCACACTCTTAATAAAGGTAACCTTCTCCCACAAGGCCCCACCTCTTACAGGGCCAGTTCCATAGGCTGGTTATCACACATAGCATATTAGAAGATTTGATATGGATCTTCTAATCACCACATTTTCTTTCTTTCCATCTAACAGTGGCATCTAGTTGGACTGGTTTGTAAAAGTTGGTGTGGTTAAAGCTCCTTAATGTTGATGATCTTCTTACCACTTTTGTTTGCAAATGACCCTCACCAATGTTTTTCTTTATTAAGTAAAAAGCTGCTTTTGAATTGGCTTAAACAAAAATTCTGCTTTACTCAATTTGTTGATCTAGGCCACAAAGAATTGTTTTCTTGGAAAAATGCTTCAAAACAACAGTGAAAGTTTTGGGGGCTCTTCCTGTAAAAAGCAGTGAATCTGAGGCCTGAGAGTTACTCAGACACTGTGGAGCTAACCCCCTCCCCTTTTTAAAAAACAAAATGCACAAGCTAAGGTTGCACAGCTAATAAACTGTGGACGTACACCCGACACAGTGTTTTTGGAATTCCTCCTCACAAACAAAGATTATTGATGTGACCAGTTGATATCCAAAGAACTTTGTATTTATTGATTCATTAAAAACAAAACTATGTGGCTTAGAGATATTTTTTAATACACTTAACAATTCACACATCTAAGAGACATTTACTTAGCATATTCATGGGCCTGGCACTGTGCTAGGCATAGGAATATGAAGGTAAGCAAAGAAACATCCTCTATTTTGAAAGGTACAGGTCTTCTGGAATGTACCTATGGCATAACTTCTTGGGATGTAGCTGCTGCCATTTGAAGCAGAGGATGGACAGGTAAGGCAGGTCATCCTTAAGTGATGGGAAGGAAGTCAGTGGGAAGCACCATGGATCGTTTTAGAAGACATGAGTTGAATCCTGGTCTTCCATTTGTTACCTACATGACCTTGAGCAAATCTCAATTTCATCTGTAAAATGAGACTGAGAAGCCACATGTGATGGCTTAGATCCCAAATGTCCTCCCAAACCCTCATGTTAAAGGTTTGGTTGTCAGCCTCTGATGCTATTGGGAGGTGGTGGCACCATTAGGAGATGAAGTCTTGTGGAAGGAAATTAGGTCATTATATCAGTGCCCTTAAGGGGGATGTTGTGAATTATTACTGTAAATTATCTCACAATATTATCACATATCCCATCTCTTACTCCTTGTTTCTTCTTAACCACCTAAACAAAATCCTTCAGTGTGATTTCAACCAAGCTCCAAAACTCACTAAGATCAAAATAAGAGGTGGGAGTTTGAACTAAGGAAGAAGTGCATTCTCATGTTCCCAATTCTATATTGTTGAAAGTTAACTTTCCATTCACTAAGCTCTAAGAGCAGTTACACTTGCACTGTACTTTTTTTTTGCCAGTCCTGGGGCTTGAACTCAGGGCCTGGACACTGTCTCTGAGCTTCTTTTTGCTCAAGGCCAGCACCCTACACTTGAGCCACAGTAACACTTCCAGCCTTTTCTGTTTATATGTCACTGAGGAATCAAACCCAGGGCTTCATGTATACTAGGCAAGCATTCTATCACTAAGCCACATTCACAGTCATGCAGTATATTTTTATCCTTACTTTTTAGTGCTTTACTTCTCAGAGAATACATTAAATTGGCCCATATTTATAACAAAGATAGTATTAAATACTTTTGTAGTACATTGATCTCTATAATATTGCCAATATTAAACCATTGACCAGTAAAAATGGCAGTGGTGGTGCCTGCCTTATGTTGAACATATAGATGAATGAGAAGAGCCAAATGAACTAGAATGTATGTATATATTATATAATGGAATATAATGTATGTATAATGTGTATATATATGCATGTGTATATATAGACATCCTTGGGCCATGGGAATGAGCAATACAGATTCAAAATTATGAACAAAGAGTCATGTTTCTCCTGTCGGGAGGAAAAATAATACATATAGTGTTATATTCTAGCTTTGTGATGAACATTTCCACTATAGCATACATTCTTACTTACAACCAGATCTGAAGAATCTCCAAATAAGAGCCACATACTACATGTTATGGGAAGGCATATTTTTAGAATTATTGTATTCTCAGACCTTAACAATAACTGATCAGAACAAACAGGATTTCCAAGGAACAGACACACATAAACTATTTAGATAATAAAAAGACACACCCAGTGTTAAAGAAAACTATATACTCCCTGTAAGATGAACTCTGCCTTTTAGAGAGCCATTGAGATTTTACCAAGTTAGCAGGAAGGATGCTCAAATTTTCTGTAGTTGCCTGGAGGTAAAAAAAAAAAAGAGAGAATAAAACAAAATTATAATAGAACCATGGAGATCACATGACATCATTGGGCACATGGTATCACTAGCTTGTTGGTCTGAGGAGATGTAGAAAGACAAGCCACCAAAGTGGCTTGTTCAAGTACTTCAACACTTTCCTCACATAACTAAAATCTATAGATTTCCATGAAGTATGTTTCATCTTATAGCAATAGTAACTATGTATACAAAGTAGTAAGGGGTCAGAGGCATGGTTCAATTGGTAGAGTTCTAGCCAAATAAGTGACAGTATCAGATACCAAGTTCAAGTCCCAGTCTTGGATCTAAAAATAAATAAATAAAGTAATAAAGTAATGATAACCAACATATTATCAGACTAGCTATACACTTGTCCTAGATTCTGTTGATGCCACCTACCATAATAAAAAGTAGAAGTAGAAGTGGTTTATGCCTGTAATCTCAGCTATTCAGATAGCTGGGATGAGAGGAGGTTGAGATCTGGGGATCCAGCTTGAAGCCAGCCCAGCAAGAAAGTCTGTGATGACACTCTTATCTCCAACTAAAAGCCAGAAGTATAGGCGTGACTCAAGAGGTATAGTGCTGGCTTTGAGTAAAAAAGCTAAGGGTCAGTGCTCATGACCCAAATTTAAACCCCAGTACTAGCACAAAAAAAGAAAAAAGAAAGAAATCAAAGGAATTTGAGCTAAATTCACTCAAAGGAGGCATGGACTGAGAAACTGGACATCTAAGATGGTTCCTGAACCAAATACATACATGTACTGCTTTGTAGAATTGAATACAGTACTTCCCCTCTTCTCCCCACTTCTTGACCTACAAGAGGTATTGAAAGAATGGAAATAAGGACTGACTGAGAGGTAGGTGGATGCATGAGAGGCTATGGCATTGGCCAGACCCCAGAGTGGCCCCAGTAGCTCTATAATGACTTTTGGGGGGGGGTGTTGTTCCGGTCGTGGAGCCTGAACTCTGGGCCTGGGCACTGTCCCTCAGCTCTTCAGCTCAAGGCTAGCGCTCTACCACTTGAGCCACAGCGCCACTTCCGGTTTTTTTCTTTTT